>NC_080021.1:90147970-90451000 GCF_030020395.1 Manis pentadactyla | reverse complement strand
GTAAAGGAATCTAGCATTCCCTTGTTAGCAGCTCCATCTGTGACTACAGCCAAACCCTTCTGGGAACATTCAGAATTGAAGACTCTCATACACAAGTCCTGACAGGTCAGCGCCCAGAACTGTTTTGTCTCTGACGGTAAGCCAAACACCAGTGCCATTAGCACAATCCCTTATAAATGCAGGACTCCAAAATGTCATGATTTATGGCAGAATGTATATGCTTATTGAGAGCAAATCGACTCTCAGTTCTACAAAATTTGGATCACAGTGACAAACGCCAAACCCTACCTTCTAAGACCATTTAAATAAATAAATATACTGCATGGAGCAATATGATTTTTGACATTAATTCACTTGAATGAAAACAGAATTTTTGATAAAAACCACATTAAATACTCTCTGATTTCCTTCTTGTCAATCATTAAGCAGAAGAGTTTAAAAAACCTTCTTCCTAGGGCAGACTTCTCTATTTAAATTTATCAGAACTGACTCCCACTTGATAAACCCAAGATCTGCAAGCAATAGGATTTTACCTAGAAGAAACAGCATGGGTATCCTCATGTGCCACCTTTCAGTAGTGCAATTTTTTGTTTGATACAAAACCTATCTAGGTAACTTCCTGCTCATTCCCTTGATGCAGACAGCCTGCAAGGCTTGAGCTTTTACTTCTGGCAATTAACATGTCAGTTTCTTAACTCAGTGTCAGTGCACACTTGTTATTTAATGATCTGGTTATGAGGGTGTTTTAACTGCAGCAAATGTCTGTCATCCAGTTTTGCTAGTGTTAACTGAGCTGATTTGGGTAACCAGGTAGGGATTTTTTTTTCTTTTTTCCTTACATGGTGTCTGTTCCACAGCTGTGAGCTCTATTCCATAAGACTACCTTCCTAAAGAGTAAAGGATGGCTCCTCGGTCCAGGGTGTATGAGAAGCCACATTGCCCTGGGAGGATGCCAAAAGCTCTCAAATGAGACAGCAGAATTCAAAAGAACAGTGGCCTTATTGAGGGTCCTGTCCCCAGCTCTCACCCTGAAGAGTTTGAATTAACCATCTCCTAGGAGCAAAGGGTCCTTATCTGCAAAACTTGTTCTATTCAGTGTCCCTGCCAGCTGGCATTGTATGCACGCAGCCTGTGAAGTACCATGCTCTTGGGTGGGTCCACCCTGAGGTGGGGCCTGCCTGGTACCAGTCCTTGCCCAGAATATGGGCAATCCTATAAAAATATAGACAGGTGGGTGAAGCCAAAAGAAAGTTTAACAAGCTTTAGGGAGGACGGTAGTGTACTGTAATGTGGACAAAATGTGGAATAACCACTGAATTCTGATTTCATCTAAATCCATCCATATCATTTTCTTGGAAATACTGATTTTTGCCCATTTTCTTGCTGAATAAAGATGGGTGATTAAGTAGCAAATTTGTAGATAGTAAAACTTACAGGAAATCACTCAATGCACAGAACACACAGTCAGAAGAAAATTGAACTCAGTAAAGTACAGTCAACCTTGATGACGTGAGTGTGTAAGCATAGACTAGATCTAAGCCATTTAACTGAAGAAAGAATGAATGATATTTATGTGGAAGAAATGCATCAGCAGGCATGAAAGCCTACAGCTACTTATTATATTCATACAGAAAGGCATTCTGAAATGGTCCATTTCTACCCATAAGAATTTTCCCACTTTCCAAAACAGCCCAGCAGGTATAAATGAGCACGACCTTCAGAGGCTTGGCCGAGGGTGCTGTGCCCCTCGGTGTGGGTGGGCGTTCACCAGAGAAAGAGCAAGCTTCAGCACCAATTCTGTTGTGGGACTGAAAGAACTACATCACATCATTTCTTGGGCTTATGAGGGACCTTATAATATATGTCCTTACTGATTTTCACCATTTAAAAACATGCAGTCTTCCATACCATAAGTATTTATAACATCCAGGTCAAAATCCACCTGCAGGCAATAATGGGTTTTCTATATATTTGTCCAGATGGTCTTGCCACACACTTCCCCAGCCCACTCTTGATGTCCTGTGTCGCCACCCAGTTTGCGAGCTTGCCCCAGAGCCCTTTGCCCAAGCCAGCCTCACGGGGTCCACATCCTCTCAATGGAGAGCCCTGGGCACTGCTGCACCTCCTCCTATTCTGATCACTTCAGCCTCCCCAGGGCTGTCTGGAGGGTGATGCTGAGTAAAATCACAGGGACCTGGTGGAGGCACCCACTGAGGGACAGGAGAGAGACAAGCTAACCCTGCACTTCTCCACCTCCTCCTCCAAAAGTTGCTCCATGGCACCATCACTCCAGACTTTCCAGACTTTTGTGGTCACTGAATGGCCAGCTGTGTGGGCCTTGTGAGAGTTGCCAGCTCTACATTTGGCTTCTCTCCTTCCCTCCACCTCTGACTCCCCCTCACACTGACGTCCTGGGGTCACACCCACAGCAGGGCACCTTCTGCTTTGTGTGCTAGGGGACCCGAACTGAAGTATGTTTGCACAAAGAGTGACCCAAAACACAGAACAGAGGACCATGACTTATAGCTAAGAAATGTTTGCCTACCCCAAGGTCACAAAGATGTTTTACTTTAACCCTACTAAGTGTGACGTTTGGATTTATACCCATTTTGAGTTACTTTAGTATATAGTGTGAAGTAGAAGTCAACGTTTTGGGTTTTTGCCTGTGGATATCCAGTTGTTCCAGCACCATTTGGTGAAAATGCTGGTCACCTGACACTGAATTGCCTTTGCACCTTAGTCAAAAATAAGTTGCGTCTATGTGTGGGTCTTCTTCTGAACCTGCTGATGGTAACTGTCCACACCCAGTCAAACACAGTATGAAGACTAGCTGGATACACACCAAACAGAAGAGCGCTCCTCACTTTGAGTGAATTGTCAGGGACAAGAGAGATTAGTTATAGTCAGTCCCATTGGAGGGAGGTACTGAAAGAAATAAAAAAAGTTATTTCTTCTCTGATTAAGAAATAGTACAGCTCCTATCAAACAAAAGCCACTGGATAACTATTAAATAAAGACTACCAAATATAAATATGATTGGAGACTTTCATGAGAATTCTCTGTCTGAAGACAGACTTACCATCAAACAAATGTGCAGTGATGCAGATATTTACGTAAAGATGACTTACACATTTTCCCCAGTTTAGAATTCACACTTCTTTCAGGCTGTGAGTTAGACTTCCACCTTGACAGCTTTAAGTGGCAATCTGTTATAGTATGAGGTGATATTAAATGTATTTATTGACATTTCAAATTACAGCATTTTCAATGAGAAAGGTATCTAATTTTGAGCTACTAAAACAGCATGGTGTAGTCATATATTTCTTGCTGAATAGTTATTACTCAGAGATGGAGGTTTCGTATGTATGGCAGGTATCCAGGAGGGCAGTGCCAGGGACAAAAAATGATGTTAAATAGATGAAAAGTTGCCATCATGATTTCTAACATGCTGAACCTCTATTTTAAAAGGCTAAAGAATCCTATGATATTTCTGCATTTAATAATGGTGTCAGCTCAAGAAAAAATACGCAATCTTTATTTTCTGACATTAATGAAGTCAACTTTTCCAACACAATTTGAATAGGCAGTTGAACAACGGGACTCAAAAATGCATTAAAACCAGGTCAGCTGTGCTGCATTTCCAACAATATGTCCACAATTCCATGAAGGGTAATCTTGAACCATTTTTCAGAACAGCCTGTACATCTTTATCTTAAAATTCCAAATGTTTCAACAATAGACAATTGTTAAGAACTAGACAATTATTTTTCAGCACCCACTGATTAATGACTTAGTCTATGTCACAGGGAGAAACTGTAGAACAAAGGAGTCCATTATAATAATACATAGGCATTAAACCATCTTCATTAATAGAATCTTCTGAATTCAGTTTAGCACAAAACCAAATATGCCATAAAGAAAGTGGAGAGGTGAGAATTTTAAATGTATTTTGAAAACTCACTTGATGAAAAGGAAGATTAATATTACTGCCCTCTATTAAAATACTCTATCTCTTACAGACACGCATACAGTTAACCAGTAAAAAGTGTCATAAAACTGCATTTTTAACATTACAAGAAATTGATAATACTTTCAAATTCATATGCTCTCAGTGGTGACTGGCATCCAAGAGACCAGTATTTTGTGTAATTACAATCTCTTGAATATCAAATGAATGATAACAATAGAGTCGTGATTCTGCCTCTGTCATTTCAGTAACCTTATGCGTTGGGTGATTTATGTAATCATAGCAAGGAAGACACGGTTTTAGAGAACAGGATGTTTTTTTTTAAGTGCTGTTTTGGGGATAAACTTTGTCAATAAAATTCCTGTTTGTGACAATGGTTGAAAAGCTATGACAATTATACATTTAACTTTTTGAGGAGCCTTATTAGGTCAGTAGCTCAGCTCACCATCAGACTGACTCATTCCCAGGTCATTTCCTTTGCACCCCTCACAGTGAGTAAAAAGATACACACCAGAGTGACTCTATGGCTTCAGAACTCCTTGTGCCTAACATCTGGGGAGCTCTGCAGTGGGGCCTTCTCCCTGATGACTCTTCAGATGCCACAACAGCCACAGGAAGGGTGCTGAAGACTTTCGCATTTATATTTGAAGACACTAAATCCAGGGCCATGACTTTTTATGTGGCTGCTAGAAAGTTTGAAATTCTATGCATGGCTCACATTTGTGTCCCACTTTGTTTCTGTTGGTTGGCACTGGTCTAGGCTGTGGTAATGTAGAAATTCCTATGAACACAGTATCAGTTTCGTTCCTGTTTCTTATTGCTGTAAGTGAATTCATCTAGTTTGCAATTGAGCATCTTTTGGAGACTATGCTAGGCAGCCTCCAAGACTGTCCTAAATACTACTACTTCCTGGGGCTCACACCTGTACCAGGTGTGACCAAGGGCACCAGGAGCAGTGGCAAGACATATGGAATGTCACCTGGGAGGTTAAGTGATAAAGACTGCTGCTTCTGTCTGGGGCCCTCGCTGTCTCTCTCTCACTTTCTGTGTCTCCCTGCATGCCTCCCTACCCATCATCTGTTCTGGGGACCAGCTGCCATGAGGTAGGGGCACTCTGGCAGCCTATGGCAAGGTTAACGTGGTGCAAAACCAAGTCTCCACCCAACAGCCAGCAAGGACCTGCAGCCAACACCACCTAAGTGAGTTTGGAAGCAGGTTGTCTGCCAGTCAGGCCTTTAGATGAGGCAGCAGGCTGTCCCCAAGAAGGCCCTGAATCTTCCCATTCATTCACCTCCAAAAGGTATGACAGTATTTTCCACAATGAATCAAGAGTTGAACTCAGCTGCAAGGACAATGTGTGCATCTATGAAACAGAAAGGCTTCATTATCACAAATCAGACTCAAGGAATGCCTGCTCACAGAGTCACCATGGGCCTGCCTTTGTGCACCTTTCTGCTCTGCTGTCCGCAGCATCTGTCCTTCTGGTAAGTCTTGGAGTTATAATCTGCACCAGGGAAAATTGGATAAGGGACCACATTCTGTTGCACAGCTGGCTGGAGAAGTGATGTCCAGCTGTCCTCTGGCAGCAGGGGTGGGACTTGGACCAGAGTACCATAGAAAGCACTTTAAAGGTTCACGCACTACGGCTGTCCTTTACCTGGCCTGATGCAGATTCTGTACTCCACAGGAGAGTTCTCAGAGTTTGGGCAAGGAGTTTTCTGGGTATCTATTGAGTTACACCATAGAAGAAAACATCTCGTTCAGAATCAGGAGGATTCACAAGGCCTCTAGAGGGAACCCAGCATAGCACATACCACCTGAAACCATTGCTTCCCTCTGTGTGAACACAAACACAGCAGAACCATAAACAGAAGCACATCAGCGTATTTTACTTGCAGTTGAAGTGAGGATAGCAGATCACAGAACTGAAAGGGACCAGTGCATGTAGAAAATTAGTCTGTAAGCAAGGATTTAATAGCAGAGCAGTTCAGGAAAATCCACTTCCCCCACAAATTGCAGTAGCTCTGAGGCCAGCCAGTGAAACTCAATTTTTATACTTAGAATTGGCGATATGGGGGTTTTGTGACATGACACATGCATTGATTTACTGGACTTATACAAGCCTTTGTAACTCATACTATTGTCTAACAAAAGGCCAATGAAAGAACAAACAGCCACATCAATAACAACAAAAGAATCTGTTGCTGCAGTAAATGAACTCCTGAGAGTATGTTTCTACAAGCAGAGGGTGGAAACATGTGTGTGAAAATATATATGACTGTATAGATACACACACATAGGCTTCTATAAATATATACACACACATATGTATAGGAGGCAATTTCTAAACAAATCAGGTCTCTGGGTGTTTTCAAAGTCCTAAGTTTGGGGGCTTAATGTTGCTATAAATATAAGTTTTTCTTAAAGTTTCCTAGACCACTTTCCTACCATTTCAATCTTTTGGACATCAGCCTTTACTGGTGCTGGCCTAGTCTGACCTCAAGGTTAATGATACAGAATGCTATTCATTCATGAGGTTTTCTGGAAATTTAAGCCTGACAGGCAGGAGGGTGCCTTTGTTGGTCTCTTAAGATGAGGGTCAGGTCCTAGTTTTCTTGGAACAGAGGAACTAAGATTTCAAAAAGAAGCCATTACTCTCCCTTGGGAAATGCAGGAAACACCACTCAACCGGAAAGTCACTGATGGAGGGGTTTGGAGGAAAGTGGGGATTGAAGCGCATACATCAGGAGTTTCTGTCAAAAGGCTATCGACCCTTAACCCCAGGGACCTACCCTGCCCCTGCATGAACCTGCGACCTGCAAGGGGCTTCTCTTTCTGAGTCTCTCCCTGGTCTTTAAATAAAGGCAGCAATGGCCCACCCCTTCTGTTCTAGGAACACAGCCTTACAAAGTGTTTCTCTTGCCTCAATAAAACACCTCTTATTTTGGGGGAGTCTTTGCCTCCCCATCCCTCCTCCACTTAGTTTATCACCGTACCATCCCCAGCCGAACTGTCTCTTCCTTCTGGAGACAGACTGCTCTTTGTCTTGTGATTTCATAGCAGCCACCTCTTAGGAGGGGTACATGAAGCCATGAGAGGGCTGGTGGTGGGACTGCCTCACTGTGCCCACCTGTAACCATTGTAGACACTAAAAGGGCACTGCAGCCCCGGTTCCAACTATAACCCATCACAGCACAGTGATGCTCTGGTACCCTTCCAGCCCTTACTGACCCCTGCCCTCCCTCCACCAGCCCTGAGCCGATGGGTGAACAGGCAATGTTAATTTATGCACCACTGAATCATTCTTTCAAAGACTTATTTCACTCTTAAAAATCATGTTTTAAGATATTTGCACTTTGTTCAAACTTTTCTGAGCTTTTAAACAACAAAATTGTCCCAGTAGCTCTCCTATGTAAGAATTTTGTGAATGTATATGTGTAAATATTTTGATTTATATTACTTTGACTGGAGTTCTTCCTGTTCCTTATATTAAAAACTATTAAGAATGTAATGCCTCTTGTGATAAGTAAATCCGACATGGCAGAGTGGGCCCAATAACATGAGTTCCTTCCTGTCTATGTGTACTGACTATTGTAAAATTGATGAACAATCGACACGCTAGAAAATCACCTAAATTCTTTCCAAGTTCAGGGTAGTATTTGTGAATTATTGACCTAAAAGTTCATATTGCTCTTTGAAATGATTACCTTTGTGACAGAAGATAGCCTCTCATGGTTCTGATTTACTATACTTTCTTTTTTCTCTTACTTTAATCTCAGGCAATGAGGAGACATGTTTCTGTTTCTGAAATTCATTTTACTTGAGCAACCTGTGAAAGATTAAAGACATTTTTAAAGGAATAAACAACATATCATGATTTTGTGTGCCCACTAAAAAAAAAACCTTGATAAATTTAATTCTGAGTTTTTGTAAGAGAAGATTGAGGTGAGAAATTCCTACTCAATACATTCAAATTCAATATATTCCTGCACCTGGGTTTGGAAATAATTCATTCATTGCCTTTAGTAATCACGTTACATTCTTCACTGGAGTCAGGGAAAACAAACAAACAACAACAGAAAAAACATATGTTTTTATGAAATAGTTCTTTTAATTTTCCACAACTTTGAAAATATGTGTAAAATATAAAGCTTTTGTAGATTATCTTGCAAGGACTTACATGGTGCACTACACAGGAATCACTCTACAGCGTGTATATTTTTCATAATACTAATTTGTTGGTCAATGTTTAATAGTAAAATGCACCACCATCTCATAATGTTGTCTTATGTTATCAATAAACAGTCCCTATAACTTCAAACCAGATGAAAACTACCTTTCTGTATTATTGGGCTGTTCACGTTGAATCAAATTACCCTCAATTAAAGAGAATTATTTTAGACATTAGTAAAATTCAAAACTATTGTGGCACAAAACTTTTATACTTTCCTGGATATGGCTGGTTGCCAATGCAGCCATGAAACTGCCATAAAAAAAATTAGAAAAGATTATTTTGATAGGTATTATTTTCCATAATCAGTGTTACCATTATATTTGAAGACATACCATACCTTTCTCTTCAAATCTTAGATTTCAGGCTGCATTTACCACTGCACAGAACATGTGAATTCCAATGCTTTTTATCATTAAGTTATGGACTTCTTACTTTCTTCTGAATTTTCGTATTTCCTTGAGGCTGAGTTACAAACTCAGAGACCCCTCCCTTTAGGGGATTTAGGGGTCATGCCCGCCCTTAAATTAAGCAAGGAGAAAGGGGCCCAAGTCATAAATCAGCTAATAATGTGCAACCATGATTTATGGCAAACTGGAAAGTCCATGTCCCATCTTGAAGGAAATCAAGTTCAAGGCTCTCAGACACCATGGGCAGACAGACAAGGTATGCCTCTGATGGCCTCTCACACCATGCCTTCCCAGCTGCCCAACAGGAGGCCCTGCCTTCTCTACAAGTCCCAGCACTGCCCGAGAATGAAAAGATTTTTTTAAAAAATCTGGGGACACATTCTAATTCACTTTGGTCTGTCTGTCCTGCATCAGTCCTTCTGTCTAGGTAGCTAGATGTACACTCCTGCCCCTATTGCTGGCCACCCTGCCTGTGACCAGATGGTGTGCCCACCCCGTGGATCTCAGGCTCGGCAGCATTGCTTGCTCTGGCCATTAGGACAGTGTGGGAAGTGACACATGCCAGGTCTGAGTAGAGGGTCTCACAGCCGTGTCAGAATCTGGACATTGTTCTTTTCCTTCATCCATGAATGCAGCCATGCCCTGGGTAGAAGTCATCATGACCCTAAATTTGAGACTGAGGAAGACCTCTGGGGAGAGCCACACAGCCAATACATGCAGAGACCAAGGTAGGCCTTTACCGGTAAACATTTAGACTCCGGGACTGTTTGTTACTGCACTATAGCTCGCAAAAGCTGACTGAGAGCTGGCAGACAGGCTGGCCCAGCGTGTGCTTCAGCTCATTGCCCATTCCAGGGATCTGCCAGGCAGAGCACATGGTAGAGCCAGGAAAATGGGAGGTGGGTAGAAAAAGATTCCTTAAAATAAAAGGAGTGTCAAGACAGAATTTTGAACCAGATGGTCACTTCTGTGTCACAAAAGCCAACCGTTCTTCTCCTGGAACATTTCCTATTGCTTCCATACAAAATAAAATACAAAATCATATGCTTCTATTAAAAGCCTTTCAAACTCCTCCCAGCCCACATAGCTACCCTCCTACTATTTCTTATGTATTGTACATGTAAGACATCAGAATCCCTGAACACACAAGACCATCCCCGCCCTGCCTGCCTGAAATATCTCTCCAGCTCCAAACACATAAATCTGCAACATAGAGTGAACCATTTGTCCAAAAGAAGCTTATTATGCTCAGTGATGTTTACTGGATTAATGAAAACTCACCCACTAAACAGAGAATGTTCAGACTCTTCGAATTGTATCTGTTCTTAATTCATAATCTTCTCTTGTTTATGTCAAAATTCTCAGAGCCTACTCTAAAGTTTTCATGAGTGATTAGTTAGCTTTCCATATCTAGACATCTTATCTTCCTTGCTGGGCCAACCGACTTCTTGTTGAGCAATCCTGGTGCTCATATTCCCCACAAAGCACCTCGTCTGTGACTCCTCTACAGCCAACACACAGCTGTTTCTCTTTTGTCTCTTTCCTTCATAATCCAGATTTACATGATTTATTCTGCCTTTCTAACCCCAGGTTGAGTTCTTTCTCTCTCTTTCTCTCTCTCTCTCTCTCTCTCTCTCTCTTAAACTTTATTTATTACTGTGATTATATATGTGTATTTTTTTAATTTTTCAGGAATTTGGTTATCCAAGATTAACCATACCTATCAAATTGGTGAGCTCTACCCATTCATTGTGACTCAGTAGATTATACCAAAGAATGGAATAAGACACAATTTTCTCTCCCACTTGAGGTTTTCAATCAGATATGTCAATTTTCAATCTCCTTTTAACTAGACCAGGCACAAGAGTTACTATGACAATTTTCAAATTTATTTTCTAAACACTGTGGTGTTATTTCCATTCATTTGTGTGGACTTTTTCCTTTTTCTTTTTTAATGCTTCTTTGAGCATATACTAAGACCATTTTTTTAAAAAGTTCTTTGGCACTTTTTCTCAGCCATATTTTGGGATCTCAACTTCTGGGCACCCAGCCCCCAACTGCCATTTTATCTGTTATCTCATTGCCTGTATAAAATCTTCGGAGGAGGCACCCTTCTTCTGCTGGACCTGGGTTGCTCGGCAGTGACCCCCTGTGGCTGCTTGTATGGACTCGGCTCCATTTCCGAGCATTCTGTGCACCTAAATTGCGTGTGTGTGTGTGTGTGCTTGTGTGTGTGTTTATACATGCATTCCATGAGAGAGTTTGCAGAAAATAAGTAGAAAACAGATTTTATTAGTTACACAAACATGAAAAATATGGCTTTTTAAAAATTGATAGTGCTTCCTTCCCAGAACCCAACAATAGAAACTAGGCACCCTTTGGTACTTAGGATCATGAGCATTGAAACACTGGGGTGCATTTGTGAAAACACCTCATAGTTACTCCGAGGACAAAGAAGAGAAAATTGTGTCTTCAACAGTGAGAACTCATTAATTCCTGAATGCATGTCGATGCATATTACAATTAACCCCATGGCCTGGGCAATGCAGATCATTCCTGACACATGAGAACAGGCCCTATAAGGTCCAGCTGCTTCCTCTGTTTTGCTGCTGTTTTCAGCTGTGCTTGTGTTCTTGTGTGTGTCCCTCTTCCTTAAAACTCTGGCATCTGAGTTCAATCTCAAAGGCTGCAGCATCTTTAAATCCCATGCATAGGGCAATTCTGGAAGGGGCAGAGGTGACTCGCTCCCTGCACGCTGGCAGGTGATTAGGACCGCAATGAGACCTCTGGAGAAGGGCAGCAGGAGAAGCAGAGATCAGAACTGCTGCCTCTCCTGTGCCTACTCAGGTCTTCACTGAAATCTGTGTTTCAGAGATAAAAGACTGATCCATCTCACTCTTTGGCAAATAAGGAGTTAATGGGAACTCTGAGGGTTGTTACAACCTTGGTGCAGCCCCCTCCCCAGCCAAAGTCTGCTCTGGGTGTTTGCTTCCACCCATGTTCATTTCATCCTGACAGGATAACCCCATGTGACCTGGGCAGCTCTCTGCAGCTCAGCACAAGCAAGCAGGGCTTGACTTACTGCTCTCATACAGCATAACGATCCCGTTGTTATGACCCCTGTGTTCTGCAAAATACAGTAGAACCATAATTGTCGCTGCCTCCTATCCCATGCCTTATGCTTGGCAGAGGTCAGCGTCAGCTGCGTGGCCTCTGCCTCCAACTCCAAAGGGGAATGTCTCTTCTCTAGTTCAGTGTATAAGATGTTAAATAGCGTCAGTGTTGGCCCTGCATTTGTGACATGGGAAAGAAAATCATCTTTACTCTGTGACTTTGCTTTTAGCAGTTTAATAGGGCTGAGATGAACGGCATTGCACACCTTCTGCTACCCAACAGATACACTTAAAGTTTTTAAATTAAGTATCCTTTTTAAGAGTGTAATTTCTGACAACTTACCAAATGATCCACTGAGACACAGATGACAGAAGAATTCAGAAAAATTCTGTGTCATCATTACCTGACTATGCATGAGGGTAAAGAGCTAAAAAGTGTCTTTGAATATATTTGCTTAGCACATGTACAAACATACACTGAGGTATACTTTTGACTTAATCATTGTTTATTACAGATTTGATAGCTAACATATCAAAATTCTTGTGCAATGAGATATCTCTAACCAGACATCTGAATTTCATTTTTAATCTTTGTTTTTTTTCTAGAGAACATTTGGATTGATAGCCTGCAAGGAAAAACAACAACAAAGATTAGAAAATAAAACATGTTATATACCTAAAGTAAATACGTATGAAGCCCAGAGCAAAATTTATAGAAATCATTTCTTTAAGTTTGAAGATTTGAATTACTATTAAATATGGAGAGATTTGAAAGTTCTCTATCTAGCAATTTTTTCCCATTTTTACAAAAAAAACTTTTAAAAACAGAAAATACTAAAAACATAACACAAATATGAAGTAGACCACTTAGGAATTGACCCCTTGGGTGTTAATTGAGCTTTAAAAACAAGCCATATCCTATTAGATGTGCAAGTCATGAAAATTTTCTATTTTGAGTTATGGCGAATGTATTTAGAATAATGTGCTTAATATCCACACCCAGGTATAAGTGAAACAAAATCCTAGGGGTGTTTTTTCACAACCTGTAGAAATTGTAACATATAATAGTATTGGTTGGAAGCATTTGGTTTTTATAGAGATGTGGATTTATAGTTTCTCTTCACTGCCATTTTTAGAAAGCTGCCTCCTCTTCCTAGTCCTCTGGGACATCATGTCAAGAGGTATTGTGGCTGTCACATCATGAGCCTCTCCTAAGGAAAAAGACTCAGATGCATTAGAAAGCAGAGCCGAGTGGAAGGGGACTCAAGTGACCTGCTTAGTAGCCAAAGCATTTCTCCTTAACCATCTATGCCCCAAGGGTAAGCTTGATGACACCATCTGTCCTCAGCATTTGTCTTAATAGGCAATTTAAATACACAGTGTTTTTCTCTTTCATGTCAATAACTTAAGCTTGTACCTCCTCCACAGACACACAAATACAAACTGTGTGCAGAAGGCCTTGCCCAGCAATGACTCTAACCCCACTCTCTTCTATGGACTTCTCATACTCTGAAAACACACATCTCTTTCACTTACTTCATTCTGCTAAAATCATTATTTGCTTTCACTACCAGACAGACCTTTAAGCTAAATATCATGGTATGTCAAGTTGATATGTATCCCGAATTAAGAGTATCTAGCACTTCAGGTTTACTAAATGCATACCTGTAGAATGAATGAATGATTCCCATTGCAAGAGGGCCAACGTGTCCATACATGTGATACAGCCAGTGGTGCCATTAATGCTGAAATGGATAATTTCTGCTAGCTCTTGTGTCCAGACCATGAGATTTAGAGGAGACAGGAAGTGGGGAGAGTGATGAATCCTAAACAGCTTAACTGACCAGATGCTTTTGTAATAGTTGTGCTGGTTCATTCAGATACGGTTTAATTGAGCTGGCATTATTTTGATTTTCCAGTTGAAAAACTGAAAATGATTCTAGAAGTGCTAGTCAACTCCCCAGGCACAGTGTGCTAAAACTGTTATGACACTTTCTTTTCCAGTTTGATAACTCTATGATTATAGTTGTTCAGAAGCAAGTTGACCTGCCAGATGATGGAGTACAATGGTCTTCCCTTCCCCTAGATGGTGTGGAGAGTGGTTCTCACTTCCCTGAAAGATGTTTTGAATTTTAATAAATCTCTGGCCCCAGTTTGTTTTCTTGCCATTTTCTCTGGTTTCCAGTCCCTAAGTACTGAAAATTATGTAGCTAACTGAAGGCTTTTCTGGATGGAGCTTCTGATCAATGAATTTGAGTTGTGATGCATCAGTGAACTGTATTTAACTTCACCACTCAGGACCTATGGCTCTTCCTAGGTAGGTAGTGTTATCCACCAGCAGTCAAGATAATTAGTGTTACATAATATTTTTAAATATACTTTCATTTTCAAAAGGACTCACTGTTGAGTATCACAAAATAATAGGTCTCATCATAAGCAGAATTACTCTTTAAAAAGAGAACTTAGAGAATTATGTTCCTTGTCATATAACTTGGGCATGTTTTGAAAGATGTCCGTTTTTTATAAAGGTGTCCTATTTTTAACCCCATGTTATTTGCTCACATGTTTTACCTGCGTTTTAGTATCCCTGAAACAGGAATAGTCACTGTACAGACATCCATTTAACAGATCTAGAATGAGTTTTATTTACCTATATATTTTTTTATTTTTTATAATTGTAGTTAGTAGACATATTTTAGAGAAGTTTTACCTTTACAGAAAAGCTTTTCTCTATTGAGTTCCCCTGTAATCCCTCCCCTACCACAGTGTCCCATTATTAACATCTTGCGTTAGTGTGGAACATTTGTCAAGATAGATTTGCTAATATTATTAACTCATTGATGATTAATTACTGTTAACTGAATTCCACAGTTTGCTTTAGGATCCACTCTTGGTGTTGCACATTCAATGGATTTGAACAAATATAACATATAACATCACTATAGTATCATACAGAATAATTTCACTGCCCTAAAAATCCTCTGTGCTCTGCCTATGCATTCCTTCTCCCACAACCCCTGTCAAGCATTGATCTGCTCTCTGTCTCTATAGTTTTGCCTTTCCATGACATCGTAGTTGGAGCCACACAGCATTGTAGCCTTTTCAGAGTGGCTTCTTTCACTTAGTGATGTGCATTCAAGTTTCCTCCATGTCCTTTCATGGCTCAATAGCTCATTTCTTCTTAGTGCTGAATAACATCCCATTGTCAGGATGGACCACAGTTTATTTATCCATCACCTACTGAAGTCTTGGTTGCTTCCAAGTTTTGACAATTATAAGTAAAGCTGCTATAAATTTCTGTGTGCAGGTTTTTGTGTGGATATGATTTTCAACTCATTTGAGTAAATTCCAAGGAGCACAATTGCTGGATCACATAGTAAGAGTGTGTTTGGATTTGTATGAAACCAGCAAACTACCTTCCAAAGTGACTGCACCATCTGCATTCCCACCAGCAGTGAACAGGAGTTCCTGCTGCTCCACATCCTCATCAGTACTTGTTGATGTCAGAGTTCTGGATTTTGGCCACTGTCACAGGTGTGGAGCAGAACCGCCCTGTTGTTTGAATTTTCATTTCCCTAGTGATGTATGATATTGAGCTTTCTTCATGCATTTATTTACCATATGAATATCATCTTTGGCAAGGTGTTTGTTTCAGATATTTTACCCACTTCTTAATTGGTCATTTTTTTTTATTTTGGCATTTTAAGAGTTCTTTGTAAATTATTTTGGATACCAGTCCTTTATCGGGTGTGTGTTTTACAAATGTTTTCTCCCAGTATGTGGTTTGTCTTCTTCACTTTTCAAGGATAGATCTTCTGGTTATGAAAGGTTTGGTGGGTTTGTCTTTCTACACTCTAAATATTTCATTCTCCTCTCTTCTTGCTCTCATGGTTTCTGAAGAAAAGTCTGATGTAATTCATATCTTTGCACCTCTGAAGGTAAGGTGGTTTCCTTCTCATCTTCTTATAAAACTTTGTCTTTGATTTTCTGTAGTTTAAGTATAAGCTTAGGTGTAGATTTTTTATATATATTTACCTGCTTGGTGTTCCCTGTGCTTCCTAAATCTGTGATTTGGTGTCTGACATTGATTTGCGGAAATTCCCAGTCATTGTTACTACACATATTTATTTATTTTTTCCTTCTGATATTCCTATTACACCTTAAATCATTGTCCCACAGATCTTGGATCTTCTCTGGTGATTTTTTTTCCGTTTTTTTCTCTATGTTTCAGTTTTGGAAATTTCCCTTGGTGGTTCTTGAAGCTCACTGGCACTTTCCTGGGCCCTGTCCAGGCTGCTCATGAGCCCGTCTTAGGCCTGCTCCATTTCTGTTGTGGTATCTTGCTTTCCAGCCTCCCCTTTGATTCTTTCTTAGAGTTTCACTCTTTCTGTTTACCTTACTTACCTGTTCTTGCAGGACATCCACTTTTTCCATTAACACCCTTAGCATGTGAACCATGGTTGTTTTAGATTCTGTTTGACTCCATCAACTCTGCCAAGTGAGTCTGGTTCTGATGTTTGCTCTGTCTCTTTAAACTGTAGCATTTTTTATTTTGTTTTTCAGTGTGTTTCATATGTTTTGTTGTCTAAAGCTGGTGTGATGTACTAAGTAAAAAGAGCTGAGGTGAATAGGCTTTAGTGTGAAAGCTCATGTTTCCTAGCTCAGAGGTTTACTGCTTATTGTTGCTGTCAGAGGCTAAAATTTCCCTTGATGTTTTGTCTCTTCTGCTGTCTTTGAGTTTCCCTGAAGACTTCTTTTTAAATAAGACCTGAGACATGTGCTTCTTTTGGTTGTCCACTGTTATTATTCTGGAGCCCTACTGATATGGTGGCACGGGCAGGGGGAGGGAATGCCCTGTATTTTTGTGAGCCTGCGCCCTGGGGCATGACCTTCACGGTGCTTCTCAAGTATTTTTCCCACCTGGGGACAGGATGTCTAGAGTGCTCTGCAGTCAGGTACTTCCCTTCCCCCAGCCAGTTAGGCTCTGATAAAACCCCAGCAGTTTAGCTCAGGTTAACTAGCTTCCCCCCCCCCCAATGAGGCAGCTCTTATTGAGGAGAATAGAGTGCTCCTTCCTCTCTCAGGGGGTTCCTTTCCCCTCCCTGCTGGGAGCCTAAGGGATTTCCCTCCAATATTTATCTGAGGACCTGGAGATGCTCCCAGAGGCAAAACAACTCAAGTCAATGTTACATGATTCATGTAGCATTGTAATAGTCATAATAAATAAAGAGCATGGTTTACAAGTCTTTATACAATGTCTTTTATTATAAATATTAAAATTAAATGCATTGTTTACCAAAGAAAATAGTTTTCATCAAGGATTTGCTTTGTTCCAATGAACACTTCTCTGTGCCTATAAACCCTGAAGAAATTAATGCTCATTAATGAGCATTATGCTATGTGCCTCACTGAAATATTTTTCTTAATTATGTGGGAAAATCAATGTTTGGAGAAATATGCAAGAATATGCAAGATTATTAACAACAATTGTTACTTGAAAAGCCAAGACAAACAGCAGAATATGTGGATTAGAATTATTGTAGTTGGAAAAGAACAAATACGAGCATTCAGAGCTCTCACACACCATCCTGGTCCCCCAAGTGCAAGACAGGGGGTTCTGGCTTCTTTCTTATAGGGATTAGGAAGCCCATTTTCTAAAGTGGGAAACCTGTGTTTATCCCAATTGCCATCCAATTCACAACTATATGGCATAAGAATAAGATCAACTTGAGGATAGGGACCTCAGCAATTCATTTTGGTGCTTAAAAAATGTTGATACCTATATATAATGACACAATCATCGAACAAATTAGCCTTCCGTTACATTTAAACTAAAAATTTTAAGAATCTAAAAACCAATATAACTAATTATTAATATAGAAAGCTTTAGAGAGATAAAAATGGTCTCAGACATCAAATTGTGAGTCTGTGGTAAAAATACAATTATGGCAGTGCCTAGTAATATTCTACTGCATTTTTTTTTGAAACATAGTTTTGGGAAAATAGAAATATACTCATAAATGATAGAAGTCACCAAAACCCACATATCAAAATTACTAAAATTCATTATTGAAATAACTGAAATACCATTGTACATGTAGGCTGTAGGTGGAAGATTAAATTTTTCAAATTGCATCTCTCAAATTTTCCCTTTTTAAAAGAAATACCATATTAGCATATTTCCCTTCATTTGTCACAAACTGTTTCCTGGATACCAAAGAAATTGAAAACGTTTTAATAATAGCCCAGAGTGATTTGCATTATTGCCTTAATGATGGGCCTCTTAACTCCAGGCCAGGAAGCCTGGTGTTTTCCGCGGCATCTTGTCCACTGGGAGGCGGTAGTTGATGGAGCGGGTGAGAAGCCAGCCTGCACTGATATGCAGCTCCCAGGAGGCTGAAGACCTGCCCTGGCCCCTCGGAGCTCGGCTGCCACTAACAATTACCAGGGATGAGAGCAAAGCACAGGGGATCCTGACCCCACCGTGGCAGCTCATTTTGCAGTTCACTTACTCAGTACGGCCCTGCCCCGCAATCTCCCCGCATTGCTATCTGCCTGCGCTTATAGTCACACCACCATTATGTCTCCAGCCTTGCAATGGCTGTTGTCACATCTATTGATTGCACTGAAACTGCAGCTGGCATGGATTGCTTTCATGCTCCTGAGAAAATCCCATCTCCTCTGAAGAGCGGGCAGCTGACTGGCAAGGGCAGAGGCCTTCACTGAGTATCTGATGGAAACCAGTGTGATGATTATGAACAGCCTTGTGGCCACTAACAGAGGACAGCCAGGCTGCTCCTAAGCATCATAAATGCAAAGTGCCCTTAGGCCTGGGTGCAGCTTAGGACACCACAAAGTCTTACCCAGGTCATGAAGTATGCAGGGTTGCACTTCCTGCTTGCCCTAATAGTACAATACGTCATTACTCACAGGGAAGTATGTGCCATCAAAAATAACCCCCATGTTTTTGTGTAGCCACAGGCATATACAAAGGTCACACAAGCATTCCTAATGGGTTCCTGTGAGTATACACACTTCACATAAACTGTCACATCTTGTAACCACAGCTATGTGATTCATACTTATGTCCTTGTTCTGCAAATGAGGAAAGTGAGGCCGACGGGCTTCCTGTGGTCTACCAGCTCCGCAGCTGACCACTGGCTCAAGTGAGATTTGAGCTCAGGTCTGCTTGCCTCAAAGTACACCCTCTGTCCTTCTGCCCCTGTGCCCCATCTACCCCATGATGGGCCTCAGGGCCTCCCATCCCAAGGACCTGCTATGTTTCTGCTCTGCTTTAAGCCTCCCAGGGACTCAGTCATTTCTTCTGGTTGATCCCCTTTTCTTTCTCCATTCTTTCTTCTTCAAAACTACCTCTCCCATTACATTTCCAAATAACTTTTAATAGCACTTCATGGTGAAGAGAAGAATCTTGTAGGGAGTGCATGTAGGAATCAAGGAAGTAATAACATTTTCTCATGCCCACCTCACCCTGGAAGAGGGAAGGGAGTTCAGTCACTTAGCCTCTGTGGCCAAAGAATGCTGCTGACACCTTCCCAAGGTCACAAAGTGGAGGTGAAAAGTCAACCTCCAGCATGACCACCTAAGCAACACTGAGAGGTGGCTGTAGCTTCCTTCATTATCAGCAATCAAGAACACATCATTCAGCGCATTGTGCTTTACAGGCCTGCATACTTTACAAACACTGCTATTCTGGCTTCACAGTAACCTGTGGGTGGGCACTTTGTGCTTTGCCTTTTGCTGGTGACAAGACTGAAGCCAAGCACCAGGCAGTGGTGGGCAGGACCAGGATGGGAGTCCGGCCACAATGCTCAGTACTTTCCTGGTCCCAAACTCTTCATGCCCCATTGTCCATGAACCCAAAGTGTTCTGTGAGCCAAGTGCTGGTTCAAGTCATTGATGATGTTTTCTTGTGTTTGCATACAGCTTCTGTTATCCCATAACTTCCCTGTGATGCTCTGGAGAAAGCACTCTTCCCTGGCAAAGGGAGGTCCAGGTCACCAACTCACTGGTCAGTAGGAATGTCCCCCAGGCAAGATGTGGGTGCCATGGATTGACTTATAAAGACACAAAGAAGGAAGCCTGGAAACACATTGCTGGAAGGACATGCTGCACCCTAGAAGGGTAGCTTCATGCTCAGAAGCTGTTAGAGGCACCCCCAAGACGTCTGAGACAATTATAAAGCTGGAAGACCAGAAAAACAACTGCGGATTTTCAGAAGTAGGCTCAAAAAAGGCTTCCTCAGAAGATTTTGATAAGTTTTCTTTCTTTCATTCATTTTGGAACAAGAGAGGGAATACTCTCAGGGTGTGTCAACCCTCCACGCTCGGCTGACCAGTCTGTGCACACACGCTCCCCTGGTTAGTTCCCACTCCACCTTCCTCCTGCTCTCTGCACCCCCACTGTGATGCGCTGATGGTGGGCTGGGGGGTGCATTTTCCACAGAAATGAGTGGGGAAGCATTATTTTCCTGATAGTCCCAAGAGCAAGGACTATTCTGTGAAGGCCTAGGGTTTTGATTAATAAGAGAATAATATGGCACCTCAGGGAATTTAGACAAACGACCTGCAAATATGCACTTTGCATTGACAGATGAAAGGCCAACTAGCTGAGGAAGGCAAGGTTGTCACATGCTATTTGCACAAATCTCTTCTAAACAGATTGCATTTCTTGCTAATGTGTCCAGTTACCCTTCATGAGGACCACATCTGCAATAGGACCATAGTAGGTGGTTTTGCTTGAAGTGACACCCCATCACTGCTGAGCCTGTCTGCTGTGAATGCCAATGTTACTTTTATGCCAGCTCTGAAGGACTAATTTGGAGGAGGTACCTGTGCTGAGCATTCAAATAGAGATGGTCTTGGCCATTACCAGATCCATGAGAAGACGGCCTGCCACCTCATGGGTCCCAGGGCACCACAGCCCCGTCTGTCTTCATGGACCTCCCACAGAAACAAGGTAGGTGAGATCAGGTGTGGGGGTTTCTGGGAATAGCAACACAGAGCCATCCAGCACCCCCATTGAATTCAGAATCCAATAAGGAAACCACTCCTATATTCTTTCTAACATTTTCCTAGCTCTGTCTTGACCAAAAGTTGGGAATTGTGATGCCAGTTTTAAAAAATTACTTTCATAAATGGTCAAGAGATCCTGGTTCAAGCCATTTGAGCAACAGAACAAGTGACTATCCACCCCCTTTCTCTGCTTGTGCTTGCTATGGGCAGAAGTAAAGAAAAGGCCTGGTAAATAAAAAATTGTTTCAAAACATGTGCCTACATCTCAGATCATAGGGGAACCCAGGAAGCCAGAGGAAGAAGTGAAGTGTAGCCTTTAAACATCCAGATAGAGAATTAAATGTAATGTGTTCCATCAGCCTTCCCAGTGCGAACAACAAAAATGTACTCCTGACAAGCTCCCATCCTTGCTTTCAATCTCTTACCTTGATTAACACCCAAACCATCAGCCCCACTTGTGTTTCACCTTCTCCCTGCATGCTGTCACACGGCACTCTGGGGATATGACATTGTTCATCTTGAAAATCACTGATTCCAAGAGAAGATTTGGATCATTAAAAAAAAAATTAACTTTGAACTGCACTGGTTTAAGACACAAGGGAAAATCTAGGATAGGGTGTGCATTAAGGAAGTTTTAAATAGTGATAAGTCTGTATAGTTCAATAAAATATTAAGGCTTCACATTTCAGAAACTAGCAACCAAGGGCATTTTAAATGTAAATGTAAGTAATGGGATTTACAATGTTGAAAATGATTATTTCAAGTCATTATGTCTCATATCCTGCACAAATATTAAGTAATAAAATGCCATACTTTAGTCTATTAAAAGGTTGCAGAGAGCATAAAACACTGATTCTGGACACTGTCCTGCGGCTGCCAGGCCTGTCTTGAGAACAACCTGTATCCGTAGAAGGAAATGGAATCAGATGTTACAATTAGCCTGGAGAAAACATGGATGACTCAAGGTCACTGGGGTTGCATGACAGATGGGGCTGTGGTGCCCCAGGACCCATGCGGTTACAGGCCATCTTCTCACGGGTTCTGTTCATGGCCAAGACCATCTCTATTTGAATGCTTCTTCCTGATCTTGGGGACTACTACTGACTTATGATTACAGTCAACACACTGTGTGTCAAAGACAACAATGAATGTGTTAAGTGACAAGCATTTCAAGGTCCATGCACAAACATGGTGGCACACTTGTCCTCAGCTGAGGTTCCTAGCAACTGGACCCCTTATTTCACAGAAGAGGCTCAGAAGAGCTCAATGCATTTCCCAAAACCAACATAGTGTAATATATAAGTAGAATTTGAAGTTGTGTCTTGTGATAACAAACTTTGGATGTCTTTTCTCTTTACTTCTATTCTCCAAGTAGTGTTTCTCTAAACATTTATGCAGAACTCAAGTAAGTTTTAGCTTGAACATGTGCTTTGGCAGCTGTACATTGGCAAATTAAAATCTGTGGTACTGGCCAATAAAGAAAACTGTATGCCAAAATCATTTGACCGAACAGCTCATATACATGTATGTGTGTTGCACATTATATAAATCAGCAATCAGCTCCACATGGAACTTTGGAAAAGAAACTTTGCCACTGTGCTGTGGTCAGCTGTTCATTCAGGAAACTGGTAGGCATGCATTTGGTGTTCTCTCAAACCACAGGCCTGCCTGGGAGGAAGAAAAAGAACAGAGGGAAAGTAGCCCTTATAATAGCACCGTACAAAGTGCTTTTTCACATTCAAACTCTCCTCTGCACCTCTGGACCTCTCTGCTGTTGTCACCCCCTACCCCCGCCCAGCCACACCACCTCCAGACCCTGGTATGAGAATGTCAATAAGAATGTGTGTGTCATAGCAAATGTTATCTTGATATATTATTTTCCAATACTTTTAGGTCTCATGTCCAAGTTCTTTGATGTGAGTTATTTAAATTTAAGAACAATGTCTGAAGATGAAAGAGCAAAAAAAGCCCGCTTATGCTTTTTCTCTGTCTGTGAAAAGTAATAATTTAGCATCATATGTGGTGATGTCGTAAGTCAGCAAACATAAATATCTCCAGGGAACCCTTTGTTCTGCTATTTTCCACCTCATGGAGATTGTCTGATGGGGGGAGGGGTACCAACCAAAAGTTGGATTCTAAATAAGTCATGTTAGTTTCTGTGGGTGTTCTCATTTGTTTTTGGAAACCTCTGAGAAACCAAGTTCACCATACTTATAACTGACTGAAAATACAGACATTGTGATTGTGGCGTTCATTCTTAATTCAAACTTTGGGAATTAAAGAATGCATTCGTTTTAAGTAGGTGTTAGCCATTTGGTCGAGGAGCCTAGAGGATAAGGGGCAAGAATGGTCCTAAAAGGACTTGCCTTTTCGGAAGGTGCAATAGCTGTGACTGCATGTCCCAGGGCAGACTCCGGGCTCCTTTTTCAGAAACACGTTCAGGTCAGCTGGGTGAGCATATGAGATTTTGGATGCAAATTCTGATAGGGATGCACTGGGGCCATCTAGCCAGATATTGGCTCTGCCTCCCTCTAGCAATCAACATTGGTCCAGACCCACTAACACTCCCACCCTGCGTATCCTCAGTGGGAAAATGATAAGGCCTTTCCTGTCCACATGGTAGGTTTGTTCTGAGAAAGAAAGGTAAATTCGGAGTGCTTGGGGGATGGGGGCATGCGGTAATCTGTGGCTGATCTAGTGATGTGGGGTTAGCCAGGAGACAGCCTGCTTCTTACCCATCGTGTGCATTTTACAACTGCATCTCTGTAGGTCTCCAGGGACATAGGACACACATCTTGATGCAGATATTGAGACAGAGCTACTGGCATGGGCATGAGTTATCTATGTACTTTATGCATTTGTATGTATTTATGAATTATACACACACATGTAAACACTGGAGCTCAGAGTCACCATTTAATCGATTTTTACCCATTTCAGAGAAGGCTTGTAGAGGCCCACAAAAGTAAGCAGTTTCAGACTCTAGAATAAAAGCAAGTCAGGCAAAGGGGTCGACTTCACAGGCTGGACAGTGAGAATGACACAAATGTGACCCCTCACTGTGACCTTGTAACTCTGGGCAGGTTCCCTAAATCCCCTGGGCCCTGTGTCCTCACCTGTGTAAGGAATTCCACTTCAGTTCTGCTCCATAGAGCTTGTGTGAACATCAGACGAGATTCAGTGCACAATGTAGGCCTAGTCCAGTACCTCAAACAAAAGGCAAATATTCTTGTTAATCCTGCAAAAGCACATCTATGCTGGTTCAGCACCATGGTGCTGATGGTCTGTGGACAGAGGGCATCAAAGAAATGAGCAAGACCCCCACACAAATACCTGGACAGCCAGAGTCCTGGCCAAAGCCAGGGTGCTGTGAATGGGCCCCAGGGCCCCTGCAGCCTTTCCTGAAGCAGTGCCTCCTGGGCACAAGGGCTGTCTCTGGACTCAGGAGCACCTGTGTCCAGGCTCAGCTGCCCCTTGTTCTGTCCCTTGGCCAGCTCCCAGCTAACAAGCTGACCCAATGGGCCTCTGGGCAGCCCCCACCAAGGGGCTGTTCTTTATTCCAGGGGCAGATTGGGCACAGGCCCAGACGGGCTCAAGACGCCCACCAGCCGCATCTCCTGATGGTGTCGGGTGCTGTTGGTACCTGATGCTTCTTCCAACTGCTGCTCTCGGTTCAGGCTGCCACGCTGAAGGATCTGGACAGGTGAGGAGGCAGAGAGGCTAGTGGAGGCAGGGGGTAGGGTGTGAGTGCTGCTTGCTCCCCGCCATCCTGGAGCTTGGGTGTTTGTGAGCCCAGCCTGTCCTGAAGCCTTTCCTCCTGGGACACTGAGATCCTGCTGCCGCGCCATCCCCCTTGTGGTGACCTTGCATTTGTGGTGGTGCTTGCCTCAAACATCTTCACTTGGTTTCCCAGCTCAGGGACCAGGTTTCTGCAAAAGCCTGAGCAGAGCAGCCTAGGGTTAGGCAGGTGTGTAACAGGAAGTTCCGCCGGCAAGGGCCTGCACCGCATTTCCAGGTAGAGCTTATGCTCTCCAATACCCTTTACAGAGAGTAGTGAGTGATCACACACTTTGCCAACATGCTTGAGAAATGAGCAGCATCTTTATGCTGTGCTCTCGGTGGAATGAAATTGTTGGAGGCAGCCAAAAAGAGGAACCTGGCTTGATTGCATTTGTCAGTCAGAAACTAGCCAGACAGTTAAACGTCCCTTCGCAGGAGGCTCACCTGTAATGCACACTCATTCTTTCAAAAGTATTTACTGGATCAATTTACTGAACAATAGTGTAGTTGGTTAACATGGACCAGGCAGTGTTCACAGTGATTCTCAAGTGAGGATACACCTGAGGCAGCCACCGTCATCAGTCCATCCAGTGTGCTTTATTCCATCAAAATAAGTAAAATACAGAGAATGGCATGTGTATGCTAAAGTCATGTTGGCAGAAATTACACCAATTGGAGGAACTTCAAGAAAGGTAAAGACTGGCCAAGATTTTGATTTTAACTGACTTTCAAATCAGGATCTAACCTATATGTTGAACTCCAGATTCCAGTTTTGTTCCCTAACCGCAAAATTGGAAGCAACACATAGGCGGAAGTTGTGCTCTGTGCTGGGTGCACCCACGCTCCTGTAAAGTGAACAGCAATTACGTGCCCCTCTGAGGCAGCATTCTGCCCTGTACAATGACAGGGCCGTGAACAGGGCTAAGAGATGCCAGCAGCCCTGAAGGTGACCTTGCATTTGTGGTGGTGCTTGCCTCAAACATCTTCACTTGGTTTCCCAGCTCAGGGACCAGATTTCTGCAAAAGCCTGAGCAGGGCAGCCTAGGGTTAAGCAGGTGTGTAACAGGAAGTTCCGCCGGCAAGGGCCTGCACCGCATTTCCAGGTAGAGCTTATGCTCTCCAATACCCTTTACAGAGAGTAGTGAGTGATCACACACTTTGCCAACATGCTTGAGAAATTAGCAGCATCTTTATGCTGTGCTCTCGGTGGAATGAAATTGTTGGAGGCAGCCAAAAAGAGGAACCTGGCTTGATTGCATTTGTCAGTCAGAAACTAGCCAGACAGTTAAACGTCCCTTCGCAGGAGGCTCACCTGTAATGCACACTCATTCTTTCAAAAGTATTTACTGGATCAATTTACTGAACAATAGTGTAGTTGGTTAACATGGACCAGGCAGTGTTCACAGTGATTCTCAAGTGAGGATACACCTGAGGCAGCCACCGTCATCAGTCCCATTCACAAATGAGCAAACTGAGGCCTAGGGTGCATCAGTTCCCATGGTCAGGCAGAGCTGGGATTTGAAATCAGACATCCTCCTCTCTCTCATCCATGAAAAGTGAGCTCACTGTATACCAGCACAGCTGAACATCTAAATTGTTTCCAACGCTCCCTGGAGGAATATTTTTTCTTACATAAAGAAAATTATCTGGATATTTCTAGGCCCATAGGGAGCTTGAGAAGGGTATATATAAAGTTGTGAATAACAGAAATATTTATGTGTCATTTTCATATCAACATCATAATGCTTGCTAATGACTTTTAGAGTGGATTTTTTTTCCCCAAACCATTGCTACTGTAATGAATAGCATATGTGATTTAAAAGCAAAATGCTATGATTATAGCTGGATTGTTCCCCTTATATGTTACATTAGATATGTAGCCTTCCCAAAAATAGGATAGCCCTGAGAAAAAAAATCAGTCAAAGCGACTAGCATTCTCAGTCCACCTCTTGGTAAATATTTTTCATCTAAATGTTACATTTGGCAATAAAAGTATCAGATGGAAGCCCTCCCAGTTTTTATTTCATTGTTCCCTAAGTAAAGCAACCAGTTGAAATCCCTCTCCTTAAAATCAGATCCAAACACTTCTGTCTTTACGCAATTTCTCTTTTACAAAGGGAACAGCCAAGGGATATGAAGGGAAAAACAAAACAAAACAAACAAGCTGACAGGCAAACAT
Organism: Manis pentadactyla; assembly: GCF_030020395.1. NCBI lineage: Eukaryota > Metazoa > Chordata > Mammalia > Pholidota > Manidae > Manis > Manis pentadactyla. Next base: position 90,424,288 of record NC_080021.1, on the reverse strand, counting down.
GCCACGTCTGAGCGATGAGCACCCTAAGAGGCTGTCTTCTGGTGGATCGCAGACCTTAGTCCCTTTCTGAGGTCACGAAGTCTCCATAATTCTTAGCTACTTTCCCCCTGCACACAACAAGCATTATAATGAATTCGCGAGTTAGAAAGTGGTTGGAAAACAGTCACTGCATCTCTCTGAGCCTGCAGAAACATAGTGTGCTGTTCGAGGGTCTGAAGCAGGTAGCTGGACCCAGGGGCGAACCCTCCTGCCCAGACACAGGCTTCACCCAGATGAGCTGGCTGCCAAGGAGCTGTTCCCTCCCTCCAGCAGCCTCCTTGGCTTTCCACCGGGTCCTGGGCAGCTCCATCCGTCCAAATGGGAGCTGAGTTTGCAAGCTGACAGGGATGCAGAGAGCTGGAGGTGCTGATGTCAGAGCCAGAAGACAGCTGCGATTGGATCTAATTAGACTTTGCAGCGGCAAATAGACAAGCTCCCTGCGTGATTGGCTTCAAAGTGGCTGGTGCCCAACAACTAGCGGAGGTGCCAAAGTCCAAGCCGTGCGCTTGGAGCCCAGCTCAAGAGAGGCCGCGAGGAGGGCTGAGCGCGCCAGGCGCACCTCTCCTGCCTGTGCAACCCTGGAAGCTGGCGCTCGGCTCCATCCCAGGCTTCAGCCCGGCGGCAGGGACAGAACAATTAGAGAGCGAAGGGCGGGGAGCGCCAATTCTCAGTCCCCAAAAGTGAGTCTCTCCGGTTGCGAAGCATTTAGCAGCGGCGGCTACGGAGCAGGAAAGGGGAGACTGTTTCAGAAAGGATTCCTCTCCTGCTCTACTTCCTGAGTCTCAGCCATGGCATCGGTCTTGGGGACCAGCAGAGGGTCCGGAGGGCTGAGCAGTCAACTCAAATGCAAGTCTAAGCGGAGGAGGAGGAGGAGGTCCAAGCGGAAAGGTAAGGACCTGGCTTTCTGTGCCGCCTCCCGCGAACTCTCCGCGCCTCTCCGCCGTCCTCTTGTCTGGGGGGTCGGCTTGTGTCCAGAAGCTTCACTTTGGGTTAGGGGTATGTCAGCACAAAGCAGAGCCCTGTGGAGTTCAGATGCGTTTGTAAATGTCTGGGGCTTTGGGAGCCCCGAGGGGATGGTTCACAGAGCAGCGGCCGGGCAGCTGTGCGAGGAGGCTGGGCAGCAGTAGGGGGAGGAGAGGGCAGGAACGGGACCCCGTCGTCCTTCTGCCTGGAGGACAGCTCCCTCCAGGACTCACTCCATGGCGCCTGCACTGCTTCTGACTCTCACAGAGGAGACATTAGCACACGGTGCCAAAGGAAACATTCATTTAAGCCAGCATCCCTATAAACCCGGGGCAAGACCTCGTGCCAGCTTTTCCATCCAAATTGCCTTGGAGAAAGCAGGCAGTCACCTCCCCAAATTGCCTGACAGTTTGTATTTAGTATGGTGTCTGTTGTTTTGTAAACACCCGGACCTCCAGAGAGTGCAGGCTTGTCCTGGCAGAACAAGCAGAAATTAATACGTGAAAAGAGAAATAGGCATTTTAGCTTGTTAGTGGCAAAAAAAACCCTTGCACACCAGAAAAGGAGAAAAAGCAAGCTGGCTGACAGGTTGCTGCTGACACACTGTCATGTCTGTGTCTTGTTACTGAGATTCTGGGGAGCAGCCGCCCTGAAGTCAGCCTGTTTCATCACCAGCCCAGGGCTCCCCCAGTGGGGCTGGTGTAAAACCAGACCCTGCCCCAAGGTGAGAGGCAAGGTCCTAACATGCCACCTCACCTGCACAGAGTCCACGGGAGGAAGGAAAGACCCTCCCGATATGCCTGCTCTTTCCCATGGAAGAACTTGTTATCAGCAGCTCCTAAGATGAGTCTGCAGGAGAAAGTTCGGCTCTCACCCTTATTTAAAATGTGTTGATTTTAAAAAGTGAATACAGAGCTATATGAACAGTTGGCAGCAGGACTGAAATGTGTCAGATTTTCCAGTTTTTCTGACACAGGACACCCTGTCAATAGAGTTGAGGTTGTCCACCCTCCTGGGGATTTTCATCCTTACACTAGCCTGAGACAAGTTTCTGCCACATCTTTTCCCAGCTGCCCTCACACACGGCCCAAGTCCTTCGTGACTCCTTCCAGTAATAGAAATTACCAGAGAGAGTGAAGACACAAATGCCAATATCAAATAGATTAATTATGATGGCAGTTCAGGACCGCAGGGACCAAAGGTAGCCTGACAACTTCCTTGAAAGATTTCAGAGCCTTCTGAATGGGGTAATTTCGTGATTCTAGTTTAACTCACAGAGCTGCTCCAAGTGCAGCTGTTTACTCTATTATCTGGAAATTTCTTTTTGAAACAGATCTGTTAATGCTAACAAAAAGTGGCAACGATATTGAAAAAGATCACAGAATTTAATATGAGCATAACTTATAAAAGAGAAAAAAGAAAGCACCTTGTATACTACAAGTGTTCATGTCTCCAAGCAATTTTGTTTAGACTATTTAAATATTTAGAATATTGAGTATGGAATAATATTTCACAATAAAGCAATCTATAGAAACAAAATATAAGCCAATGGATATTGGTGCCTTTCTCAAATTCATTTTTCATACTTTTAAAGGCCAGTCATGCTATCTTAAAAGGCATTCAATTTTGGGAAGAAAAACAAGAAATCAGAAGGAAGATTTCATTTGCTATAAACTGAACTCTAACAATTAAAAATAAAATTTATATGAAATATTTCCATGCTTCGATTATTTTAAACATACCGAGACTCTTAATTTTCATAGTCAAAAAGTGAAGTGGGAAAGAGTCATCAGGTTGTGTCTGTTAATTCCTATTATGTGTAGACTTACGTGTGGGGGTGAAATTTCCTGTGGCATCTGCCGACAGCCAAGAGTCAGATCAAACTACTAAATATTCACTTTTCAAGGGAAAGTTAATAATGTAAATGTAGGTGATCAAAGTAAAAGAAAACAACAATTATGAGACATGATAAATCATTATTTGCTTTTTCTGGGAGCAAACCAGTTTTTGTATAATTCCTAGTTATTACAAATGCTTGTTATTCTCTTCTATTAAGAAAAATGGTAAACTTAAATTATGTCCTAATATCCATACTAGAATCTTAACAGCAGTAACTGAATAGAAAAGCCTCAGCTTTTAAGCTTATCTAGCATTAAAAACTCTGTATTTGCCGCAGTTTAAAATCCACATGTGTATTGATGGTTGTTATGGAACCTTAGTAAGGCCCTACCAAGTATTAACTGAAGCCTCTATTTCTGAGCACCAAGTCAGGGCTCTTCTCATATGTGAATAAATACATTACAATGAAGGTTAACCTTTTTTGCCAATGGTACGGGTTTTTCCGCCCATTCAAATGAGCAGGAGTCATCTTTGAAGATGCATCGTAACTTTATAGTTTCCAGTGCTGTGAGATGCTACAGGATTTCTAAATGTATACTCCAAGAGTGGCTTTACTCTGATTTTTTTATTACACTTTTTATGGTCAAAATAATCTATGGGCTCTGAAATAAAACTCAGTAGCCACAGCTTTAGTGTGAAATTTATACAATACTTTTATTATTAAATGTGATGCAGAACCTCAGAAATGAAATATTTTCCTGTACTAGGTATTTTTAGTCTCCATACCACATGGAAGTTACGCATCTTTAAGAATCAAAAAAAAACAAAAATAAAAATAATGTACCCACAGAATATGACTTTCAGGTATTAACTACCCAGGACCTGCCTTTCCCTCTCAGATAAACTTTAGAGAAGATGCTCAGAGTAACCTCCCAGCCCTGAAGACCTTTTCTGTTATTTTATCAGTACCCCGTGCTGTACATTTGTACATTTGCTCTGTGTGGCATTTTTAGTCAGGACTAAGTTTCTCTTAGAAATTATTTATGAATAATTTACACTTTGGGTACAGATGAAAAATGTCAAAATATGACATTTGTAAGGGAGAAAAATGGGCAGCTAAAAAACTGTGCAAAGGACAAGGAAACCATCTAGTTTTTGTACATGTGATCAAGGAATGTTCACATCCTCTGTGGCACGTGAGAGATACATAGGTTGATTCTGCTTCGGTTTTGTTCAAAGACTTTCAGGAAATCCTGGGGGCACTTGTAGTTTTGCAGAGGCAGTATCTGCTACCTGCCCTCATTAAATATCCATTCAGTTCATTGCTCACCAATTCTAAGAGACGCACTTTATTTTATAGTTCTGTGTGGAATGATGCAAGGTGATTAAACAATCAAATCTATATTCTGTGGTTGTATTAATGTATGCCTGTGTTAGAAAAGAACTGAATGTGTCAATATTATAAAAGGTGTCTATTTTAACCCAAAATATTAAAGGTAAAGGTTTAAGATATTTAAAATTAGTATCAGCTCCGCCAGGTAGAATAAGGGGCAGCATGCATCACAGGAGCCTAACAGCTTGTATATAAAGACAGATCGCTTCATATCTCAGAGCCATTGGATTCCTTCAAGGTAATATGTCTGAGGAATTTCACAGATGTATTTTCAACTATTAAAATAGTAAATACATTCTGTTCTGTATATGTGTTGTTCTTTCTTTTGTGAGAGTAGTTTTCCTAAAAGAAACTACGCATTAGCATGGAATGCATTTTGTAAAGTATTTTTGGTATTTGACCCATTCGTATATACAATGTGTAAAATGAAGTTTCTGGAAATTTTTTTTAATTGCTCTTTGAACATAGACATATTTAGAGATGGACTGGGAACGAATACAAACTCAGCAGTTCCATGCAGTTAATCAGGGTAGGGTTTTCCATGGTGAGTCAGTTGTTAAATGGAGGAAGGGAAGGAACTTTGGAGAATTATTTAAGGTGCTTTGAAAATAGCTTTTGTTAAGTCAGTTGAATTGAATTCAGTCATCAGTACATGACCTTTGTTTTATTTTTATTTTTTGAGGTATTTGACAGCAAAATAAGTTAAGACTTGTGATTTAGATATTGCTGCAGGGTGACCGATCACACAGTTTTAGAAAATTGATGATGAATTTTGGACAAACCAAGGGAGGTAGGAGCATGTCCAGCTGCCAAACACTATGAAATTCACATAAAAAGTTGGCAAAGGAGCAGAATAAGTAGAGCAGATGGATGAGAGGCCAGGCTTGTTGTGAAATGGAATTTCGTGAAACATTAATGAATGGAAAGACTGTGCTGAGGAGGAAGTAGCGACCATGTGGCTCCTCACCCCCTGCACACCCAGGTGACACCTGGCTGTGCTTCATCCTGGCCGGTTGGGGACACGCTACTCTGCACCACAGCTGCACCCCGCCCCCCGTGCCCTCATTCACCTCACTCTCCTACGGCTCGTGAGGAAGGGCTGGGTTTAGTGATGAAATTAAACTGATTAAACCTTTCACTGTCATCTAATTGTATAGGGCTTTTTTCCTTTCTCTTTTTAAAATTTGTATTCGTACCTCTGGTTTCTAGGGACCGTGTAACAGCAATAATTTGAGGATGCTTTGAGGACACTAGCTATGATGAGTGAATTCGACTTTAGAATAAAAATAGGAGGTTCATGTATCCATACCTAAATAGTGGTGATTTGTTTATTTGCAGAGTGCTGTCCCAAAAGAGCATAATGTAAGGGAATGCAGAGTAGAAAATTGTAGTTCTCTTTTTTAGGCATGAAAAGAAAACATGTTCTGAAAGCATCCAATGTTCAGTTTAAAAGATATAAATATGCATATATATATATATATATATATATACACTAATAGCAAGATATGTATTTGTTGTGTGTGTGTATATATACATATATACTAATAGCAAGATATGTATTTGTTGTGTGTGTATGTGTGTATATACACACACAGTAAAGACAGTTGAAACATTTGAGCATTTTTATATCTGCCTGTTTCTTTTCCTAAAATGTTTGAAAATGATTTTTTTTAATATGAACAGTTTGAACAGCTCATAAAACCAAAAGTAATTATACCATTCTGCTCTTCATCACTTAAAATATTTTTTCTAAATAGATGCTGTATTGGGGGATTGGGCTCTTAATTACTAATAAACAAGATTTCTAGAAGGCTGAATCTTCACATGGTCAGCAAGATTTTAAAAACACTTATTAGAGCCATTTCAAAACTGAAAAAAATAGGTGAATGCCTAGTGAAATATGAAAATATTGTAACTATTCAGTGTTAGCACTAACCATGTGGTGGTTACCTACTATAAGAAAAAGCAACATAGCAATGCACTGGCTGAAGAGCCGAAGAACCCTGGTTCATACGTTAGATGTCTGTAAATAGAGTGAACCTAAATTAACCCCTACTTTTCAATTAAGTGTTTTTCTTCCACTGAAATACAGACGTGTGTGCCATTAAATACTTGATTGTGCAAAGACAATTGTTTGCTCCTAGCTGTTAATATGTCATAATTCACTTGGGAATGTATCACTATCAAATCAAGGGACACTGCTTTCAAAAGAAGGGGAAAACATCAGTTCAATTCCTGAGCCACATGTAAACCTGATCGGTTCCTGGGAGACTTTAGGGAACAAAAAGGGAGCGAACATTTAGAAATTTTGAAACATAGACTCTTATACTTGAATAGGTGACTCCCTCGATTCCAAAACATCTCCCCTGGGTGATTAAACTCTTATTTACGTGCTTATCTTATTTCAAAGGAACAGGGACAGGGTATTGCGTCTGATTTCTTGACTGATTCTGTTTAAGCAACACGATACTAAGCGCATCTCCTAGAGCCCTCAGTCTCCGCCTGCAAATGTAGGGGGAGTCCAGTTTCCAGGAAGCACTTTAAAGAATTACAACCTAAAATCGGATATGTTTCCTTTTTAAGAGATCTGTAGTTTCCCCCAAAAATAAACTTGGTCACTTGCAAAGACAGAGAATTTTTTTCTGAAGTATGGTAAATATTTGAAAGTAAAGAGTTAATTTGAGTGCTTGGGTCCCCTCTATATGCTATGGATATTTAGTCATCTTTTGTTCTAGTTACAGGTGTTGAGTATGAAGGGCAGAAAAATAACCTTGTTTTATTACTTTATTGATAGGAAATGAATATAATTAGTATCTGGTTTCTGGGGAGAAAGAGTCTGTAAATGTCCTCTTTGTGTTGTAAAATATACACACACCAACACATACATCTACGTATACATATATATGAATTTACTACCATCTGTTTTAAATAATAAAAATTACCAATAGTTACTGTTAAAAATTTTTAATCTCAAAAAATAACAGTTAGGTAATATAAATTTTATGTTTCTCTTAAAGAGGAGATTTTATGCTTGATTAAGAAATAGTGTCCAGTAAATGTAGTATTTATAGAAACAAAGAAAAGCAGTATTTATGTGTAAGATGGAAGAGCTATGTATTTAAGTGCTCAGGTGCTTTTTAGATTTTAAGATCATTTCTTTTGAATCCCTAAAAGATGAAAAATCTTAAGAGCTTTTTTTTTAGCTGTGTCCACTTAAAATGACAGCACTGAAGGTGGCTTCCCCAAGCTGCTTTGATACAGAGAGGGCAGGGCAGTCGTGTGTGTATATGTGGGTGTCCATGTGTGCACCTGCTAATTCAGTTCCAACATGAATATACCAGAAGCTGGTCTCAACCCAGAAAGGTCCAGATCTGGTCCCACTGTTAGTACATTCAAAATCTCCCAGGGACTAGGAAGAGAAGTCCAGCAGTGAGACAAAGTGCAGTAGGGCGGCCGTCACCGCTAGTGTGAGCACCTGTTCATGTCAGCTACAGCCGTTTGCATTAACTCTGCTGAGCTCTTTAGAACTGTGCCCAGAGAGAACTTACTTGCAAAGGTGACAAAGGTTTCTATCAGTTGCTGTTGCCTCACAGTTTGGACAATAAGTAAAATGAATGTTGCTCAGAATATGCTAGTAAGTCCACTTTTCTGGAGTCTCTACTATCCAGAAGTGAACCTTACACCCAAATGAGAGCTCAATAATTTCAGGTGATTTGCATGTAATGCAAAGTGTTCCTTTAAGTGCCTTGACACCAGGATGTGCTTTGGAGAATTTTATAGATTTAATTAATCTTTGCTGCTCCATTTATTTCAGATGAAATCTCTAATTCTTGTTTCCTACAGCCAAGTGATAGAGGCTCTGCTTCATCGTTTGTAAAGTCTTAACATGATTTCTCAAATATGTCTTCCCAAATGTGGTATTTAAATAAGACAAGGGGAACCCAGTTCAGAGAACTTGTCACTAGTTGAAATGCTAATGCAAGGCAAATCCCTTCTATGGTTTAAAACAGATAGAAAGTGGGGATGCTACTGTTTCTAAGAAGCAGCACTTGGGAGTCAAATCAAACTAGCACCAAGCACATACCTAGGACACCAATAACTGATTAATACAGCTTTTATCAGTCTGACTCCATTGGAAGTACACAGATTTTACCCTCACTAAAATTGCTGCAATATTTCCTAAAAGTTTAATTGCTTTTGGAAAAGTGCAATTTAATAAACATGACAGAAACATCAGCAAAATAGATTTTGACCTCCTCAGCTCCCCAAGTCTGGCTGGGTTCACTCAAGCCTGTCTATAACAGATGCTCCACTCGCATTTGGCTTACGGCTTTGAAAATAGATGTGTCCTTAAAGGAAACATGTGCTCTCTTTTTATTAGACTGTGTTCAGGCCTGAGTGCTGAAACATAAAATTTGCACAAGCTCAGACATTATCCGGCATGCACATTTTAAAAACGGACTGTTTTATAAATTTGGATGTTGAGCAAAATAATATTTTTAAATAATGCCCTTTACTCTTCCTTAGGTGGATAAAAAACATGGAAGGCCAAATGTAACCATAGACATTAAGATACTGTGTTTCCATTTTGACTCTAAAAATTAATACTGTAGATGAAAGTTTTTAAAAGACTATCCAGATTCGAACAGATTCTAATAGACAGTGATTTTTTAATTCAGAACATACAGTTCAAGGAGAAATTTTTAAAATTCAAATGAGTTCATGCTGCTAAATTTCCTTTCTAAAGAAGAAATAAATTTGACATAAAAATCATTGCTACATCTCTAGGAAAAATACTAAGATAAACAGAAGCTTTTAAAAACATGCGAGAGAGTAGAATGGGAAATTACACTAACTTTGACAGCCCTTGAAAGGTATGAACTACGAGCGACCACAGTGTCCTCTGAAGGGGGCTTTGAAGCAGCTCTGACAAGCACACCTCCCATGATCGGGCCCTGCTGACAGGCATCTAGTCAATTCTGATGGAAATTCAGGGAAATATTTACTTATTAAGCATTTAGGATGATAAGGTTATTCATTTTAGATCTAACAAATTTGAGAGTTCACGTGGTTTTAGGTTCTCACCTGAGTTTTTTAAACCGGAGTTTTAGGGAATTTCCATTGTAATTTGGGCTTTTGTTTGTAGATGATGAATAGAATTCAAGTCATTAAAAAATGGCACTTGCAGGTTTTCTGTAGATTCCTAATATACACATATAATATACAGAGATGACAAACTCAAGATTTGAAATACTAGAAGCATTTATCAAAATAATAAATGCTGAAATATTAAGAGTCTCCAACTCTGAAACAGCAGGTCTAATACATACACATTGTTAAATGAACATTTAAAAAGTTACATGTAGAAAAAAATATTGAATCAACTTCTGAGAGCACAGACTCCTTGAAAAAGAGTGAAAAAATGGCCTTGATGTATGGGACATGCTATCCAATTCTGCTCTGTTTGTAATTTTCCTTAAACATTACATACAGGCAAGGGCTGTGTTTGATATGTGTAAGTACATTTATTCATTTGCAGATATATTCCCTCAGGTGCCCACTATGGGCTAAGCAAGGAGCTGGGAACTAAAAAGACAAGAAAAATAAGTTGATATGTCCTTCTGTCTGAGCTCATATTGTACACGGGGATGATACAAACATAAAATCAAAACAGGGAACCAAAATAAACTATCTGACCCAACACAGCATTAAAGTCTAGGGATATATATTTTTTAACACAAAATATTATAGTTTTTACAAAATTTATTTCTATTGTATTTCTTTTATTTATTTCAAGTGAAACTCCTGTATAAAAGCTAAATCATTAAAAATATAAATTTCTCTAGATTTGAACATTTTTATTCCTTCCACAATGTCAAAACATAATAGCTACTCAATTAAAACCCACTGAGAAAATTGATTTTGTTTTGAAATAAGAATTGCTTAAAGAAATAATCAGAACAATATAGTTGAAAGGAACATTTTCTAAGGAGATTTTGTAGATCAGAAGAGCAGTTTCCATAAGGGAACAAACAACGAGAGATGGTGTATAGGGTGATACTCCTAAGCCACCTTGGGGGTGATGGCAGTAGGGTAGCAGGTGCTTTTTTCACCCCTTGTTTTGTAGAATTAGCTGCAGGTTTGAATGGCAGGCATTGCCCTGCATGCACGGTGACTTCTCAAGGGTGGGCCAAGATGCGGCTTCTTTGCTCCCAGAAATTAGCATGGTGGCTGCCTCATTGTACACCATCAGTAAGTGGTTGTTGTAGAATTAATGATCAGATTTAGATTGCAGATTTAGAAAGGACACTGTCTAATATACTTTTAAGTCATTGCTACATAAATTAGAATTTATTCGTTCAGCAAACATTTGTGGAGCACCGTTGTATCAGCCACTGTGCTAAATGGCAAGGATTAAGCAGAGACAAAGCTCTGAAAATGCTCCAAAAGAGTCAGAAAGCACATCTCAGCTTGGCGGTGGCTTCTCTGTAGTTTATGCTGAAGAGAGAGTTTACAGATCCCCTCAGAAAGCTCAGAAGGCACGCTGCTGTTTGTCAAGCCAGCCATGCTGGTGACTGGCACACTCACGGGTGTTTGTAAGGATGGGATGCGATGAATTCCTCAGATCCAAACAGATCCCGCAGGTGCTGTGCAGTGAGCAAGCCTCTGGAGCCCAGCGCCCTGCCTCTGGACCCAAGAGCTCTCAGCCTCTCCCTCCTGTGCCTGCTGATTGGGCGTAAAGGTCATACACCTCCTCCTGCCCTGTGTGTGCACACCTGTCCTTGAATCTCCCACACCTGTACTTGATTCCAGGCTCTTCCTTCTAAGAAGAGCCAGGCCCTGCCTAAGAACTCAGCCACCATCTTGCTTCTTGGTTCTCAAGAATTCAACTCTCTCCTCAGCACTGAGGGCAAGCACTGTGTGTGTCTATGTAACACAAAAGCCTAGCACCAAGCCGAAGAAAGCAGGTAAACACAGCATCTGACCTGTGATGTAGCTAAACACTCTTTGTGACCAAGGGCGGCATCTCTGCCTGGTGGTCACACAGAGTAGGATGTAGGGCTCCCCGACTAGTCGTAGAAGGTGCTCCCCACAGCCACGTGCACTCAACACTGCACACACAGAATACGCCATGGAAAAGACGAGTCTTATGTGTGTGTGTGTGTCCCTTGCTTCTTTGTGGACAGCATACTCGGTCTTCCTTACCTCTTGCCTATAAGATGACTTTGAAATTCTCTCTGTCGCTGTCTCTTTCACTCACACCCATTAATTAAGCAAGACATGTGTAGAGCTGCCCCTAGTGCAGCCCTGGGATATAAAGTCTCCAGGGCCACCACTGACTTGCTTGGTCTGCTCACTTTGGCAACAGCGATCCTGGCTGCATTTCTCAGTCTGGATATTTATCTGTAATGATACTCAGGAAGGTTTCCAAATTTGACATTAGGGAAATAATAAAAGAGTGAGTTGATAAAACTACACAATGGATTGAAGGCTACATACCATTTGTATATATTTAGCATAACATATTATAGTTCTACACAACCGAAGTCTGACAGTAGCATCCATCCTGCCACACCAAGGGACTGTTTATCCTTAATTCTGTGTGGGTCAGCAGTTGCCTTCCCTCTGGCCTCATCAGGGCTCTTCCAGTGTTCAGGCTGAGCTGACCCTTCAATGGCTCTCAAAAGATGGACTTGACCCATGTTTTTCTCATCCAAAATGGTATTTCCTCCTAATGGGGTTCTTACTACTAATATCAAAACCACCTCTGTATGTGAAAATATTCTTATTTCATGTATGAATCTAGAGACATTATCTACTGTATTTTGAGCAAGTTTCTGTTCTCCAGCATTCCCTCTTGGTGTTGCCCTGGCAATGCCATTTATCTTCCCCTGACCTGTGGATGTGTCCTATATGACTTGGAAGCAATGCTATGTGATTTATCCTGCTATAGTTTGCAAGAACGAATGACTTTCTAGTCTGGGTTCACAAAAAAACAAGCCCCAACACTTGATGGAGAAAAAATAAATGGGAACATTGTGTGGCACTCCCCCAGTGACATCGCTGGGCACACTGGTCCCAAACAGGCATGTTGAGTTGACTCACATCACAGGCGCAAGTGGGTGAGTAGGCATTTGGGGATTGGACATGTCTGTTTTACAGAATGTTAGCCTAACCCGAAAGGTTAGCAAAACACAAGGGGGGACAAATCCTGAAAGATTCATTTAGTTGAGACTTTGCTTTAGTGTTTTCAACAAGATTCCCCGCTCAGTCAAGTGTAAATCAGCAATGATGGGGACTGTTCAGCTGACTGCCTATTTGGCCCACAGGCAATAAGAACTAAAAATTAATGACTAATATTTATTGAGCACTTAGACTGTTCTACTCCGGAAATTCCTCTCTGCTGCACCATTTCCTTACCTATAAAATAGGAAGAGAATTTTAAATATCAGATTGCATAATAGTCCTGAGTTATAAGATTTCATGCATTTCATATGTATGTGTGTGTGTGTGTGTGTGTGTGTATATATTCAGACAGTGAATAGCCAAATGTCTGTCATATTTAAAGACCTATAAGTGAAGCTTTAAGATAAAATTTAGAACAGGAGGAGGTTTTTGTATTCATTGATCTAAATTAGCTATACAAATACTCTGGACAGTGTATTAGTGTACTAGGGCTGCCCCCACAAAGTAACAGCCTGGGTGGCTTAAACAACAGACATTCATTTCTCCCAGTCCTGGAGGCTGGAAGTTCAAGATCCAGGTGTGAGCAGGGCCAGTCTCCTGGGCATGTAGATGCCGTCTCTTCCTATATCCACACGTGGTCATCCCTCTCTGTGTGTCTGTGTCCTTATCTCCTCTTATAAGGACTCCAGTCAGTCAGATGGGACAAGGGCCCATCCCATGACCTCGAGGTACTGTAATCACCTCTTTAGAGACCCCACCTCCAAGTACAGTCCCCTTCTGAAGTCCTGAGCATTAGGACTTCAATATATGAGTTTGAGGGTCACAACTCAGCCCATACAAACAGAAAGGCACAATTCTGTCCCCCTCCAGAGACATTTCCTGGAAGCTAAAGTACATCGTTAGGTTATCAGCTCCCTCGTCTAAGAAACATCACCCCTACTTCAGTGATGGCCCAGAAACTCATCAGCTCCATTCATCACCGCAGAGCCTGTCCGTATAAACCATCATATCACCAGTGGATGATAAATACTCATAGAATTAGACTCAAAGCATATTTGATTAAATGTCCAGCGTATTTTTCTTGATGCTGTCACGGGTGCTGCCGTCCGACTGCCGTGCTGGTGTGAGCCTCCATGAAAGTGTTGTCCTCCTGTGTTTCCTCCTGTCCTAGTCAGAGACGATGTGACCTCCAGGGTTCCAAGGAGGGCCCCTGCCCACAGCGTAAGGGGGAGAAGCGGAACACGCTTCCACCTCCCCGACCGCTCTTTCTCCAACTTGATAAAATGAGCCAAATATCTTTCCTACTGGGAGATGAAGGATCCTAGGAGATGATTAACTCAACATCATCTTCCTTTTAGGGGTGAGGGAAGTAGGACCCAAAAACAGAAGAGGCTACTTCAGAAAGCCGGATGGTGAAAGAGCCTCAGTTCAAATCCAGAAACTTTGGTGTCCAAGCAGATGCTCTCGGTGAGAAGGAAACATCATCAGTGTGAATTGGACATATAGGTACCACAAGGCTGTCGTGGGGGCACAGTCCCCAATGAGGGGACTCTCGAGGTGAGGATGCATAAGACACAAGAGCAGCCATCCTCCGGGCAGTGCGAGCTCACTGCCGCTTGGGAGACTCCTGTCAAAACAGCTCAACAGCCATGTTACCAGTGCCCTGTAAAGAAGACACGGAGCTGACACCCACGGCGCCAAAGAGAGGGCTGTCCCTTCCATTTTCAGGACATACTGGAAAGCATGAAACCAGCTCATAGTGTCTTAATGAATGTATGTGTGTAGCTGTATTTGTATATATGTAAATACATGTATATGCAAATACCTATATATACTCATTTATGCTTCACTGTGCTTTTATTTACTAAGTAACATGAGTAACAGCTTTCTGCCTTGGAGGTTAAAGGAAACCTTAGTGATTGAACAAACTCATTCAACATCTTTCATTTTTTAGCTATCTATATAACTGGTATATTAAATTCCAAAATAAATATTAATTATACAATGTAAAAATATTTAATGAATACATTGAATTAAAATTAGAAGGGAAGATATTTTACATTCTATTTCTGAAAAAAAATAGAAGTAAAGGCAGCCAGTGTGCTGCACATACACAACACCCACGTGCACAACAGCCACATACACAAGAAGATGAGTCTAGATGAGCACATTGTTTGTTGTGACTTTCAAGTTGGTTACTATTTTGCAGTGAAAATAAAAAATAGTATTCATTCACTAAAATGCTGTAATTTGAATATTATAATTTGAATATTATAAAATGTACTCATCAGATTTAAATACACTTTTTTGGTTATCGTGCATCTGGATTTAAAATAGAAACATTCTGCATTACCTTCTGTGTGCATCTCTGTGCGTTTGTGTACAGGATATCTTTCATCCACTTTCATGCATAAAGGATACGTTTGCTGTTCTAGTTTGCTAGATTAAACTGGCTCAGATGCTATACTGGTGATAGAAAGTTAAAATCAAATTGAAGCCATAGGTAAACATAAAGGTTCTGTTTTAAATTCACTGGGTAAAGGAATGAAAAGTGGATTACAGAAACAAATTTGTGTACAGAATAGTCAAATAGGAATCTAAACTCACCACATGAAGATTGATCCTGGACGTGTTCACTTCAAAACAAAACAGCTAATACCTGAGACCCTCATAGGAAAGCACACCCCACTCCTGCTGTCTAACCAGGAGCTGCACACCAAGGCAAATGTGTGCAACTCCACCACATGCAAATCTGTTGAGATTGCTGGTCCCATCTGCTCAAAATCTTGCTTATAAATTCATTTTACATAAACACACACAGGTAGGGTTCTGGGTTCTTTTCAATTCTTTTGTAAGCAAATCACCACTTCTTGGTGACATTTTATTCATAGTGAGCCAGTGAATCTCGGTCCCATATCTCCAGACATAATGGGAGGCTCCCTCCTACCCGGCATGTTGAGGACAGAGTGGGCTGAGCACACATTTCTTTACACCGTTCCCCATCAGTTACATGGATGGAGGGCAGCTGCAAACCCAGAGCTAGGGGCTGAGAAAGCACAGATTGCAAACCACAGAAGGTTCTGGAGCCTGGGATCCAGAGCCAGTCTGATAGGGAGGCAGCATCTCAATATAAGTGGGACTCAGGTTACACATGAAGTCACATATGGCTTAAATGGGCTCTTGTAAACTTCCCTGCTGGCATAATACTAATGCATAAAAGTATTTGTAAAAACGTCTTCCAACTCCCAGTTGACTTAAAATAGAAGTTGTTCCTAATCTGAATGACTTAAAGTGTGTACTCGTGTGTGCAATTGTGTGTCTTTGCACTCCATATTAAAACTGTGCAAACAGCAGAGCCAGGTCACTTAGTGTAAATATAGTCTTTCCCAGATTAAAAAATGCACTGGAAAATTTTGGAAATGCTCTGATCATAAGCTTTTGTTTTCAAAGTTTATTTGTAATACTTAGTCTTTCTGAATTATTTTATATCAACATTAGCATTTGTTTGGTCTTAAAACACATAGTAAACTTTCACCTCTTGCAATATTCCGGCTCATTTCCCTCTCTTTGTTGCCTTTTCTTTAAGTGAATTTAATTCTTTAGCCAAGTTGCATAATAATGAATCAGTTACTACACTGTTCAGTCAGTCTTTCTGATGAAGTCCCTCCATATTGAAGAAGGGAAAATCTTGAGTTTGAAATTATGTTTGTTCATTAATCTCCCTCCCACCTTCATTTTGCTTTCAGAGATGATAATTCTACTCCTTATAAAGCTTCTCAATGGTTTTATACTTTTGGAATCATTCTCAACAAAGCAATGGGAAGATCAAATGGATAATGTTCAATTTAGGCTCATTTAAGGAAAAGCAGTGGATACCTTAATCTTCCTGATAAACTTCCAAGTCGATGCATCCCTACTGAGCAAGTGCTGCAGCTTAGCAGTTCTACTCCTGTTCTTCATCTTGTGGGAGACTACTCCTCACCACACTACTTACACATTCTTACATTTCCTAGATCTCTGGGGTCAATTTTCATCTACAACTTAACAAAGAATTACATCATTACACTTAATGTGAACTAACCCTGAAAGTTTCTCAGTTAATACAAATATATTATTCATATAGTAAAAGATACCCTAAAAATGCATTTGGTGCTTTTAGTTTATCCTTAAACCCTACTTGCTTTCAAAAAGAATATTATATGGCTATCATAAAAGGCAGAGATACAGTGAACCCTTTGCAAGTGAAAATAAACTTCCAGACTGAATGGAAAAATCTTGGGGGCATAATATGACTATTGAGCATTAGATAAAGTGCTGAGCTTCCTGGTAGCCAAGGCAAAGAGGGAAACAAAGAGTTATAGACTTACTGTTTTTCAATAAAAGCAATCAAACCAGGATGTCAAACCACAGGAAGAAAAAAATTAGGTTATCTGATTCAGGGAAATATGACTAATTAGATATTATGGTTAAAATAAACCTCATTAAGCTTTCAATAAAGCACCTGGTTTTTAAGTAGCTGGTTTTGGTGGACTGTCCAGGCAAAGCCAACTCTAAAATGTGCAGAAAGAGCCCACCATCTCCATGGGGTCACTTCATACAATTAAGGCTAGGATGGTTATGGCAGCACCATAAGGCAGGTATAAATCTTCCTATGGAAGGAAGATATGGACCCAAAATAATAAAAACCAACTCAAGTTATTTAAATATAAAATATAAAAAGTGGGTTAGGACCAAGACCTAGATTTTACTATTTAAGCCTTAATTTTGAGGATATCATTTTTACATTCTGAATGCATGCACAGATTCTGAAAGGCATTAAATGGGTGTTGACAGAACCAAATGCAAGCCAGTAAGCGAGCATCAGCCAATAAACTGAAGCCTCCACACAGATTAGAAATGCTTATTAGGTGAATTATTTTAGCTTTGGTCTTTAATAAATGAAACAAAGATAGCAATTAGCCTTAAAAAAGTGTGCCTCAGTTCTGTTTGCTCATCATGCCAGCTTCTACACTGAGATGCTGTGTTGACATGTTTCACAGTGTCAGTCACAAACCAACCATCCCCTTCTCCCAGAGCAACACTGACCTGAGACATTGACCTCTTATGCTTTCCAATCCTGGCCTCCAATCTTGTATAGAAGCTGCTTAAATTTTCTTTCTTTGTTTAACTACCATTCTAGCCTAAACATATCATCCCACCAATTTTGGTCAATTTTTTTAAAACAATGGGACGTTTTTAAATTGAAATCATATGAAGTCTTCTTGTGCAAAAGAAAGAACCAATTTTGCAAACTCTTAGAACTCTGAGGAACACATTTTATAATCCATTGGTTGACCGAGCACTGGACCCTGATCAAACATGCGTTGTAGTTATCTTTTACAGTACAACCCATCCATGCCCGGAGCTTGGCTTTCTCCACTTCCTTATGGAAGCAAGGAAATAAACTATATTGACAGCTAACTTGAAAGTGACAAAGAGCATGACTTGTCTCTCACATCCTGGGAGATCTGGAGCTCCCCCTACAGCAGGTATCTAGTTAGCGCATGCAGATCGAATCCTGGCCCACGTACTCCTGCCCATGAGACACTTACGTTGACCTACAATATCTTCACACAGTGCCTCGCCTGAAATGCTTAATTCCCATTTCTTCCTGGCCAAATAAAAGGGGATTTGGACCTTAAAAATGCTCCTTAAAACCCACAAGAAACCTTTTGAGAATAACCTTGCAGCACAGTCCCACTGAATATTTACACACACGAAGGATTCTGTTTGTATTTATCCTGTCTAGCATAAGTTTCCTTCACCAAACTCAGTGTCCTGCTATCTGCTCGCCAAAACACAAAGTTCTAGAACAGCACAGGCAGGCCTAATTTTCCTTCTTACTTCTTCACATAGCTAGCACAGTTTTCACCTAAGGTGAGTGCTGGCCAAGGATACTGACTTGCTGGGGACTCCAGGCCATTCAGCTGAAACCTTTGCTGAAATCAATCAGCCACCATTGACTCTGCAGTTCCCATCACCATCTGATGCCACCTTCCAGCCTCTTCAGATGTGTTCTCCTCACAGGTATCGGCATCCTCACTCTGAGTTCTCCTTGCCCCGATGCTCACCTGTCTCCTTCCAGCTAGACTTTTTTCTCCAACAGGTCACCTTTAAAATCTGGTATCACCTGTTTGACATTCCAAACGACAAAACTCTTTCACAGTAAAGTATAAAGAAAGGATTAAAAACATGTCATTACAACTGAGGACTTTGCTATTTAGTAGGAAAGCAGCTTTTGCCCAACTTTTGCAGTAATGTAGTTTTAGTCATCAAGATTGAGGCTGAGAGAGATCTTTGTGGAAAGGATAAAAGAAGTCTTCCTTCTGTCCCTCAAGTCACATCCTGTATGCAGCCACCAGCTCTACATGTGAGACCACCCAGTGTGCCCCCACAGGTGTTTTTCCATACCTATTTCTTCATGCAAAGCACAAGCAAAGGAAAAGAAACGAAAGGAATGAATAACAGAACACACCTAGTAATCTCTTACCTTTGTATTAAACAGAGCCCATCAAACACCAGTAAGTTTTGCCTGCATAAGAGCTGTGTGCATTCTTTCCAAAAACATTAGTTTTTACAAGATGAGAAACTGTTAAATTTCTGTCTAGAAAGCAACAGTTTTGAGCATCTATCGTGTGTCAGGAGCTGTGCAAAGATTCAGTTATAAATAAGAAAACAGTCATTGTCACTTGGCCTGGAGGAATGTAGGAACACTAATTTGAAATATCTGTGTTAGATACAGCTTACAACATTATTGTTTTGTGAATTGTCTTAATGGAGCTTAAGCACACATAATTTGGAAATTTTTTTTAATGGGTGAATTTTGAGCAACAAATATAATGGGCAGTTTGGGAGTTCCAGATATCCTAAGCTAAGCACCAGTCTAATGGTTAATGGGTAAAATTCCCAGAGAAGGTGTCTAAGCTTTAATCTCTTATCAGGATGCCTTTTGGGGGCATGAAAGAACAGCTTAGAGATGTATTAAATTCTAGGCCATGGTAAGAGGTCCACTGCTATCTGTAATAACTTAGAAATGTCAGAGTCAACATTCTTTCTATTCCTTGTGAAGGAGGGAGCTACTCATGCAAATCTACAGTAAAGCAGGCGGAGAGGGAACACTTCCATCAGCTGTCTTCATGGAGAGGGATGCCACCCATAGGAACAGCCACAGCCCCCTTTATTGGAAGCTACCATGCAAGATGCAAGATCTACCATACAAACTGAGTTACTGAGAGAGGGAGTAGCTCCCTGAGATCACCCAGCTGGTAAACCAACTCCAAACATCTCTGAATTTGTTGTCATCATTCCCCATCTTAATCACATGCAGGAAAACGTCCTGGGAAGGAATTCCCTCTGAGAAGACATTCTCTGTCAAAGAGCAAACTAAGGAAACCTGCACCCACTTGGAAGCATTTCAGGAGCATGTTTAAAGCCCTGCTCCTCTCCATGCTTGTCTGAAAGGCTGAGAAGAAGTATAAGGAGCAAAGCTGAAGTCCTAAATGGTCTTCACAGCCAGTGAAGACGAGGCTGAAAGTAACAGCACAGTGTGAACACCAGAGTGGTAGCCACAGGCTGTGGGGCAGGTGACCAGTGGGCAGCCCAGAGTCCTCCCCAAAGGAGTGTGCTGACAGCCACCATCCTCCCGAATTCACCAGGTAGGCAAGTCCCTCCACGTCCTTGTGGGTGAAGTGAACAAGGGTGAAGGGTCCCTCCAGCACACATTTGAAGGTTAAACTTCCCAAATATCAGCTCATTCTTACAAATCCAACTTCCCTGCCAGGTGCACACATACCAACTCCAGATACAATGTGTTATGTGATCAATATCAAACAGAAAGTTATCGCTTTTGTTCTTCTAAATAGTAACTTTCTAGAAGAAAGGTTAATAATTACCCAAGACCCACAAAGCTCATGGTGCCATTTCATTGCCGCAGAATACTGTGGAGAGCTCTGAGATTTATCATTAAGATTCAGAGATGATGAGGAAAAACACAGATATGTGAGAAATTAAATGTACTCTCCTGGTCTGAGTAGGAAGGACAATAAATATTGTTGTCATGGAATAAATTGATAATTAGTATCAATCACTGATGATGAGGACCTTGCCCTGGAAGACCTCCAGTCTTGCTGTCCTTTCTGATGGCCTAGAAACCTTCCCAGATACAGAATGGAGGCTCAGGACAAGCTGTCCTCCACAAAACACCTCACAGGGAAGGCCATTAACACTTGGAGGGGACATCTCTCTCAGGAGAGCTGCACGTAAAATGACCGGGGAAGGAAGAGGCAGCTCCTTCTCAAATTAGCATAATTAGTAATTATCTCTTAATAGCCCCACTTGGCTTTGGAGACTTGGCACTTGAAATTCTGCTTAAAGTTCAGTGAGGAAAAACAAATTTCACGCTGAAATGTCTCAATAACACAGCTGAGTTGCCGAGGCAATCGTCCGGTTGAGGTACAGGGAAGGAGATGAGCAGAAGTACGCATGAGGTTCTTCCCTGTAGGAACCAGGTATGCAATCCTACATATTTTGACAGAAAGCACCAAAGGATATGTAGCATCACTTGAAAGCTTCCTGGGCTCTCTTTCTGTCTTTGAAGATACTTTAAGAGTTTTTCCTCCCTGGGGAGCCTGTGTTACCAGTGAGGTATTGAGAGCCATTCCATCTAATGAAACATAATATAGCTTCCCTTAGATCAAAAGTCTGTCCAATATATAGTATGAAAAAGAAAAAAAATAAGAAAAACAAACAGCATCAATGTCATAGTCAGCAGCTAACAAATCTTGCACACACCTTCCTATTTGCTTATTGAATTCAAATCCAAATAAGATTCATAGACAGCAAAGGGCTAATAACCTGGAAGGTTAGAGTCTATGGCAAGGAAACAGATGGATTCTATTTCTTATAAAAATGGGCTTGGCAGGACATAGAGAGACATATTTAAAATGTTAAGTGACTGAACAGCATCTTTCTTTAGCCTGGGTGAGGAACACTATGCAACTTGTCAAAACAACTTTTTGTTATTATTTAACTGCACTTGATTTTTGCACTATAGTGATTTGTAGAAAGTCTACACTATCACCTTATGTGATTGATTAGTTAATCCGATGGGGTCACTCCTATGCAACACTCCCTGGCCCCACACCCAGATGAGCTCCCAGTGTTTGGTCTTCAGTTTGGCTTTTGGGCTGGGTGGCCCAGTGACTCTTGGGAGAAGAAAGAAGGAAGAAAGAATTTAATCTTTGATGATCACTTACTGTGCAGCACATGCTTTCATGCATACCATCTCATTGAATCCTCACAGTAACTCAAGGAGGTAATCGTTATTTCCATTTTGCAGGAAAGGAAAATCAGGTCCTAAGATGCTATAGAATATGGCAAAAAGAGGACTTGAACCTAAACTCTTCTCATGACACCACACTGCCTCCCAGAGCTCATGCCCTCTTCCTGAGATACCAGGCAACATTTTAGCAGCTCTGTTTCCTGAGGGATTCTCCATACTGTTTTTCACAGTGGCTGCACCAATCAACATTCCCACCAACAATGCACAAGGGCTCCTTCTCTCTACATCCTCACCCACACTTGTTATTTTTCTTTTTCACATTTTTAGATAGTCATTCTAATAGATGTGAGGTGATATTGCATTGTGCTTTTGATTTATGTTTCCCTGATGATTAGTGATGTTGAGCATCTTCTCATAAACATGTTAGCCATTTGTCTGCCTTCTTTGGAGAAATGTCTGTCCAAGTTTTTTACCCATCTTTAAATCAAGTTATTTAGTTAATTATTGTTATTGACTTGTAGGAGTTCCTTATTTATTTTGGAAATTAGCTCCTTCTCAGATATGTGGTTTGCAAATATTTTCTCCTATTCTACAGGTCACCTTTTCATTTTGTTGATGGTTTCCTTTGTTGTGCAGAAGGTTTTGAGTTTGATGTAGTCCCAGTTATTTATTTTTACTTTTTTTGTCTGTGCTTTTGATGTAAATGAGTTCAACTTTGCTTTTTTTTAATGAGAGTATCTAGTTTTCCCAAACCCATTTATTGAAGAAACTGTCCTTTCTCCATTGTGAATCTTTGGTACCTTTGTCAAATATCAGCTGGCTATATATGGGGGGTTTATCCGTGGTCTCTCTATTCTGTGCCATTGGTCCATATGTCTGTCTTTAGTTCAGTGCCATGCTGTGTTAACAACTATAGCTTTGTAGTATATTTTGAAATCCAGACGTGTGATGCCTCCAGCTATGTTAATTTTTCTCAATATTGATTTGGCTATTCAGGGTCTCTCATGGTTCCACCTGAATTTTAGGATTGTTTTTACTATTTCTATAAAAAATGATATTGAGACTTTTGATGGAGATAGCACTGAATCTATAGATTGCTTTGGGTAATATGGGCATTTTAACAATATTAAATCTTCCAATCTATGAACCTGGGATATCTTTCCATTTTTTTATATTTCCTTTAAGTTCTTTCAACAATCTTTTGTAGTTTTCAGTTCACAAGCCTTTCACCTCCTTAGTTAAGTTTATTTCTAAATATTTTATTATTTGTGATGTTATAGAAAATGAGCTCGTTTTCTTAATTTCATTTTCAGTTAATTTATTGCTTGTGTATAGAAATCCAACTGATTTTTTGTATGTTGATTCTGTATGCTCTAACTTCACTGAATTTATTTATTATTTTGTGGCATCTTTAGGGTTTTCTAAATATGGAATCATATCATCTGCAAATATAGACCATTTTCTTTTTCCTTTCTCATTTGGATTCCTTTTGTTTCTCTCTCTTGCTTAATTGCTCTGGCTGGCACTTCTAGCACTGTGGTGAATAGAAGTGATAAGACTGGGCATCCTTGCCTTGTTCTTGATTTTAGAGGAAATTTGTTCAATTTCAATTTTTCACCTTGAGTATGTTAGCAATACCACTTTTTATCCAAAAGAAGTGAAATCAGGATCTTAAGAAGCCCTGCACTCTCATGTGTATTGCACCTTTGCAGATGTTAACCAAGATATGAAAATGACCCATATCCTAGAATGGGTTGAAATATTATTCAGCCTTAAAAGAAAAAAGGAAATCCTGCCATTTTTGACAATATGGATGAACCTAGAGGACATTATGCCTAGTTAAACAAGCCAGTCAAAGAAGGAAAAATGTTGCATAATCCCACTTACATGAAGAATCTAAATGCATAGTCAAATGCATAAGATCAAAGATGACCATAATGGTTTTGAGAGACTGAGGGTGTGGGAAATGGGGGGTTTCATTCAATGGGTACAAGGTCTCAGCGAGATGAGAAAGTTTCAGAGTTCTGTTCAGCATAGAACCCATAATTAACAAAATGATTTTTTTGCACTTACAGCTTTGTTAGTAGGGTAGATCTCATGTTGTGTTCTTGCCACACACACACACACACACACACACACACACACACACACATACTCTCTCCTTCTCTAAATAGCCAGAGGGACAAATGGAACTTCGGGAGTTGCTGGCACTGTCTACCCCTGATTGTGGCGATGCCATCACAGGTGTTTACATATGAACAAATTTATCAAACTCTACACACTGAAGATGTGACTTTCTTCTTATATTACTTCAATAAAACTGCAAAAAAGTGTTTCAGAAACTTAGGGAGAAGCAGAACCATGAATTTTCTTGGTCCCCTTGGAAAAATAAATGGGTCTTGAGCCTCAGTATTTGTCAGCACCAGCCTCACTGTAGGGTCTGAGCAGAAAGGAAGCAAACACAAACACAATCAATCTTCCCTTCCAGGTAAATCTACCCTCACATGGTCCATGCCAATTTGTTCACCACTACTACCTCACTGAACATGTCACCTCATCACCTCTGTGGGACAGATGGTGCTGCCTAGCTGCACACCTGGTCTAATGTCTGCTCTGGGTAAATTGCAAATAAGTGGTTTGGCTTTGAGTGCAAGTTCCCTTCTCTCTGCCCCTTTAATTTTCTCACATCACCTCTAACACACAGGGTTATCACTTAGTTTCTATAATCTTCACCTTAGTTAAGGCTCTGGAATGATAAGTAGTTAAATTGGAATCTCTGCCAGGGGCCCAAGAAAGCCCATGCTGCACGGAATCCCAGACAGGGTCGCAAGAGCAGTGGTTTCCTGTTCACATATCTGCCACATGTCCCAGAGGTGAGCTCCTCGGAGTCAATGTGTCACTTTTCCTACAGACACGAGTCCTAAGCTGAGCACACTGTGGAATGTGGAAGAGGTCAGAGCCCCTGCCTCTGCAAAAGGACAGCCTGGGCCCCTCCAGGCAGAGTCCAGGAAAAGCCTGACTCTTGCTAGCAGCTCAGGAAACCAGACTTGGGCCCCAGGCATAGGGCTACTTTAGCACCAGAGGACAAAACGCCTCATTTTGAAGGCTTGAGGTGGGCAAACCAAGCCCCCCGGCCTCTGCATGCAGGTTGACACCCCTCTGCACCCAAAGGCAAGACACAGCTCTGAGCCTCCAGGTGCCTCTGCTAACTGGCCAAGCCCAGGAACTGGGTCCAACTGTCATTTCAATAAAATATTAATGTTCATGACCCAAATCAGGGAGATTTGAAGCCAAAAGAAAATGGTAGTAGTAAACTGAATCAAAATGATGCTGTGGGAAAAAATATAGATGTGAAGAAGGTATGACAAAGCTGGCACATTGGAGGTCAGAATGTGAAAAGCAGCATCTCTGGGTAAATGCTCACAGAGGAAGAAGATTCTAGGGCACAGACTGACGAGAAGCATCACAGTGCCCATCTACCTCCCCCTTCCTGCAAGCCCCAGATGAGCTGGCTTCCAAGGAAGCACTGAGGGTGTCATGTGGAAGGTACAGCATGGGCCCTGAACGCTGACCCCGAACCTTCCAGGAATCCACACGAATCAGGGTGCTGTGAGAAGGAAGCCTCAAGAAGGGGAGCTTGCCTTTGGAAATGATTGTTGTTATGATGGAAATAATTTGATATCCATTTAATGAAAGAAGACAAGCCCTAAACTCTTCCTTGCTGAATGTAGCTGTTTTCCAGCTAGGTGTGTGGGGAGAAGAACTGCTGGGCCACAGTGTTTACTCTGGGGCCCCCCCACCAGCTGTTTCCAGTGGGCAGGCGAGGTTCTCCCCTTCTGGGACGTCCTTGACAGCATTCTGAGAAGTGTGGCCTCTCTGGCAAGCATATACATAAATTGTGTTAATTTAATGGGGTCTGAGCTGTGACCTCAGGGGCAGGAGGAACAACACCCCAGGAACTGGGGTCTGCAGACTACTCCCAAAGCTGTTCAGTCACACAGCAGAGCCTGGTGACATGGCTCTCAGTTTGCAGAAAAATAGGGCCTTTTCTTAAAAATCAAAGTATGTGCGGGACCCAAAAGGAGCCGGAAATACTTGTACAGGAGCATCATGTGGATTCTTTGTTTTGAGAAGGAGAAAAAAAGTCACAGTAAAGCTTATTATCTACATATATAAATATTGTTAGGTTGCCTTCTCCTGGCTTCAGAACAAGCCCATGAGAAATGCAGACAAGGAAGGTCAGACGTGGGAGGTGGGACCTAACCCCTTTTGCCCCATTAGGCCGTTCCCCATCCTCCTGCTGCCTGTGATCCACTTCTCACCTGTGTTGCTAACACACAGAATTCAACTGATTCTGAGTGGCAGGTCAGATGACATCAGCAATGCAGTAAGCACGCTGCAGACATTAGGCAGTGGCCCCATTTAGGACATGAAAGTGCTGCCTGTGCTTGCAGAGCAGGCTGGGATAACACCCACATTTTTGCAGACAAAGTAAATAACCTACCTGAAAAGACAAAGTTGAAAAGCTAGCTGTCCCCATAAGTTCTCTTCTTTTACCTAATAAAAGTAGGCCAACATTTTATGC
The DNA here is from genome assembly GCF_030020395.1 of Manis pentadactyla. Lineage (NCBI taxonomy): Eukaryota > Metazoa > Chordata > Mammalia > Pholidota > Manidae > Manis > Manis pentadactyla. The sequence goes on along the minus strand of NC_080021.1, from coordinate 90,397,963 downwards.
TGCTCGCATTGGTGTCATCCACTAATAAAAGCTAATGGTTGAGTAAGCATTGTGTAGACCAGAACCTCAGGTAAAGAATGTAGCATAACATAAAGTGGTGAATATACATTTAAAATCAGGCCTTGAACCATTGAAATACTCCTGGGAAGTGTTTTGCAAACTTCTGTTCCTATAATACTCAGGGAAGATATTTTTAAAAGAAAGAAAATCAAACCAAAATTTGATCTCACAATTGACTTCCAAACAAACTCTTGTCTTCTCATCTATTTGTCCCCAAGATACTGATATTATGGCTCATTGCTTACTGGAAACTTTGGGAAATCCTGAGAGAAAGAAGCAGGAAACACTCCTTTGTTTGCAGGAATGGCTGTGGGTAGTGACAGGTGTGAAATCACCTAACAAAGAATGTTGGGAAAAAGTGGCCCTGTCAGCCACCTCAACTGCCACATCCTGTGCTTTGGGTCACAGCCCAGTGTCATCCTTGACCAAAGGGGGAAAGGTCCTTTTCCCCTTAAATGATTCTTAGTTTCACTACCTAACCACAGTTAAACCTATCTTCCAATCTATTTCCTTTTGTAGGACACACAGTTGTGCCTTTTGCCAGCATGAAAAATGCACTCACATCAAGTGGTTACTGTGCACAGTCCCCATCCCAACTGTAATGCTAACACAGGGCTGTTCTAGGCAAGGATGGAAGCATCTCCATCCTGCCGCCTGCAGCCAACAGCATGGCATGATTCTGACAAGGAACGGGGTCTGCGTGTCCCTGGGAGGCAGGAAGATGAAGCTGAATCTCTGTTTTCTGAGCTCACAATTGCACCTGAGGCTGCAGGACCAGCTCAGGTGGCCACGAGGCTTTTTGTGGAGAGACTGAGGATGAAAGTGGGTGGTTCTGAGTCCCCAAGCCCCCTCTCCCTGCCCCTGGGAGCTCTTACCAGTCTCTTCCCTCCCCACCCACCCCCCCACCTGCCTATAGGCATGTCTTTGGCGTTGGGGAAAAGAAGTGACTTGGGCTTTTCATAAAAGAAAGAAGCAACAGATGAATATTTTTGAATAAAAATATTCTAAACTCTGACGGGTGATTATTTCAAATCTACATATTTAATTGAACAAAGATTTGTTTTTCCCCTACACTTTGTGCTACCTCCCCACCTCAAAGTGCAATGCTGCCTTCAGATTGTGATATCTCAGAGGAGATAAAAGGAAATAGATAAATAAAAACTCTATTAAGAGTCTTTGGTTTTGTTTTGAAGACACCAAATAACAGGGCAAGAGAAATTTGTAGTTGTCATGAGCCTTGAAGAACAGGACTCTGTGGTCAGTAGGTGTAGACACCGAGCGGTTTGGCATCTGTGAACATCTGAGGGACACAGATGGCAGGACTTGTGCGAGGAGTGTGTTGGGATCCCAGAGCCATGTTTCCAAACTTTGGGACTTGTACTGCAGCATGCAAACCCACACACAACTGAAATACTCTGAAAGACCAGTACACCACATATCTGTGGGTGTTGGAGGGCTCCCTGTATCATCAGCACATGTGTGTACAGTACAGAGAAGCAGGATTCACATCCTTTTCGAGATACAACTCACACCGTCACAGACCTCTCAGGCCAGCCCAGCTGCTTTGGGCCACGTCATGAGATGAAAAGAGGTCCCGGCTGCCTTTAAGAGGGATCTAGTGGGAAGGTGTGAAGAGAAGTAGACCCAGAAGAACAGGCACCCTGGTGGAGTGGCTCCAGCAGTCTGTTTCAGGGGGACTCTGAACACCAAGAGAAAGTGGCTCAATTTCAGGGGCATTGGACATTCTCAGCCAGAGCACCTGCCTGCCTACCACTTCAGGTGCCATAGAGCAACCTTAGGTGCACTGGGAGAGCCACTCCAGAGGCAATTGGCAGCTTCCCCGCCAGATGCCACCACTGCACTTGTTTCTCAGATAAATTCTCAGTGACAAGAAAGTGCAATTAACTTTTGTGAGTAGTCTATGCAGAGTTCATTAAGACCCGATTTGTGTTCATTAAAGACCAAATAAGAGTTAAAAATTGGCATCCAGAAGACAAAATAAGGATATACATTATTTATCCTCCACTGACCCTCTCAAAAGATTAATTGTGTATTCTACCTGGCAGTTTGCAAGACAATGAATTAGCTAAATATCATGTTACTCTAATTAATATGTGAAATGGTTTGCTATTCACAAGTACTTACGGATTTCAAAAGCTTTATTCTCACACCAAGAAGGGAACCTCAATCAATATTGCCTTGTAGATAGTGCATGAAATACAAGTATACAGAATATTTTAAAGAAATACTATTTGAAGTTAAACCTGAACAAAAATATAACTGTTCTAAAAATAATCAAATAAATATGAGGTATGTGCATGCCATATACCCCAACAAGAAATACAACATTAGATGAAAATAGTAAAGTCTCCAAGAAGTCCACCACTAAGGGAGGGCTTACATCTTCCCAAAAGGTCATTTCTCTGTGCAGCACTAGTGTCCCGTGACACATACTTTGGGAAAACCTCTTGAGTGGGCTGGGATCACTGTATTACCAGCCTGATTTCAGGAGAACCACAGCTGAATAGCGACTCTTTAAAAAACTATTTTTCGCATAAAGAGACACGACACATTGCCCACAATCCATTCTTAAAAGGGAATTTGAAGAAATGTATTGTTTTTCTTCTATTTTCTCAATAAAACTATATGAGAATTTAAGATGATCTCCCTTTTAATTCAAGTTTTTATCTATTTTTCATCTTCTGTGATATCTCTGGTCAGTATTGCCAAAGGAAGCTATCATATTAGCACACTGAGTGGAATACATTTATTCCATGGCACCAAAGTCAAATATGTTAGGAAAGGGATGAATTTCAGTGTAATTTATAAGAATTTTATCACCTGTGATTCTACCAATTTTTTATTTCGAAATAGTACTGTACATTGTTTTAAAATGAGTGGATATCCAGTGGAACCCAAGAAGAAAATTTTTTTAATTAATTTGTTTATGCTAACTTACTGTTTTGAGTTATATTTTTATGGTTTTGCCACATGGGAAAGGTGACAAAAATGAGAGAGGAGGAACGGAAGAATGTGGTGGGGGTGGTTTCGGCTCCTGTAGGTCCTTCCGCTGCACCAGGTAAACCCCAGCAGCTTTGCCCTGGGGAGAGGCCTCAAAGCCTCAACAAGCCGCTTATCTCCACGGCCTCCCACTCTTCCTCTGGAAAGTGAGAAGCTGGTGGGCATGGATTGTTTCCAAGGCCCCTTACAGGTTAGAAATGCAAGGTGTCCCTGCTCCCCTAGCTCCTCACAGCCCTCCACAGCAGACAAAGCCATTTGCTCCCTAATTAGAGATAAAGGCTCAGCCATGCCTGGGGAGCTCAGCCTCTGGTGCTGTTGAGTCTCAGCCATGCCTCCAAGGCGACCAATCCTGCTTTGCTGCTAGCAGAGTCTTCCAGAGACAGAGCACTCTGGGGCTCCAGGGGTGGGGGTAGGGACAGTGAGACAGGCAAGCAAGCGGAGAGAGGAGGAGGAGGCACCAGGAACCATCTCCTGCACTCAGCAAGCTGTGAGCCGGCCAGTGTCAGTGGGCGCCCACTACCATAGCCTTCAGCTCTTTTGGGAAGTGGGGCAGGCGGGTGTCAGAATCTGGAGACAACAGCATCTCAGTTCCATTACGGCTGTGCCATGGAGAGTACGGTGGCCATGCTTATCTGAAGGGTCCACTTCAGAATGTTACCCATCTCATTTGTTTGCTTGTGTATTTATTCATAGTGGTAAGAAAAAAACATCTGTAGCCCCCCAGCAGCCAAGCAGAGGAAGCAGCTACTTTGGGGAACCCTGGTAGAAAGTCCGTTGCAGACTCTGTCCTGGCCTCCCTGTTCCATGTTCTCACTGTGTTGGATACGAGGCATACCTACCCATTACCTGTCAGTGTGTCTATCGAGATTCCCCTACCTGACTCCAGAACGATCCCCACCACACAGTTGTGTGGAAGCATCTGCCAGCTCGGAGGTTATCCAAGGCAGGGGACGCTGCACATGGAGCACATCCGCATTTGCCTGTCCAGCCAAACCTGCTCATATTGGTGTGAAAAGACTCTCTACCTTCTAGTTTCTAGGGCAGTCATGGAACAAATGTGAGGGGGAGAGGGGTGCACAAAATAATCTAATGTCAAACTTGATAATGTGTCATTGGTAAGAAAGACTCCACTAGGAATCCTAAAAGTTGACACAGTGCCTTGTTTGTGACGCTTTTGAATTCTAGGTCCTAGAAGGGTAACTAACTCCTATCCTTTACCCACTGTTGCCCGTTGTAACTGGAGCATTATGAAAGCCTTCACACTGACACCAGAGGATCAGCTCTGAAAGCTGCTGGGACTCCCACCTGTCCATTCCGAGTCCTCCACCTACCACAAAGTTTGATGAGGATGTTTACTGCAAAACCTGAGGAAGACTCCCATCAGGAAGGGACAGCTCAGTGAGTCCATGTGTCCAGGCGGACTGGGGGACCAGCCTTTCTGTGCTCACCCAGAGCTTCTCCAAGATGCAGTGCCCAGTGTCCTGCAGGGGCACCTCTTTATGTCATGTTCTTGTGAATTGACATGACCTCATGTGCACAGAGAACTGGTGGGGTGGGTACACCAGACACTATCAATATTAGTTCTAGGGTGAGGGACACTGAGTAGACAACTTACTTCCCTACAGAAACTCTTTGTGGGCATGTTTTCAATTTGCAATTGCTGTATTTCCTGACTTTAAAATAATTTTAGAGAGTTCTCCATTCCTCATTTTTGGTAAAGGAGTAGAAATAATGTGAAGGTTTATAAAAACACGTAATGTCAGAGAGGGCTTGGGATCCAGTGCAGCAGCAAGGCTAAATTGAGTCAATGCTAATTTAGGCCACAATTTCTCTCTATGAACTAGTGAATTAGAAGTTACCTTTTATCTCTAAGCACCTTAGTTTAATGAGTAATCGCCCTCTGTTCTTTTTCTATTTTTCATTTGTACAGGAATAGGGGTGCACAGAGGGAGCAGGGCAGATGAAAAGCGAGTGCCCGGAGGAAGAGACAGTGGTTGAAAGTCCCCGGGTGGGCCACTGTTTCCATATCTTCACAGAGAGTCCCTCTGCCTGGAGCTCAGCATCTGAGTGTCACCTCAGAAAGGCCCAGGCTTCATGGGGGCTTGGACAGCCCTGTGGGCCCACCAAAGGTTCTGGGCTCAGAATCAGATGCTACCTGAACCCGCCCCTGAGGCTGTGGGCAGCCTCTTCAGGGTTCGCTAAGGGAGGGCAGACCACCCCTGTGGGACTGTCCAGCCAGTCCAAGGGGACACAGGCGAAGCACAGCAGGGCAAGGCCACATCCTCTCACCTCTGCTCCCCTCCAGCTTCTCCACTGGCCACGTCCACCCCAGAGTCCCAGCCACAGCCACCACTTCTTCCAGCCCATGGCCACATAGTCAGACAGCCTGACATCCTAAGCTTTTGTGGTAGGGGCAGTAAGTTACAGCATTTTGTTTAAAATAATTTTGTCTTTGAGACATTCTTCTATGATGTATTTGAAGGATAACCATGATATTATAAGCAAAGTGCCATCTGCTCAGAGCCTCTTTAAAAGTGGGCTGTGAATCTAAATGACATATGTGACACATAAACATTTAAGGCCTTCTGCTTAGGACTGTCACTTTATACGCACTAATAGCTTTAATATTTTCTTATTCAAATGTCATTAATCTGGAAAACAGTGGAGGCAAATGCAGGGTGGTTTTCTAGTCACCAAGTGTCTGAATACCCTGCCACCTCCACCGGGTCCCCGTCACAACTCCTGACTGTCAGCTGCTCCCCAGAGTCCAGCTGTGAACCCCGGAGGCTTTAAGCTCTTGGCAGGAACATCCTTGTGACGAACGTGTTCTTTTACAAAGGGAATGATACAATTGTTTAAATTATTTAATACATATTTATTATTATAAACTCATTTTATGAGGCAAATTTATAACTTGCCTGTCTTATAAAATCTAGAAAGAGAAGGATTCATGTGTTTTTGTGGCAAAAAAAATTTGTATCTGAGAATTTTAGCCACTTTGTTATAATTATTACTGAGCAGCTTTGTTATATGGACTTTGAGATCCCATGGGTTTGCCAACTTGTTTTACCCCCTCCACTCCTGCTACAGAGAGGATATTGATTCCAACAGACAGCTGTGAAAAGACGCACAGGATGATTGTGGTTTCTAGGTAATATGTCAGGAAACTCTTCCTTTACCTGTCTGTGGGAGGAGAAGCCTCATTTGGGAACCACGCAGGAGTAACTGGGAGGAGGCGGAGTCAGGCCTTGGTTTAAAGTGTGTGTAATGCACATGAGAAATAGACGGTAGGACACAAATACATGTAAAAAATAATCATTTCTCCATTTCAGACTTTCATCGTGGTTAATTAGCTGGAACTTTCAACTGTGGAGGTTCAGTGTATTTATTGTTTTGGATTGTCATTATTTGGGAGAATGATCAAAAATAAGCATGTATTCAAGCTAATATTACATAATAACAGAATCTCAGTGATAACAGTTAATGTTATAACATTGTTACTGTGCCCAAAGCATAGCAACTTAATAGCAAAACAACCCAGACGTGAGAGGACAAACGTAGTACCAAGCGTGTCTGCTGACTGTGTAGCTGAAGCCCACCCGTTCCCAGTCTGGGCACCCGCTCAGCCGCATGTCGAGCGCTCAGCTATTCACAGAAGATTGATGGAGTCCTCAGTGCCTGCAGCTTTTGTCTCTTATCACCTCACCACCATTAGACCTTTTTCTAGTTTCACGCAAATTAACTGCTCATCAGTTCCATGATTGCAGAAGCTCGCAGCAGCTGTACCTCTCAAACTATGATTACTTTAAACCTATTTGGTCCTAACTTCTCTGCACATGCTCCTCCCTTTGTTCGACTCAATTGATTCATTCCAACCAGTTTATAACCAAGCCATTCATTTCACTTAACTACCTGCACAGCCCACAAAAACATCCCGTCTCACTACCCACACTGGAGGGCGGATGAATGACCAGCCACCAGCTCAGCCCTCAAAATAATGCTCCTCCCTCTGGCTGGCTGTCATTGGTTTCTGTTTTTGTTTTTGCAGAGACTACTTTAAGAGATAGGTGATGTCTAATCACTCTCAAACACGGAGGTCATTTCACTAGAGGTGTTTATCTTCCATTAAAATGGGAAAAAGCCTCAGAGAAGTACTTCTGTGAGGGTGAGAGCCTCACGTGGTTCAGGGAATGTCAAGCCCCGCTGGTCAGTGCCAAGGTGGGCAGGCTTGTCAGCCCATCACTGCAGGGCCCCCAGCCATCTCCAGGGTGTCCAGGACTTGCCGTGTTTTACATAAGATTTCTGTCTGAAGCCTGTTCTCACTGGCAGAGGTCTGGGCAGGGCTCTGCAGATGTGTGCGTTTTCTAAAGAGGTGCTGGTATTTATAGTTTTAAAAACTGCAAAACCTTCCTCCTGAGTCACCTTTCATTCCTCTGCTGAGTTTCTGCTGCACACAGAGGTGAACAGGGTAGCCCACATTTTAGAATAGAAAGCAAATATGTAACAAATGCTTTGAGTTACTTACTGGGTTTGATTTTATAAGGAGATGCTAATTTATTGAAATTTGTTCCAGAGAAAATTCTACATCTTCTCAAGGATTAGGCACTTGAAGATAAATACACCTTTTTTACTCTGGGATTTCTTTGGTCCTTACGTGTTTAGAACTCACCTGATTGGGTTCCTCAAACCACCTCATTTCTGGTTCACATGGCTTGAGTTGTCCGATGCCCTTTACTCTGCTGACATCCCTACAACCTCACAGAAAAGGAACCTAACTTAGAACTACCTGCTTTCATTGGCTTCTGGCTCAGCTCTACTGCTCAATTTTAAAGAATCTCCTTCCCAATTTCTCAGATTGGAAAACCTATTCAGAGAAATCACTTTTCACTCTTTGCCAAAACCTGACCTGACCCAACACTGTTTCATAGTTACAACAAAACAAAACAACAGTTTAGAGTTTATAAAATAATCAAGAGTGTTTGGTGGAAGAGTGGTTAAAAAGTGGTAGAAAGCCATTACCATTTGGACAAATATATAAGCCTTCAGTTAAGGGACAAGGGAAGGGAAATTTAGAACTTCCTTTGTGCAGACCAGCTCTGATGTTCTCTGCTTATTTCTGGTGATGTCTGAAACTAAAATGTCTTGTGGAACGTGTCCCTCAGTCATGTTATTATATCCCACTCTTTCCTTTACACACATGTATACAAATATGTACATACATATACTTTGGCAGTACAAAATTCTGCTTTGAGTCTTATGACAAAAACTTTGCATTTGCTCTTTCTCTGAGGTCTGAAAAATATTTGTAGCGTTTGTTAGATGTCCTGGAAGTTTCTTTAAAAAATCTCTGTAGCTGAGAAAGATGCGTTCAGTTGTCCTCTGTCTTCTCAAAGAAAACTGCTCTCAGAAAGAGAGCAGTTTTTCCATCAGATTTCAAGAGGCCATATTTTTGGACTCAAGGCCTTAGAGCACCATAAAGGGAGTTCACTCCTGTGCTTTGGAGCATCGTTTAGAAGTTTACTTCTCATATTTAAATTCATAAAGTTATGTTCCTTATAGTCTTACAATGTGCTTGTTCCCCTTAGAGTAGGGCTTGATTATTAGCTTCTTGTCTCTATCATAGCACACAAACATCCATAACACATGAAGTTCCAGGATCCTGACACGGACGCAGGCTTTCCACACTGACCTAGCTCACTGTTTATATAATCCTTTTAAAATAGGCCTGTTCAGAGAGCAGTGTCTTCTTACCTCTCAGTGTGCTGTCTGCAGAACCCATTAATCACCTGCTGCCTGGGACATTTCCCCACCTTTTTCTAGTTTTTGAACTGCATTTCTCTGCTCATCCAAACCAAGCTACTGTTTCATGCAGCAAATTCATTGGGGCTGGTCATGATAGCTTTTTCTCCTACCCTTCTCTGTTTAAAGTGTGATGGTGAACAGGGTTGGCCCAGGAAAATGTGTTATGGTCTGTTTTAACTCCATGCTAAAGAACTGGTGAAGCCAAGCACTTTGCCCCAGTGCCCATCCTGGGCCCAAAGACACAAGTGACCTGTGAATAAGCCCATTACACTTCTCGCTTCTGACCCCACAGGCTCTGTGTGTGGCAGCCAGCATCAAGGACCACATCCAGGAGCTGAGAGTCCTTCACATTCATAACTGAGAACAATTTTAGCCACACTCCAGGGAAGGCAGGAAACTCTGAGTGCATCTCCTTTCCTTTCTTGGAGACAAATTAGAAATAGCTACTATGGGTCATGCATGGTTTCCTCGTTTTCCTGTCCTGCTTTCTCCATCTCGAATCCCTAATACATGTCATCAGCCTGGTCAACGTGGAATCTATATGAGAAACAACTTTAATGTTCTCAGAAATAAGTTTAATTTGGAACCAAGCAATGTGTGAGTCATGAGCTGTATTTGGGGGCAGAAATCTCAGTGTGAATTCTAGTGCTTCCTATTCTTAGTTATGTGACCTTGAACAAATCTGCTCTCCTCATCTGTGAACTGGGAGTGATGTGTGTCTCATAAGAAAATTGTGAAAGCACAAAATTATGTATAGAGCATCAACCACCTCTGTTCCAGCTCGAATATACCTGTGACTCATCACAACATTCAGTCACCATGTGCTCCTTAAATGCAGCAGCACGACCCTCTGTGCCCCAAACAGATGTAGTGAGCTCTCCAGTTGGTGACACACTGTCGCCAGCTTCTTCCATCTTTGGTCCCTTCCATGTTCACTCTGAATAAAAGGAACACCAGTCAACCTCGGGGTGTCTTCATTACCTGCTGGTCTGAATGTTCTCCCATGTTAGTGAACACAAGCCATTGAATTTCCTACAGTCTCGTCTGAGACTGTCAACCCCATAGTCGTGCACTGGGTGGAGGGTCTGCACGGACAGGCTGGGAACACCCCAGCTTGTGAACATTCAGAAGCAACCAGCTGAAATGACCTGGGTCAGGACAAGTGTTAATGCTCGGGAATTATCACTGACCACACTCAGCACCAGGCGACATGAAAGGCAACAACTGCCCAGGGACAAGGAGGCCAGGTGATTTGTGGTGTTTTGCTTTTGGGTCATTTGTGTTTGTTTGTGTGATTGGTTGGATTTTAAGACAGGCCTTTAAGGTGACACCTTCTGTATATACTTTTCCCCTTAAAATATTAATTGCAGGCCAGCCTGCTCTCTTTACTGATCACTCATTTGGCAAATTACCTGCCTATTGCTTGGTGGATCCCAGAAAACACAGGGGTAACGAGACCCCCGGGCACAAGCCCACCAGTCCTCATCCTGCATTCTTGTCTCTGCCCTGTCAGCTCATGATGAGCTGCGAATGGAGGCCTCTGTGGGCCTTTGATGCCCTGTGCTCTTCATTTATTTCAATTTAATTTAACTTTACTGTAGGAAGAACACTTAACATGACACCTTCCCTCTTCAGCACATTGTTGTCATGACAGGTGCCACACAGCCGGTCCTTAGCACCTGTCCATGCTGATGGACGGAAACCAGGTGCCCACCGACCAGGGGCCCCATGCTCACATTCCTGTTTCTCCCTCCTGATGGGGCTCCTGTCTGTCTAGCTTGCCCCTAATTCCATCTCGTTCTCCATGAGTCAGGTGAATGGTACTATGGCAGAAGGTGCCTAAGGACTACTCAATCTCTCTGCATGCTGGCATCATGTACCACATGTCACATAACTAGTGTCTCTGGGAAAGGAGAATGCTGCACTCTGGCAGGGGCATGGTGCTCAGGACACCTCACCTGCTGCTCCCCGCCACGGCACCGTCCATCCCGGGCTAGCCCTTCACCTGACCATTCTGATGCTGCTTTGCACCCACAAGGTATCCATACCCCTGCCTTGCAGCTTCCATCTGCTGCCCTTTCACTTAGGATATGGTGCTGGGAGCAGTGTTTGCAGGGAATAAGAGCAGACTTGAAAGCCCCTTGTGGGGGACATATTTGCATTGCACAAACATGACTGGGCACCATCATGAGGGTGGTGGGGTATGTTTGCCGTGGAGCTGTGGGGTCTCGGAAGAGTGTCACCTCCCTAGACAACTGCAGGATAGTGGAGTTCTCGGAAACCTTGGGACAGTCCGGTTTGATCACCTCATTTTTCAGGTGTGGATGTGATGACCCTGGAGACAATTTGTCCAAAGACACAGATAATTTATTCAGACCCAGGACTAGAATCTGTGTCCTAATTCCTGTTTTAGGGTTTTTTATTTTTCTAACTGTATTACTCTGCCTCTTCAAGTTCTGGACGCTGCTGTAACAGAGAGACAAGAAACAGTAACAGGTGTGATGATATTTCTCAGGGATTTTCTCATGCAGGTTGTGGGGAAGGAGCATGGAGAGCTGTGGGGCACGTGTCCTTAGAATGGCTGCTCTGAGGAAATGAATTGGAGAGTAATTTGTTCAGGTCTGCCTGACTAGGACATAAAAGTTATCTCATTGTTACTCAAGGTAATCCTTTCTTCCCTGAGGAAAACACATTTCTGATTTATTTATGTAAGTCAGGATGGTTAGAAGATCACACTTTATTCATGAGATGGGGCTGCTTCGGTCAAGCGATGTGTTTCCCACCTCCCCTGCGGCATCAGTCGTGAGTCGGGGGGGTCTCACCCCACCATCACCATCTGCATGGGAATACTGTGCTCTTCTGACAAAAGCATTAAGATCATTGTATGATCGATGCACATGTCCCTGGTTATGGAGTTCATAAAATAGAAGAGTGTTTATTTTTAAACTACATTGTTCACCCTGAAAACTCACACATGCCTGGCACAACCAGAGGCACTTGGGATATTGAGTTACCTCCAGCAAAGCACTGGTCACTTTATCCAGGATTCCCACGGGAGACCTGCACTGGTCACTTTACCCTTGATGCCCGTGGGGAACTATTACAGCAAAATCACGCTGGAGCTTTGGGAGGAGGTCACAGATGGAATGTGAGCTTCCTCTAATGCAGCCCAAAGGCGCCCACTCGTCCTCTGTCCCCCATCTACTGCCTCATTCAGGAGCTCCTTTGCATATAATGCCCTACAGTAGGCACCATCCTTGCTTTGGAATTGCACATATACACAGAGTAGAGCACTGGGTGAAATAAATGCCCTCTGAGTGATTTAACAAACCCTGCCAAGTCCAAGGGACCAACCCTGGCTGAGACAATCAGTGAAGTCGTGGAGGCAGCTGGGCTGGTCCCTCATGTCCAGGAGATTTCAACAGGCAAGGATGGAGATGGGAGGATGAGGGAGGTTAAAGTTGCTGTAGCACAAAGTGGACAGCAAAGTGTTCCCCAGAGTGACCAGGACCCCCACCAGTTAGTATGAATTACGGCTGCTGTGCAGGAAAGAAGGCATAGGAAAATGAGTTTTAAGAAGACAGAGAGGCTGAAGTGCAGAACCTGGAGTGTGAGGAAGCCCTGGGCTGTGCCCCGCATTCTTCCTTTAGCTGGACAGCCCTCTGGGCACACCTGCTTTAGGTGGCATAGGCATAGGGGAAAGTCTTACCCTGTGCAAGTGGCAGGAAAGTGAGCTGGTAAGGGATGCCAAGTAAAATGTGCCAGACACTCGTCCGAAATGGAACCGTCCAGCTGTGGCGGAGCAGGTGTCTCCTGAGTTTGATTTCACAGTGCACAGCCAGTTGATGGAGGGTCTGAGCATTCTCTCACTACATAATGGAACATGGCTTACATGCTGAATGTAAGCAGAACAATCTGTGACTCTAAGATCTGGAATTCAGAGTGGTGGGTGCAGAGTGATCTAAATATCATAACTGAAACTCTCCCCACCCACAGCCATCCTGTGTTGAGGCATCAACCTGAAATGCCTCAATTAGCCCAGGTCACACAAAATGAGATTTTAAGGCTCCAGGAGCTGCACCGAGTGCTGTCCAGTTACCTTAACTATAATCAGCCTTTGATTGGACAGATTTCAAGCCAAACTAACAGCACAAAGGAGAGTCTCTCATTAATAATTCCTCATATGCAAAATTCCAACTAGCTCTGCTTGGAAAGATGTGCCTGATGACAGGATGGGCCAGGGAATAAATACACCTTCGCTCTAGGGGTGCACCACACAGGCCTCTTCTAAGTAGGGTGCTCACGTAATTCATCATCCAAACCAGGACACTCTTAGAGAACAAGGGCGTTATTAATAATGACGCCAGGACAATAGGCATAAACGAGGACTGTCCCAGGCAGCCCGGGCCAGATGGCCACCCTGCCTCCAGATAAATGACAAGGACCACCCCTGTCTGCCTTTCATTTTTCAGTGGCCTGACCTCCTTGAAAAGATGAAAAGCAAGTGCCCCATATTTGTTGTTGAAAGCTGCCTCTGCAGAAACGCAGCACAGGGCATCTGTTCCTTATTGTTAGAACTGCCCCAAATCGTGACTGTTAGAAGCTTGCAGGAAAATGGGTAGAATTAAACCGTGTCCAAGTTCAGGGGTGGTAGGAGCCAGAGATACAGAAAACCCTCCTCCCTTGCTTCTTTGGTCCCACTAAGCGGACACCCTGCTCAGTGAGGCCAGTTCTAGGGGCCAATCCTGGGGGGCTTAGCTGAGAAGAGGAGGTGAGTAGAAGTTTTGAAATGTCAGTGGCTCCTTGCCATGGAATAAGTGAAACTTGGTCTTGGACTGTGCTGGAGCCTGGAAGGGTTAGCAATGGGCAAGTAACCGCTAGGTCTGGGTTATGCTCCAAGTTTGCAAGAAGATGCAGAGGGAAGAAAACTGAACCCAAAGGGGGAAGTGAAGGGAGGGGTGACTCCACCCAATCACTGCAGTCACCCAGAGGTGAGCACCATATGGCGAGCCTGGTGGTGCTGTCACACTGGATGTGGACAGGAAGTGGATGGATGCTCACATTTTCTGGGGAGACACAGAATGAACCTGGGTGACATGGGTATCCTTTGGAAATAGCTCAGGAAGTCCCTGGAATTACCTCCCTTGTTCTATTGAAAAAATGGGATGTGTTATTCAAAGACTTTAATAAAATGTCAATTTACAAGAAGACTGAAATCTCCTATGTTCAGGGCACAGAGGGTGACCTGGGAGGGCTGGGCCTGCAGGGAGAGTTCCTGCTTCCTGGGTTGTTGATGGCCCTCCTCCTGCACTGTGTGACCGTGTGTGTGTGTGTGTGTGTGTGTGTGTGTGTGTGTGTGTGTGTGTGTGTGAGAGATGGGGTGTGGGGCAGCCAGGACCTCCATGGTGAGGCCCCTGCCTGGGCTGTCCCAGGGTTGCCCAGGGACCAAGGGTGGAGAGATGTACCCACCCATGCCCAAGGACATTCCTGGACCAGGTGAGGGTCTTTCTCAGAAAAGAGCACTAGAAGAATGGCAGGGTCACCCAACACCCCCTCCTCTGTGGCACCTCTGCGACTATTACCCCTCACTTAGCAAATATTCTTTTCATCTGAAAACTAATAATAAAGAATAAAAACCAGGGGGGTGGGGCTGTTTTAAATAATCAAAATGTTTAAGTAATATTTCTAAGACCTTCCATTCTGTTCCCATAAACTCCTGAACAATTGAAGTAAAAGGAGAAAAAGCCCACGGGCTGTAATGGGTAATGCAGTTATGTGCCATTCTGAGATACTTTTTCTTTTTGCAGCAATTTCTTTTTTTTGTTAAATATGGTTGATATACAATATTATATTTGCTTCAGGTATACAATGTAGTGATTTGACAGTTACCTACAGTCCTAAATGCTCCCCACAGTGAGGGTGGCTACCACGTCACCACCTCAGCACACGGGATAGTATGATATTGCAGGGATCATGGTCAATAATATCATCCTATGTGGTACACTGATACATCATTAAAATGAACTATTTTCTTTAAAAGTAGTGTCAGAGTGTGCTGCAAAGAAAAGACATAAAATTTCCCCCAAGCTTTTCAAGAAAACACCCGAGTGTGTAGAAGTCATTTGATATCATGCCTCTCCTGGGCCTCAGCTTGGCATATGCCCTACCACGCAGGCCGGGACCCCCTAACCAGAAGCATCTGCCACCCAGATGATCCAGAGGGTCAGAAGGCCACACGGACACCCAGCCTTCCGCCAACAGTGAGTGGCTCCACCCAGACCCCCATGTACGGCCCCACCTAACCGGCTGGTCCTCAGGCTCTCACAGATGTGCCAAGACTTGTTCCAAGTCTATAAGGACTTAGAACTGTCTGACCCTAATAAGTCAGAGGCCCCTTTGCCTCTGCGTGGCTGTTGAGAGTGCAGTCAGGCTGTCTACTGCCTTTGACAACCCGCTGTCTGGGAGAGAGAGGCAGCAGGGCCCATTTAATGAGCTCCTACTGAGTGCAAGTTGTCGCACTAAGTATTGTTCACGATGGTCCTTTGAAATGGCACTGTTGTCATCTCAGCTCTAGAGCAAGAGCCTGGCTCAGCAAGCTACAATGAGCATGAGGTCAGGGGATTTGGGTGAGAATCAGTCCATGTCCTTGAATCCAAAGCCCACCCTTTGCCTGTGATATCATTACGTAGAGAAAGCAGAAAATTCTGGAGAGATCTGGAGGACTTTCGTCTTCCCAGTGCATTGATGTACCAGACCTCCTCCGGCTCCTGGTTGCCTCTTTGATATGTTTGCAGTGATCAGTGTCCTGGGGCTGGTCATGTTGTGGGGTGGTATCTTTGTCCAGGACGTATGCCATGGAATGACCTGGAGACCAGAAATCATGGCCAGCAGGGACTTCTTGAGCTTTCCAACTGACACTGGGGCAAAGGGCTTGCAGCAAATAACTTGAGGGTTCGGGCCAGTGGTATTTGTGCAGTTTATCAAATCACACATGTCACAGTTCCATGTGAAGCTTATAAACTTTTGGCCCAAACTTTAATGGCAAGCCAGCTCAATATTGGTCAAATGCATATGATGACAGGTGCCACCCACTGAAAGCAGAATGCCACTAAAACCTGTCAGAACGCCAACCAGGGAAATCCACAAAGCCAGGTGCAACCTGCGCAAATGCAGGCAGCTGAAACACTGAAATTCAGCATAAAAGTCACTCTCAATTGAGAAACTTGGATTTGTGCATTTGAAGACCCCTCACCAGTTTTCTAACATGGGGGATTTAGAAAATGGATCTTTCAAAGAATTGTTTGTTCCAATGCAGATAAAGAGAAGACGTGGAAAGTGCTCACACAGAAGGGATAGTTTCTGGGCCCCCATTCAACACAGCCGCTCCTAAGTGCATTCTCGCCTCCCTCCCACCCAATATTCACCCAACACAGCTGCAAGGGCTGAAATCTCTCCTATGAAACCTTATTCTGATAACTTATTAACACACCTTTTTGCCTACAAACACTGACTCAGCCACACAGTAACCCTAAGAAGTAGAAACACTTGCTGACTTTCTTTACAAATGTGGAAAGGAAGGCCCGCGGAGGTCAGGACACTGCCTCAGATCATATCCCAAGGAGCTGCCGAGTGAGGACACAACACAGGAGACCCTGGTGCCGGCGCGCCATGCTGCGGCCAGACTCCTAGTCCTGGTGCACCCGTGGTGCTCAGTGAGTGGCAGCAGGGTCACGCCGCTTATCCTGTGGTGGCTGATGGAGTTTGGTGCTCCTCATAGCAGAGACCTTATCATAATGAGCAGACCCGGCCTGGGCACTAAGGTATGCTATGTCTTCCTTTCCTTGACTGCTACTAAGAAGTAAAGAAATAACTGAAACACTCATCATTTCGTGCTTTTGCTTGTTTCAATGAGTTTCACAAATATTCCCGTAAGAAAAAAAAATCATGATAATCTACGGATTCTTAGGATCTTCTAAGTCCCAGACTTTGCTAGTGAATTGCTACTTACAATAAGTATTTTAGTCAGCATAGAGTTAGTAATTTAGTGTGTGTGTGTGTATATATATATATACATATATATATATATATAAAACCTATATATTTTACAAATATATAAACAGATATTTTTTATCCTCATTAAATAGTTTTTAT
Organism: Manis pentadactyla; assembly: GCF_030020395.1. NCBI lineage: Eukaryota > Metazoa > Chordata > Mammalia > Pholidota > Manidae > Manis > Manis pentadactyla. Next base: position 90,380,929 of record NC_080021.1, on the reverse strand, counting down.
TTTATGCTATCAATTTCAAATACAGCACAATGGACTACTATTTCTCAATAATAAGCCAAATACAAGAAAGAAAAACATAAAAATCATGAATTAAATTTCTTCAATCAAACTAAAAGGTTCATTGCAAAAGTAAAAGAAAAGGGCAAAGCACAAAATTTTAAAGAAAAATCACCTTTCCAAGGATTCCTGTGTATTATGACTTTTCATAGGTATTTTTTCCAAGATATTTTTCCTGCTTTATTTTGAAGAATAAAACAAGTAGAGAAACATCGACCAAATTGTAAAATATTATTTACTATTATATGGATTTCTAAATGAGGATGAAAAAAGGACACCAAATCTCTACGAAGTTATAATATACTTAGTAATTTACAGAAATTACAGAATTCACAGGAATTTCAGGAAAAAAATGCCAATATCCACTCCAAGAATGACTGCAAACATTGGCACCTTAAATCTCAATTTTTAAAGTATGATTGTTCTGAAAAGCTATCCAGTTTGGAAAAAAATCCATTAATATGTAAGTAGATTTTTGAATTAGTACATATCGTTCATTGGAAAATAGGTATCTTGGTTCTGCACAATTTTGCGTGTGACCATTTATTGTTTATATGCCAACAGAAAATACATTTTTTTAGGCCACCAACACTCAACATACTTTTTTTTTTTGAGAGGGTGTCTCTCATATTTATTGATCATATGGATGTTAACAACAATAAAATTCTGTATAGGGGACTCAATGCACAATCATTAATCAACCCCATGCCTAATTCTCAACAGTCTCCAATCTTCTGAAGCATAACGAACAAGTTTTTACATGGTGAACAAGTTCTTACATAGTGAATAATTTCTTACATGGTGAACAGTGCAAGGGCAGACATATCACAGAAACTTTCGGTTTTGATCACGCATCATGAACTATAAACAATCAGGTCAATTATGATTATTCGTTTGATTTTTATACTTGATTTATATGTGAATCCCACATTTCTCCCTTTTATTATTATTATTTTTTTTAATAAAATGCTGAAGTGGTAGGTAGATGCAAGATAAAGGTAGAAAACATAGTTTGGTGCTGTAAGAGGGCAAATGTAGATGATCAGGTGTGTACCTATAGACTAAGTATTAATCCAAGCTAGACAAGGGCAACAAAACATCCACGGATGCAGAAGATTTCTCTCAAAACAGGGGGGGTGAGGTTCTAAGCCTCACCTCTGTTGATCCCCAATTTCTCACCTGATGGCCCCCCTGCAACTGTACCTGTCTTAGGTTGTTCCTCCCTTGAGGAATCTTACCCGTCTCTGGCTAACCAGTCATCTTCCGGGGCCATACAGATGATCATCTGTATAGGTTTTAAATTACTAATTAAATTGCGTGCACACATTAATATAATAGGAATACAGCTACATAACCAAAGCAGACCTACAATTACCAGCCATCTCCAGTGAAACCAAGAAAACCAGTTAGGCACCCTAGGCATTTATGAAAACTTAGCAATGATATGATGGATATTGTCCAACTGAATTTGAATATTTTGAGAAAAATCAGACAAATTAAAACAACACATTCCTGGGAACTGTTCACATCCCATGTGTTCTTTTAACAGTAGATAGTCTATAGTCACAAGATTTTGAAGCACTGCAACTTGCACTTCTCCTAATTCTTGGTTGAGTTCCAACAGTATAGATCCAGTCAAATTTGTTGTTTTACTGTATGCACAGGCCAGCTTAGATATCTCCTTCTTCATTCCAATGGTAAGTCCAGGAACTGGTGGGATGAATGCAGCTACAACTGCAACAGAGCCAGGATCTTTGTTGAAGTTTTTTGATAATCATCTTCTGGAATGACTCTTCCAGAGAATGTTGATGTTGGAAGTTCTTCTTCATATCGTATCTTAGTTGATTTTCGGGGTAGCCAAATTAGGCTTTGATCCTCTGTATAAACACAAACAAACCCCCTGCCCTCACTTTGATATGCCCTTTATGCCATTGTGAAGAACCTATTGGAGATCACCACACAGGAACTGCCTTTTTTTCTTTTTCTTTTTTTTAAGAGAAAGGAACATTATCAGAAAAATGTACTTCCATAGCTGATCATCTGACACCCTTTAAATGATCAAAATTAGGGATATTTAAAGCATGTACTAATTGGTGATTTGCAGTTAGTTTTATCCTTTCAAGGAGTAATCCCCCTTTTCTTTCTTTCTTTCTTTTTTTTTTTATCATTAATCTACAATTATGTGAAGCATAATTAGTCACTGAAAGACACTCACTTTTTCATTGTAATGGAATTTGTGTTTTTAGAATTTGGGCTGGGGGCTCTAATGCCAGGATTATAGACAATTTAAAGGTACTGATTGACTCCAGGATCCGTGCTATAAGCCCTGGAGAAGTGACATGAGATGTTTGGACAGTGACAACACTGGGTCACTCAGTCTACCCAACACCCCATGCAGGATGTTGGCAGCACCTGACAGGCCAGCAGTGGGTGGCATTTTGCAAGGTTTTAGTGGCATCTGTCCCTCCAGGTGGACAGTGGGCCCCTGGCTGTCTGGTGCCCCAGCCTGAGTGGTCAGTCTGCACAACTCATCGGTCGTCAGCAGTGGCACCCATAGAGTGATTTGTCACTTACTCCATCAAGAAAAGCAGACTAGAAGCGGCTGAATGTGCGTTAGCAGGGGGGCAGCAGGAGTGGCATCCGTGGGAGGTAAACCCTCCCAACACGGTTCCCTCTCCCTTCCAGCTCACCTACTGGGAGGCGCTCATGGATAATGCGTAAGCAACCAACAGCTTCATCCAAGAAATAGTAATGTGAATTAAAAACCTGAATCATGTAGGATTCATCTCACTGAGTATAACAGAATAAGATAGAAGTGACTTAGCAGGAAAGAATCTATTTCTTACTCACATAGCAGGGGCAGAGGGGGCAGCCAGAGCCAGAAATCTATCATGTCATTCAGACTAAGTGCCCATTTTTCTGCTGCATCAACCCCAAAATTGGGCTTCCATCTTCAAACTTGGGAGCTTCAGTCTTTACACTAGAGCTCAGGCCTGAGGCCAGGAGCACAGGGTTGTCCCAGGACGGCCTTCCTCGGGGCCTCTTTCCCTCTCCTCTGCATCCCACTCCCCCTTACCACCATGTCACCCGAGCCACAGGACCAGGAGGAAGTGAGGAGGCAGTGGGGTCAGGCTGTGCACATCAGGGCATGGGGCAGCAAAATTGCAAAGGGGGCAGGCTGACCTGGCCACGGCCCCCTGCCCGCCTGTGGCACGAGGAGGGAGCTAGGGCGCCGGCATCCTGATTGGGGTGCTGTCTGCCTCCCCGTAGAGGAGGAAGGAAATGCAAGTGTGCAGTGCTGCCTTGCACTCCTCTTGCCTGGTCGGCGTTGGCGTCTTATTGCAAAATGAGGTCAGTATCTGGGCAAAGAAGCACCCATTCCAGCTTGACACAGATCTGCGGAGCAGCCCTGGACTGCAGGTGTCTGGGCAGGGCACTAAAGCTCAGAAAGGCTAAAACGTTCTGTCTAGTTAGGGAGCAAAAGAAGGGCCCCCCTCAGCATATGGTTGGCAAAGGTGCCAGGACCCCCAGAGAAGCTCATGTGTGGCTCTTCCCAAGGGGTAAATGGGTTCCACCTGCTTTACCCAGGCGTGTGTGAGCAGTGGGTGACTCTTTCTAAATATTCTCCGTTTGGCAGCAGATTCAGCCTCTGCCCCACCCAGGCTGGAGTTGACCAGCATCATCAGCTTCATGCACAAGGAAGGCCAACCACATGTGTCCCCTCTCCCAGGGCAGCTCTGAAAGCCCCTCAGGTGGGATCTGAGATGGGAAGTCCTCAGGCTTCCAAGATGAAATTGAGGATGAGGGGCAGCCAGTGGCCTTTGCAGGGTCCTCGTCACCCCAGGAACAGGCTCATATCCGAGAAGAGGAGAAATGAAAGGGAAACGTGGGAACAGACAGTGAGTCTGGAAAAGTACATTCGGAAAGGGGACCCACTGTGGGAAGATGCAATTACCTGCATTTGACATTTCTTTTTGTTCCTTGTAAAGAGTTTGAAATTCCATTTAAAAATCAAAGTCGGTGAAAGGCTGAGGCGTGCAGCTGACTCATTCAGTGAATGCGTGACGGAATTCACATTTACCCGTGGCTCATGAGCCCCCTCCCAGACGTCTGAGTTTCCTATTGTCTGAAAATTGTTTTGTGGCTTTTCTGCATAGCTCCTGCTCATACATCCTACCCACCTGCCTGAGCCATTCCCTCCTAGAATCAGTTGGGCAGTGGCAAGAAGCAAAATCTGTGGGCGAGTTCAGGAAGCCCGGAGTCTGACCTCAGCTCTTTACTGAGGGTCTGTGACGTTTGTTACGTCACAGCCTTTCTGGGCCCTCAGCTACAAGGACAGGTCTTGAACTTCTCCAGCATCTGGAGCCCCCTGTGTCCCAGTGGGGTGCAGAGTGCAGCAGGGGCAGAGAGACATGGGTGGCCAAGTGGGGTGGGGGCAGGCATGGCTGCAGGGGCACAGGCTCTCCAGTCCTTCCTTCAATAATGCAGATGACCCCAACCTAACATAAAATTTACTGATTTCAAACTGAGAAATAATTTAAACCTTTACATATTTGACCTAAGGAAAATCCAACTATTGGTGGATTCAACTCCCTGAAGACCTGTGTGCAAAGTCTGGGAAAAATAATAAACGTCATGTTACTTTCTAAAATTCCATTTGCCATAAGGGGAGTCTTGATTAATAACCGGCTATGCAAAACCTTCCTAATGTCACCTATTTAACTTACAATGATGCAACCCATCTAACATTGTACTGCATGCTGACAGAAGTAAAATGGGAACTTGGTATGTACTGGCTGCAAGACATTTCCCAACTTTGCTGCATCTCCAGGGCTGAGACCCATGGCTGTGCCATGCCTGCTGGAATCTCAGAGACGTCTCCAGGGCTGAATATTGCCAGACGCCCTGTGCCTCTCTTTCTGTCTGTGTGTGTCTGTGAAACATGTGTTTCCCCCAGAGGGGATGGGTGACAGGCCTCCCATGGCTTCACAAGTTCTTGACATCAGATTGGGACCTGCCTATCCTGCTGGAATGGACGTTCACTCCTCTAGGATGCGTGCCACTGCCACTGAGGGCCTCCCACAGCCTCTGCAGGCTGCAGTGCTCTGAGCACTGCTGCACTGAAAACCCCATGGCTGTGTGGCCTACATGGGCTGAGAACATGCTGGAGGAACTTGAAAAACCCAAGTGTGGGGTTTTATCTCATTAGGTTGTGGAAGGGACTGTGCCCAGGACCATGGCCCACCCACCACCTCCTGAGGCAATCTCCCTGCCTCCTGTGACATAGTGTCACCTTCTTCTCCAACTTCACCAAAGTGACACCCTGCTCTCAGGAACTCTCAGAAGACACATCTTCCTGAATAAAACAGAAATGTCCTACGATGTTCATGGTGTCACCCCATATGCAGCCAAGTGGGGGAGATTTTTTTATTTAAAAAAATCTAAGAGATTAGCATACCTTTTTACCTACATAAGTAATATGAGACATAAATCAGTCTTTCTTGGAGAACGAGGCTTACCCATATAAACATCAGCAACCATAAGATGCAGAAGAGCCAAAACTGGCCCTTGAAATGTATAAATTTATTAAGATATTAAATGTATGAAGATACTCTTCCTTATGTGTGCCAAATTGCTATTTGCTGTCTGAGTTCTTGGCCTGGCTTTTCCTAAGCTGTTACATTTTTCTGCTGTCAGTAGTGAATTGACACTCTTTCCTGCTATCAGTGCGCCTTATAGATGTGCTGCTACTTCTAATTGTGAATTTGAATGTAATGAGAGCTTGGACCAAGAATTCAAGCTTTTTAGACGTCTGCCTAAAGTATAGGTAAATAGTCTCCAGATATAAACCTGAGGAGCTTTCCACTGAAATAGCAGCACACATGTATCTACATTTTGAGTTTATTTTGATAATTCCAATGTCCTTCACCCTTCATCTGGGGATAAACTAAGTCACTGTCATAATGCTGAGTTCTAATAAGCTAGAACAAGTGTAGAAGAACAATTACAGCAGGCCCAGGAAACAGGCCACAGATACGTCATTCAAGACCACTGGCTGAACTGGAGAGAATGGGGAGAGAGGTTGAACTTACCCCAGCACAACTGTGATCCAGAAGCTAATGGAAAATCCCCAGGAGAGACTTGGTCAGGTATCAGGGGTCCCAGATGGGCAGCCTTCTTGACTTCACAGTGGGATCAGGGATCCTCTAAAAACTGGCTTAGCAGGATTCCTGGTAAGACTGGGCCCTCTTCAGCAGGGGAACCACCTTGCGTTTCAGTCAGCTGTGTTATCAACAGGCCTCCATCCATTTTGGCAGCTTGGAATTTTCTATCTACAGTTGCAGGGTTGCTCTGATGAAACATTATTGAACTGGAAAGATAGGTCTTGTGAGTTCAAGAAGAGGATTGATACATAATGAATTCTATCATCACATTCACGTATCACTCAGGATAACCCAGAAATGCCTCTAATTTGTGGCTTTTTAGGACAATTGAGCAGCACTCTGGTGTGTTTATCTAAAGGGCTTGCAACAAATAATTTAGGACCTATTTTGAAGCCCGCTAAATGCAGGCTACTTAAACTGTCAAGTATCTCCCAATTATGGTAAACAACCCTTTGAATATTCAGCTGTGCAAACAAGGCTCGCTCAGTTCCAGTGAAGATCAGAAAATTGCTTAGTTTGCTTCTTTTAAGCAATTTCTGTTTATAAATGCATGCTTTATTTTCCTGGGACTATCTCTGGTATTATCTATGAAATGAAAATGTTTTTATTACCAAAGATGTTTACAAAGAACCCCATTTGTAATTTGGTATGCAATTTTACTTACACTGTATGATATATGAGTCCAACTTGAACATACCAAATTCAAATGTCTTATAGTCCTTAAAAATAGCTAAATGAAATGTTCCCATGTTTTATCACCCTCATAAAACATGTGCTCCAGGCCTGATTACTTAAAGAAAAGAGAATCTTAGGATCTTAGGTCTAAGCTCACATCACCTAATTATCATGTGACATTTAATTTGATGTTTGATTTATCCTGGACTTCTCAGTGAGAGAAGATCATGAAATCTATGGTTTCAAATTAAATTCTACATGGCACAGTGTATGCAAATAATTTCTCTCACAAATTTACCTACTGTAAATGCAAAATCATTGCCTAATTCAACTGCTAGTGCAGACAAGTCTGTAACAATAACCAAAAAAAATTTTTTAAACCTTCTGTTTTTAGTAGATTACAACAGGGCCCATTTCAGAGTCTACAAAAATTCCTAAAACTCATTCATCTTTGCAAAAGTGCCTATGTGATCCTTGAGCAAATTGGTCTACCATGCTTTTGATTGAACACCAAAAATCACAATAGTTTTGGTCAAACCTGGTATAATTAAATGCTGCCCCCCCCACCCCATTTTGGTTTGGACTCGGGGGCATCTGCTCTGTCCTGGGATGTTCCCCGCCTGTGCACCCTGCCATGGTTCCAGGAGCAGAGGTCTGCCATAAGCCCTGGGAATCTGCAAACCCAGCAGACCCAGGAGCGTCCAAAGCCACTCTGAGGATCGCCCCTCCCCAGGAAGCAGGGCCCCATGGAATTATCTGATTCTTTAAATTATCAGTTCAAAATGATTGAAGCTTATTGACACTTAACATCTTTGTGGATTCATACGTTCTCAATGCTCAGGTGCCTTTTGCAAAGCAAAACAAAGCAATAAGCTAAAAAGAAGACTTGGAATAACCGTTAAAAAACTGAGTATGGGTGAGCCTGTAGCTGGCACATGTGAAACGATCCTTAGAGTGAAGGTGTGTGTTCCACCATGGGAAGGTGTCACGGTGATCTGGGACAGACAGTGGGGAAAGACAGAAAGGAGGGTGTTGATGTTGCTGGAAATCTGAGAGCTGCCAGGTTTCCCCAGTCTTCCATCCACATGGCAGAGCGAAGGTCACCTTGTTCTGAGAACCTGGTGAAGAAGGTTACCATGCAGCCTCAGGGTTGCTCTGGGTGAATAGGCCTGGGTGCAGCAGGCTGGCCTGAGCCATGCTTGCCCAGGTCCCTCCTGCCAGCCCTTTCTCGCCCTCTTTGCTCCACACTGTCCTGTCTCCTCCTGGTGTTTCAGGGACCACCTCTGCACATAGATCTTGAGAACCTCAGAAACTGCTGTTTGGTTCCAAGGTTTGGGCTGCCCGACTCATCCGCCTGGCTCAGCACTCACCCTAGACACACACCTCTGCCACCCTGGGCCAGAACTGTCCAGGCTGGGGTCACACGTTCCCGCTGGCTATCCCCTACACCAACAGATCCTGCCCCCCCCCATTTTGGTTTGGACTTGGGGGCATCTGCTCTGTCCTGGAATGTTCCCCACCTGTGCACCCTGCCATGGTTCCAGGAGCAGAGGTCTGCCACAAGCCCTGGGAATCTGCAAACCCAGCAGGCCCAGGGGCGTCCAAAGCCACTCTGAGGATCGCCCCTCCCCAGGAAGCAGGGCCCCATGGAATTATCTCCTCTGTGGGGAGCTGCCCAGAGAGATGGCATCCCCTCCCATCCTCCCCCGCAGCAAGCACTCCATGCTTCTCTACTCTGGGTTTCCTCGGGGCCTCAGAGTTGGATCTACCCAGGCCATTCCACTCCTGCTGCCACCTTCCCCCATTGTGGATGGTCACTCGGCAGGGGTGTGCAGGTAGCCAGGTGCCAGATGAGGAGCCAGCCAAGCTCCCAGCCATTGAACTCCAGGGGGTGTCAGACAAGTATTCTCTTAGGCTTGTTCTGGCTCCCACAGCAGTCCTATGAGCTCCTCACAGCAGGCGCATCCCAGGACCCCAGCTCTCTGCAGTGACCAAGCGCCTCTGCGCAGATCCCTGCCCGCCATCGAAGCCTTGGATGAAGCTTGGTGCAAGCTGTGATGCAGAGCTCTGATATTAAGGACACATGTAGGGCAATGAGCCCCAGAGCCAGGGGACATAAGCAGAATTAACCACAATCAGCTCAGAAGTCAGCAATGACCTATGCTTTATTTTTTTAATTAGGATTCCACTGTTTTCCATGGGAGTGTGGGGCTCCACACAGGAAGTCCTGGCACCTCCAGTGCTTTTAATACCAAAACACAGGGTGCCGTCCACCTTGCCCAGGTGTCCACATGATAAGCCCTGAGCCCTGTGCTTGGTTCTTTAGCTCTGTGGCCTCCTACACGTGATCTTTCTGCTTCATTTTCCTTCTCCCTCTTTCTTCCCTGTCTCATTCTAAGCAGTTCCCCCGACACAGCCTGCTGGGCACCGAGTTGCCCTGGGCTGGGCTCCAAAAAGTCCTTCAGACATGTGTGATTCTAACATAGCAAAAAACTGTCTGGTGGGAAGAGCATGGGCTCAAGCCAGCCCCACCTGGGCTTAACTCCAATCTTCACTGGCTGTGGTCTTTGTAAAGCCACATAACTTCCCAGTCTTGTGTTTCTTATCCCTAATCAGGAAGGAGTAGTATGTGCCCAGAAGGTCATTGAAATGACTAAGTGACGTGGTGGCCATAAAATACCTGCATGTGGTGCACACTGAACCATGTGGCATTTATTGGGGATGCTATTCTCTGAGTCATGAGGCCTCATAGGAGGGTGGCCCTGACACCGTCTCTGTGCAGGTCTCTGAGCCCTGTCTTTGAAGGACACGGGGCAGCGGAAGCTCGTGTCACCGCTGGTGCGGATGCAGCTGGGGCAGCCACTGTGGGAGATAGCTTGGGGGTTTCTCCCAAAACTAAACATGCTCCTACCATGTGATCCGGAAATACTGCTCCTTGGTATTTCCCCAGAGAAGCTGAAAATTTACCCCCATCCAGAAACCTGCACACAGAGGTTTACAGCAGCTTTATCCATAATTGACCAAACTTGGAAACAACCAAGACGCCCTTCAGCAGGCGATGGATAAACAAACTCTGGTGCAGCCCGACCACGGGGTGTCATTCAGCACTAAGAGGAAATGGGCCACCAGCCATGGAGGGACACGGAGGGACCTTGAACGCACACCACTGAGTGAAAGAAGCCAGTCTGGACAGGCACATACTGCATGGTTCCATCTATGACATTGTGGAAAAGGCAGAGCTGTGGGGACAGTGAGCAGGTCAGTGGTTGCCAGGGGGCCGGGGGAGGGATGAACAGGGAGCCCAGAGGAGTCTAGGGCGGTGAAGCTGCTGTGGATGATACGCTCATGGCAGATATGCTTATCACAACCCCTTAGACCTGAACACCACCAAGAGTGACCCCAAATGTAAGTGTAGTTGACAATAATGCATCAGTGCTGCTTCATCAACTGTCAACTGACAATGTGTAAGTAACAGGGGAAACTGAGGGGGAACATGGAGCATACAGGAACCCCTACTTTCTGCTTACTTTTTCTATAAAGCTAGTGCTGCTCTAAAAATAGTCTATTGATAAAAAATGCTTTCCTTATACCCTATAATAACTTGTTAACTGAATTTATTCAACAATTCGAATGAACACTACACCTGATCACACACATGCCGCTTGAGCTGACGCTCCGCTTTGCCCAGGTCCTTGCTGATACAGAGATGCTGACCGTCGTCTGGCCGCTTCCCGGTCTACTCCCTCTGGCTGGATCAGCAACTCTTCCAGGTCACCGCTTGGGGCCTGCTGATGCTCGGGTGTACACAGTTCAAGTCGTCCACTAGGCAGACAGCCTGGACGCCTCTGTCCAAGGTGAGGCACAGAGGCAGGTATCCGCTGAGGAGGGCGTGCTCTCCCCCCAAGCAGTTCCTGCCAGAGGTGACTGTGCAGCCGGGATGGTTCCCAGCCCTGGGTCCTCACGTGCTCCTGTGGCTCCTCAAGGGAACTGAGCAGGACAATGAGAAGCCCCTCCAGGCCAGGGCATTTTGGAAGTCTTTTCTATTTTCTTTCATCCACTGAAAGCCATGGATTTCAAGGGCTGTAGCTGCCCACAAAGCCCAGATCTCTGAGAGGGGCTGCCACCCAGATTTGACAGTTCCTTGAGCAAGAAACTGACTTTAGTTCCCTGTCACTGTGGCAAACTTTTCTCCCACTTGGTGGCTTTGAACAAGCCCATTTTTACCACACAGTCCCTGGGTCAGAAGTCAGGCATGGCTCAGCCAGCTGGGTCCCCAGAGGCTCCGGCCCCTTCTCACTCCTTGCTGAATTCAGTTCCTCGAGGCCCCAGGCCCTGGCTAGCTGTCAGCGGGGGCCAGTGTTTGTACCCAGAGGCTGTGGAATGAGTGCTTATGATTCTCAAGAGCCCTGCAGCAGCAGTGGGTGGAGAGCCTGCCCCCTGGATCACTCTGGAAGTCCTCTTGGCTGCATCTCTGGCTGTAGCCGAAGAATGTTGTCTGCTTTGCTAGTAGGTGATTGGATGTGGTCTCATGCCTGATCCAGTTGCCTCCCTCTTTAGGGTCATTGACCTCAATCACATCTTGGGTGTGGGTACCTCTGGCTTATCACAGGAGCACTGTGACAGCACCACAGTGATGGCTTTGTTTGTTGAAGAATCTGTGGTTCTCCTGTACCAGCAAGTTCCCCTCTCTTCCCCAGTACTGATACAGCTAATGGAAGTAGCAGGAAGACCCTGGGGTCCAAGACTTGAGTCTGCGTGGTCCCTGTCCCTTCTGCTTGAGGAGCTGGAGCAAGTCTTGAATGCTCAAGCCTTAAGTGTCTCATCTGTAAGTGGGAGTAGCTGTAATGTCATCACTCAGATGCTTCGAGAAGTGATTATGAGCGCACTGTGTTGGCAGGTGTTTTCTCACTATATGTAAACTCCTGCATGGGACCCTTCCTCCTTGTGAACGCCTCTCAAACATGCAGTGTCTGCCAGCTCCCCACGAGGCTCTGCCTCCCCCGGTGGGGTCCCTGCCCCTCTAGCGTCTTTGCTGTCTCTGTTCCTCGAGAGCCCTGAACCCAAGGTGCCTCTTAAGCCGGTAGGGACAGACACCAAGGCAGCCAGTCAGGTGAGGGAGAAGGTAAGAAGCTGCGCCCCAGGCAGCCAACCTCTCTCTATCCCCCTCTGCTGTGATGAGGGGTGAGGTGAGAGGATTATCGGGTGGGAAGGGACACCTTACAACACGGGCCACCTGCACATAGCAGAAACCCTCCCCAGTGGCACAGAACCAGAGGGAAGGTGCCAAGTCGTGACCCAAAGCTGTGACTCAGCAGGGCCAGGGGAACACAGTGTAAGGTAGGCAAAACATGTCTGGAGGTCCCAAGTTCAAATCCAAGGTGTGGAGCAGTAACTAGGAGACAAAGCAAGCCTGTTTCTGGGGCCTGCTCCCAGGCCCTCCACCACTGCCCCACTGGCCACAGGAGACGAGGCACAAGCCTGGGGAGGCACTTCTAAGTCCTCACTGCTCTTCACGTGCCCACACACTGGCCACCATTCCTTTCCCACGTGATCCCACTGATCCAAAAACAGCCTACGGCCATCTTTGTTCCTTCTGTCTGAATATAATTCCTGGCTTAGAATAAAATTCTCTGCAAGTGTCTGCTGAGTGAAGGGTAGACAAACACCCCAGTGCTTATTAGTGCTTATTGATAGTTCACCAACCCCCTTTCCTGTGGGAAACTGAGTGAGTGCTCTGTGCGCTTTGTCCAGAGGATGAGGAGGAGCCCATGAGCGGACAACGAGTCTTGTGTCCTTCCCTGCAGGTCATGATGGGCACAGGGAAGGGCCCGTAGAGCAGTAGGCCCCTCTCTTGGAAGTCCCCAAGACACTGGCAGAGGCCGAGGGGATGCTAGTGAATCAGGGAGCAGCTGTGCTCTTAGGGCGCCATGCAGGGCAGCGCCCCATGAAGCACCAGCACCCGCGATCCCGTGTACGTAGGCGGTTTACAAAGGACGGCAGAGTGGACCCAAGTGCAGAGGTCGCAGACGCTGTGGCTGGATTCCAGCTCCCTTGCTCCCTGGCACTCGGCAGGGAGGGACGCTCTGGGCAAATGGGAATTCAGACAAACAGGAACGAATGAGGGCCTTGGGGCTCTGGAATTCTTCAGGGGGCAGAGGTTCCCCCACTCTTACTGTCTGAATGTGTGCATCTGTGCGTGTTCTGGGTTTTTTTATTTTTAATTTTGCACCAAACATTAAAAAAAAACATTTTCTTAGTCAAATTGTAGGGTCCCTGCTCTCTGATAAGTGGGCCAACGTCTTATCTATGGCTCCTCCTCCCAGGAGATCTGCTCCTGTGCTGGCACACGCCTTGCTTCAACTCCTAGACAGGGTGAGAGTTTGATAAGCAGAGACAACCTGAACAAGCCAGTAAAGATGGCCATTATCATTTGTTAAGCAGGTGTTGAATGAATTGGTCTTTTTATCACCAAGCAGATTCGCCCTGCAATAGGTGATCCATTTTCCAATTTGGTATACTGTCGTTGATAAATTAACAGATGTCGATTGATTTTTCCCCTCCAATCCCCTATTTACACCTGACAGACCGTACTTTATAGCTGAGCAGTTATTTGAAGTTATAAACACTATAATTAGCAATTTTTTAATTAGGCTGACAATTAACAGGAGATTTGCAAAGCTGCTAATTTGACATGTCCTACTCTCTGTAGTGTTTATGTTAACCACAACTTGAGTGAATTCAATTGAACAGAACAACGGTGTCTGAAAAAAATCAATCTCAGAAGAACCTTTTCTCCCCACTTGGCTAGCATCGTGGCACTTCAGACAAAGAAGTGGGAATTCAATGTGGTTTCACAAGATCACAACACTAACCATACTGGCTGAAGCTGAAATTATAGATGGTCTGTGATGAGACGAAGCTCAAAGAACCCAGCACAGAGCAGCTCACCCAGTGTGGAGGCGGGACTACGTGCAAACCTTGGCGGGTTGGTGGCTGGTTCCCCTCAGGGCTGCCTGAGAACCAAGCAGGTCCGGGACCCTCCTCCCCACATGTGCTGTGTTGGTGGAGCCAGAGGGAAAGAGAGAGAGCCAGAAACAGAGAGAGAAAGAGAGACAGAGACATACAGAGACAGAAACAGAGAGACAGAGACAGAGAGACACAGATGGCATCCCTGGGTTTCCAGGGAACCCTCAGCTTTTCTATCTTTCCATGAGTCTCTTCCAATCAAAGAAAACTTTTGAGGAGACTCTGATACTGGAACGCTAACAAACTCCACTCAGTGTACAGGAAACAGCGCTTGAATTCTCAGAGATCTTCTGAGATGTGTTACTTGGTAACTGCTTCTGGCAAAGGAGTTGGCACCATTGTGAGGGCCCCAAAAGACTTTGGATAAAGACATCTGCCCCAGGAGTTGTAGTTTTGGAGGTGAGATGAGAGCATATGGCATGAGGTCCCCACTCTGTCAGGGCCACAACAGGAGAGAAGAAATCATTTGAAAATGTTCGATAGGATGAAGAGAAAGCGTTACTTTTTTTGTGGTGGTAAAAAGAAGAATGAATTTCTAAGCACAAAAGAATATGGATTTTTCAAAGTCCGTGAGTTATTCCTTGCTTTCTTTTCCCAGGGCTAAATTGTGCTTCCTGTTTGCAGCGAGTAGGCCATTAATTAAAATCCGCGGTACTACAGAAACAGCTGGTTGAGGCTGAGCTGTACCACTGAGCTTTGATTAATAACATTTCACTGCTTTCATATGCTTTTGAAAATCTAGATCTGAAGTAATTTGCCACCTGGGGATGCCAAATCTGAAGGCCCCCTTTGAACTGCTCACTAGTCGACACTCTCTGTGGTGACATCACGAAAGGACATGACACTGTCAGGCGTGGCACCCCGAATTAGACAGGGATCCTCAGCTTCACAAGCATTTTTATCCAAAAACAAAAGCGCAAAAATGTTGCTTTAAGGAGAGACAGCTTCTAACTTCCAACCTTCAGCCATCCCGCTTTTTACCAAGTTTGCTCTGTGCTTCTCTGGCCTCTCCTGGTGCTTCCACTTCTGGCGCAGGAGAAACCCTCGCCTTCTCTGCACTGCAGAATTCCGCATGAAGAATGGCATTAAAATATTCCCACATGATGATACATTACTTTAAAATAATCTGTTACAATTATTACAATTAATTTAATCCAGTATCTAATTTGAGTTTATGTGGTTCTAGTACACAATTCTATACTCATCCCACAGGCAGTAACAGCCCCTTTCCAAATCGTCAGAACCCAGTATTAATTGTAAAGCCTTTTATGAAGGCAAGAATGTGTCATTCACAAAGCTGTATACTTTATAACGCAGGGAGGCCTAGAGCTTTGTGAGATCGAGCCCTTCTCTCTCTTTGGAGCCACAGAGGGTGGCAGAAGGTGACAGAATCTCAGGGTTTGAGGGCATTTGGGACCCTCAGATCTGTGTAAATTGTTCTGAGCACTTTATTAACCCAAAGGAAATTATTTTAAAATTACTTCCCAGGATATTAATTGATACCCATATAGATGATCACATGCCTTAAGGTTAGACCATTATGTGTGCTCCCCTTTTTAGGAAGGGGAGAAGGGGAGTAAGTAAAATGTTCCAGAAACACATTAATAAAAATGCCTAAAATTGTATACAGACTTTACTCTTAAATGCGTCTCATTTCGGTTATCTGAAAAATTAAATCCACGTGTTACTTTATAGAGATGAAGTAGGTAAATGAGACACACGCTGTGTGTGTGACTCACACCTGAGCAGAGAGCTCACAGCTCACTTCAAAACGAGGTTATTGAAACTCGCTAATGTATAAACTCATACACAATGTAAACATGAAAAACAGTCTCTTCCCTCCCACCAAGAGGCAGTTCAACATTGACAGGACTACCTGGGAGCAGAGATGCTGTGTAAAATCTTCAAATGTGGGCATGCTCTGGTGCGGACGTTCGGATGTTTAAGATAGAAAGATGTTGGTGCCCTTCACTTTGATGGTTAAACACTCAGGACATTTTTACAAGGGGTTCTCTTAGAATAATTGGCTGATCAATAGCAAATTAGTTATAACTAAGTAGATGCTGCAGAGATGTTTGCAGCTTCCAATTAAGTGCTGCCTTCTAAGGCCAATGAGCCTTGTGGAAACCCGGCCCCAGATGCATCTGAGAACAGCCTTAGGCCCACATCTAGAATTCCCTGCTTCATTCAGTCCATTGGTGAGTGGACTTGGCAAGGCCCCTTGGTCCAGGGGTTTCCAATGGGCACCCCTTGTCTGCAGCACTGAACACTCCAGGTCTCTTGATGCATATCTCTCAGGACAAGGATGACTGCAGATTGAGTAGCCAGCTGGCAGCTGCTGTGTCCCCCAGAAGGCTGCAGACACACACTACTGGGCCCCACACCCCCCACTATCCATGTCCTGCCTCTCCTCACCAAGGACAAGGAAAGTTCCTTTGGGCCCCTGATGCCCCCTGCTCCCTGCTTCACCCTGTGTTTGGATAAAGGACAGTGAAGGCTACTATCATGCTGCCACATCAGCTCATGGGCCTGCAACGCCATCATGACCCCTGAAGTCCACTGCAGGAGACCAAGTGGACTGGCAAGTGTCACCCCAAGAGCTGCAGGGTTTGGCCCCAGACCCACCCCAGAGAGGCAGGATGTGTGGGAGTGGGAGGAACAGCAGGGCCACCTGGTGAGGGTTTCCTGCAAGAATTTGGAGACATTCAACAGTACTGTGTTGAACACAAGACCAGGTTCTGGAGACACTGGGGTGCCAGGTAAGGCTGAGCATGGAGGTTGCTCCCAGGACCCTGGCAGAGCCACAGCAGTCCCCAGCACCTGTCCCCTTGTCCCTGCCAACACCCCCCACCCCCCGGGGCAGGCAGCCAGTCACCACCCTCCTCACCACCTTCCTGACACCTCCAGGCCAGCCGAGGATCCCCGGGACGCCCTGTGCCATCTGCTCCTCAGCCTCTCAGCCCCATGAGCAAGCCCAGGTGGCAGGGGAGCACCAGCCAGCACTCAAGCACAGGGTGACTGGGCAATGGGAACAAGGACCACCACCTCCTGCTGTAGGAGGAGGGAAGTCCCATCACTGCAAGTTGGGGGACACTTCCTGGAGGATGTGGGTCTTGAAAGATGGGTTGGACCAAGTCAGGCAAAGAAGAGGTGGAGGGCATTTTGTATCGCAAACAAACCTGTTATTATTGGTAAGGTACTGGATCCAGGACTGAGCAGGAAGAAATGAGGCAGGTTCCCAGAGGGCAAAAACACGCAGTCATGTCTACCAGCATCTAGTTGTCATCACAACCAGGAACTGGGGGATGCCCCCAGGGCTAGGAGGGCCGGCCTGGGGATAGCTCAGTCTCTCAAGGACTGGAAAGGTCCAAACAAAAGGACAGAGACATGCTGTCCTGAGAGCAGGAGGGAGGCGGGAGCGTGGGATGGCATGCCACGCGGTCCCCTCCCAGTCCCTGCAACCACCAGGCCCTCTGCTGCCACGGGGCTGGCTAGTGTAGATTCCTCATAAAGGTGAGGCCAGCACACATTCCTCTTCAGCTGAACGAAGGCCTGGGCCCAGGGAGCTCCAGCAAACATGCCCATTTTACTGCTTAGCATTTTCATTCACTATGTGGAAAATGTGTCTCTACTGTGGCAATAATTACAAATGACAAACAGTATCTGTCTACAGTTTTCATAATCTGGGAGAAGTGCATTTAGCTAACAAGGGAATGATATCCTGGATTCATGAGATGGTGCCAGAAGGAAGCGCCAGCAAGCCAGGAGAAGCAGCTTTGTTGATGGGCTAACGGTGAAAGCGGCCCTGGCAGCCACCACAGGTGAACTAAGCCATGAGGATGGTGGCTGCCATCTCCCACATGGCCCACAGCTGCACAGGGGACTCAGGAACTGTGGGAGGGAGCCCTGGTGGCCGGCGCTCGGCTGGCCCTGCAAGCTGGCTAGCTGGCTGCACACAGGGTGAGCCCGGACTAGCTCCAGAGAGGCATTCATCCAAGCTGTTTGCTTGAGTGCCGGAGGGCTCCTGACAGAGCCATCAGGCTAGCTCATTGGCTAACAGTTTAATCAGGCCTGTCTGGAAGGGCCGCAGAGGGGACTGTCACAGCTCTGATGTGGTGAGAGGTGATTTGTCACCCTACAGCTAGTGAACCCACACGGGCACCCCAACCAGGATACACGAGCAGCTTGTTCCCTCAGGGAAAGCTAGTGGCAGCTGCGTGTGTGGTTGGCCTCGGCACTAAGGAGAAACCACAGCTCTGCGACGGCCTTGAGATGACCTCCACCAGGGGGAGAGATTCTGGAGGTCAGGCTGACACCGGCCTGTCAGCCGACCCCTCCCACCACGCACACTCGTAAGCTACGTAAACCCCCAGGGCCTTAGTTTCCTCTGTGAGCAGGAATATAATAGTGCCCTCCTTATGGCACGGAGCCCACCACATGGTCCAGTCCACAGAAGATGCTGTTGGCATACATAGCATATAAGCAGCACTCAGTAAATGGTCATCATTTGTGCTACTGAGATATTGGCATAACTACTATTAGATTTTGTTACAAATTTATCTGGTGCATATGCATGTAGAACAGAGACTTCTCCAACAGTATCCAGGTTGGTCACGTGAAGGGGTGTTCTCTTGAAGGTCCAAATCTCCAGGTTGAAGGTCAATATGGACCATGTTGGGCACACACTTATTTCCAAAGTTAATAGATCATGGAGGGATGCAGCAATGATTCTAAGCAAAATGCACTTATTTTGTAAAACCATGGAAGTAGCACAAGAAAAATGCTGAACAGATATTTCCTAGAAAAATATACTTTTAAAACAAACTGTTCACTGATTTCTGGTGTGTCTCCAGGCCAGTCTGCATGAATTCAGTTTATGCCAGGTCCTGGTGTTGGCTGAGGAGCAGGTGAAGGCGGTGAGCTGGGCCCCTCCACCTCATGTCTGGAAGCTCCCAGTTAAAGAAAGCCTCTTCATGCCTGGTTTGTGAGAGAGGGTTAGAGATAAATCCTCCTTTGAAGAGAACGTTACTGAGGCAGAGGAATTATTTTAGGAAGCAAAGGAGGGAGGGCAGGCCAGATACGGCATAAACCTCATATACCAATCCTCAGAAGCTCAAAAGGCCAGAGAAATGTTACACTTCGTTAAAAAAAAAAAAAAAAAAAGGAGGGGGAGAGGAAGCAGAAGATTTTTAAAACTGTAAAAAATATTTTTTGTTTCCTAATCTTTCTGCTAACACGCCTCTATGCCTTCAACCCCTGATCTTGTTGGACGCCCCAAAATTATTCCTCTCATATGATAAGCATTTTGAATTTGCTGCATCCACTTCATGGCATTTCAGACTCACAAATTAGAACTTCCAGCACTAATGCACCCTAAAAAATAAAACGAAATGTCTCTTTTTTGTCTTCACATGGGGCCAAGAAGAAACCCCAGTTCATGCAATCTTGCCATCTCTTTCTAGAAAGTTTCTACAAAGAAATCTGAAACCCTTTCTAATGTTCCTGGAAAAGGCATCGAAATGAGAAGCCTCAGACTATTCATTTGTCTCGAGGAGGGTCTCTACAGTTATTTATATTTTTTAATTATGCCTCAAAAGGACCATGAAGCTGCAATCAATAACACTGGCAGTGACAACAGAGAGTGTAGGATGCTAACGGTAACATGGAGTGCGGTATTCTTCTCTGACTTTCATCCTCCCAAAGATTGACGGGCTTTGCACCCCCTGTCCAGTGCTGACTCTGATAGCTGCATGGCTGCTGCATTTCCAGAATCAAGGGCATGCAATTGCTGCTGGCACAGGCACCAGATGGGGGCAGAATGATGCAGGGGTGGGCACGTGGCCACCAGTTCAGGGAATACAGAGCAGTCATACCTTGGCACATCTCCAGAGTCTATATGGAGTTTACAGCACCTCAAAGAATGCGACACACCCCCACAAACATTAAGGCAGATTAATAGGAAGGTGGGTTGCTGAGCAAGATATGTGGTAACAGTTGGGAATTTAGAAACAGAGGGACATTCCCAGTTAGAATCGGGAGGAACCGGTGGCCTCCATGAATTCCGGCACCTGCAACGCCCCCAATGGCTGAGTGCGCTCCCCTTGTGACTAAAGGTTTGTTTTCCTGCTGATAGATTTAAGGCAGAGTTTCCTGGAACCCCACTATCACAACATGAGAGTTCACAGGCCACATGCCAGGCACCAGCACCGACCCAAAGTTCAGCCACTTCTCCAACGCCCACCCAGAACTGTCAGGGCTTTTCCTTGAACATCTGTTTCCTTCTTCTCATGCATCAAGACCAAAATTCATTGGTTTTGGACATGAGTGACACACAAACACAGGGAAGAGCCAAGCTAGAGAATGTCTGTCAGGATGCAAACATTCTGGATGCACACGGAGGGCCAGAGGTCCTGTGACCCAGCCCAGTGTAGCTAACGTGGCAGCAGTAACAGGAAGCCCATGCAGGCTGGAACATAGGACTTGTAAGTTACAGAGTATTTAGGCCCCATCAGTAAACTTGGATCTATTCTAATGGAAATCCGTATGAGTTTTAAACTAAGCCTGGCAAACCCTTATGCATCTTCGCCAAATCAGCATGAACATTGTGTCCCTAGGGGTCTTCCTGGACGTCCTGCACAGGGCTGGGTGCCTCGCCTCCTGACCCTGTGGCACCCTTCCTGATGCTCCTCATGGGCATAATCATTTGCCTGGCTTCTGTCCACCATTCCTACTAGGTGGTATGCTTCCCAGAGGCAGGGAAGAGTGACCTCACCATGCACAGCACATGATCTGAATGGCTGCTTTTGTGCACAAACAAACCTCAATGTGTGAAGGAGTGAGGCTTGGGGAAACTGTTTCAAACATAGGATGATTGTTACCGTAGGCCCATGGGCACCAATGAGAATGGCCTGGGGGAGGGGAGAGAGGGTGCGACTTCCTGAGTCTTTAAAGAGGGCTGGAGAGTGAACACCATGAGACCCAGGCAAGAAGAGGCAGGTCACAGCCCAGAAGCAGCTAGAGCGGGAGTGGCAAGGTGCCCAGTGGCTTGCTAAAATGGTCACATAACATACATAACATGCACACAATCAGTGCTTGAGTTTTAGTTTTATTTGAGAATATCCTTAGGCCAGGTTAGGAAGCTGCTATAATCTGATTTGCTCTTTAAGTACATTTTATCTTCTTGCTAATTCCAAGAACTCAAGTGTGAGGTGTGTGTTAGGAAGTGATTATGTTGGTGTATTCCACCATCTACGGCTCCCTAATGTCCTTGAGTGGGGTCTAGCCCTGTGTTCTCCAAGTCCTGTGGGTCTGCATGCATCTCCTGCCTAGGTGCACCTTGTCCCTCAGTAGGGACTAGCCCAAACACTGTTGTTCCAGCCTACCTGACACTTTAGAAGCAGTGCAGCCAGCCATGCTATAAGAGACTTAGGTAAGCAGTGCGGCCACTTAGCCTGAGCTAAGAACTGCCATCAGTCATTGTCTTTAGCCCCCTGCAAGCATCCTGCAGACTCTCTTCTCAGAAGCAGTTTCCATGTGTTGAGGTTTTTGCCAAATATCTATTTCTTTTACATCTAGCAACCATGTGAAGATCCTTCTTGACCAGAAACCAGAATCCCCTATTCTGCCTCAGTCTTCTGTATATGTATTTGCAAAAACATTGCATGCATTTTTTGAAGTGCCTGTGAAAATTTAGAGTGACGAAGTTACACTTGAAGACTCTCTAGGCGTCATCTTCATGAGTGAAATCTCAGGTCATAAATTTAAACATTAACAAAATAAAATGAAAATCCAAAACCTCAAAAGGAGGAATTTGATGTCAATGCAATCTATCACTTCATCGAAAAAGTCATTTAAAAGGCTTCTGCCCTTCCTAGAAGTGTGTGACTAGCAGCAGCAGGAGACTCCAAGGAGCCCCTCCTGAGCAGACAAGAAAAATTGCATGCACGCCCGCGCTATCATTGACTGTCCACTCTGGGCTGCCGCAAGCAGGACAAGACAAAGCTCTTGTGACAGCAGCTGGAACAGGCTGCACATTTCTCTGTCACTGCCTATGATAACCTGTGTCACTGCCAGCATGTGCTCATTTTGCTTTTTCAGGAAAGCTAAGCTTTCCTGCTTCTTTGTCCTTCTCCTTTCTGCTCCCCCAACCAAGCAAGCCGATAGCCAAGTGAGGTGATAGATGTATCCAGCTAAAAATAGTTTGTTTTGCATGTAACATACAAGCAAGTGAATGATTTTCTTCTGTAAGCACAATGCCCGGGGACAGAGAGAGCTTGGTGGCAGTAGCAGCTAAGGGAGGCTGATGGAGCACTGCTCCCAGCACAGTAAATCAACGGTGGTGTAGCTTGGCATGCTTGCAAATGCTGCACAGCCCGGAGGAAGGAGTGCCAGGCCCCAGAGAAATACTCCCTGCATTTAAAAATCAACTTGAGCTCTTTGTGGTTGACAAAGAGAATCTCATCATCTATCCTCAGCCCTTGTAGATGGCACAATGAATGCCACATCTCCCTGCATTCACTGTTTCCACCCCTGCCTTTGAGATAACCCAGACTGTGTGTGTGCCCCCCGAGCTATGGGGGGCTGGGCGCCGAGTGGGCTGCATATGGTTCTGTGATGGTGCTTCTATGATAAAGCACAGGAAGAGCCAGGCTGCCTCTGGCTTCCCATTACTGACCTAATGTAGTATCCAGCTCTTGAAGGGAAAGTTTTCAGGCAACTGGTCGAGTCTGTCAAGCGACCCATTGCTGTTACTTCCCAAGTTCCTAATAATTCTTAGAATTGGGCTTAGAGACCTGAGGTTGGGTCTCTGCAGAAGAGGCAAGTCAGAGTGCCTCTGTTTAGCAGAAATGGGCCGGGCCAGGCCACGCAAGGATGAGCCCGGCAAGGCTGGGAGAGCTGTCCATGGTCCTGAACCCATTATCTCCATGCTTGGGGGGCCTTTATCTGTCTGTGAGGTCATAGGTCATGGTGCCACCTCTCTACCTCATTAACATACTTCCTCATCTTCTGTGAAGTATACACCACTTTTTTTTAAAAAATGAAATCATGACATAATTCAAGGTTCCACTATGAGCCACACCCCAGCCCTGAGAATAACCAGATCCTTTCTGGTCTAGGAGAATTTAACACATTTAAGTATAAGACAATTGTAGTACGTGACTCAAGGGGTGGAAGGTGGGATAGAGTTACTAACCTTGAATCTCCAGATGGCTATGTTTGGTGATACAAAGGCTTTCTATTAAAAACTCTGCAAAAGGGAGATTTCAGTACTTCCACTTAAAAAACCATTAATGTCCTGCATGCAAGATTTTGGTTTACTCCATTTCCTGCTGTATTTTAGGGCATGTTTTTACCTAAGATGCTGCATATTAGATAAAGCAGACATACTGGAGTTTGCTGGAGCTGAGTTTTAAATTCCAGCTCTGTGGCCTTGGTATGTCCACACCTTATTTTCCCATCTGTAAATGGAGAATAATTCCCATACCCTTGTTAATCTGGAGGATTACATGGAATAATGCCAGGAAGCCCCTTTGCACTGGACTTGCTTAATCCTGGTGTTATTGATAATTAAATAAATGGAGGGCCAAAACAGGGTGGCATTTCTTAGATTCAGTAAATTTGGTGATGCTGCCTTCTGCCCTCGCCTCTCCCTGGAGCACAGCTATGGCTGCCAGCCACGGGACTGAGGGGTGTGTGAGTGTGTTTACAGGGGATGCTTTGAGCTCATTTGATATTTGGAAAACTCCCAGATAAACTGTATTTATTGGTAGTAGGCCAACTTTGATAAATATGTGTTGTCTTGCTTTTGTTTACTTTATATAAATTACATCAATGTGGTGTTTTTTTGATCAAATGTATGATTGGCACTAACATATGAACTGAGAACTGAGAAATGTTTAATTATAATAGATAAATACTTAAATAAGTTTGCCAAAACGTGTATGTGGCTACCTTTAGCCATTGACCATTTTTACCGACACTGACCTCACCTCACACAGAAGTGGAAATGAAAGGTGGCCTGTGTTCTTGTCCTGAAGGCCAGCTCACTGGGTTCAAGGAGACTCAGAGTGAAAAGATATGAACTGGTTGTTCATTCAGCAAATAATATTTAGCCCCTTTCATGTACCAAGCATTGTTCTTAGTTGTTTTTTAATTAATATAGACAAAAATCTGTGTCTGTTAGGAGTTTACGGTCTCATACAAGTTGTGATTTTGATTTCTGAGCTTTAGAGCCAAATTCTCAAGTAAATGTCATTAAAGACACAAAAATCAAGAATAAGACTTATGGTATAAGAAATAAAAAAATGAATCATACTAAATGTCAAATTTACCTGTGTGAAGGTGAAGTGTATAATGATTTATAACCATTCAAAGCAGATTTTTTAAAAGATTTATTGAGAAATCATCTTAGCGGCCTGATCAGGGAAGCAGAATGAGCTGGGTCCTTGGCTGATTAATTAGCAGGATTCTTAGATGCATTTGGTGCCAGAGTTCTTCCTGGCATTACTTTCGAAAAAAAGATATAAAGAACATCAAGAAACTCCCCCATTGCAAGACACACACTTCCCGAGAGCTAATAAAATGTAGTTCATGCTACTTTTTAAACTGTAGATGATTTTCAGTTTAAAACCCAACAGCTCCTATGTTCTAGAAAGAAATGCAGACCTTTTCTTCCCTTTAGAGAAATACACTGTGGCCTAAATAACACTGCAGTATGAAGGACTGACATTGTTCCCATCACTCACTGTAAAATTACAACAAACAACTGAACTCAGTGACTCTAAGTTTGCAAATGTCAGGTCAAAAATATGAAAAAAACCTTCATAGTACTGTTCTTATTGCAATTTTAGCTTTATCCATCTTTTGAGGATGACTAATCCCTTGCCAGTGCAAGATCTAGACTTAAGCACCCTCAGATTATTTTGTTGAATCACTTGATGCAGGTGTCAATTCACACAATGAGTGCTAACATTGGTAACTCATAGCTTCCAAATTAACTACAGAACTTTTTTCTTTGAACATGTATCTACTATTTTTTGCACTTTTCTTGAATTCATCTGATTCTACCTTTCAGCAAGATCAGCTATGCATGAGGATAGAAACAATTGTCTCCTAGAAGCTAAACTCTTTCTGGCTTCATAGCATACATTAACTTTAGTATTAGGACTAGATTTTAGGATCTTGCTTTTTTTGCCAAGTAGGAATAAAAGCCAGCTTTTGCCCTGTCTGTATGTTTTTCATTTGGACTTCCTCTTACATTCTTTACTTTCTATTACTAAAATTCATTATTTACCATTAGTCTCTTTGTAAAAGGTAATTTGTCACTAGCATGTTTTCAACTGACATACAAAGGCAGAAAATACTTCTTTTTATAGCTTAACAGGTTTCAGAGGACCTCCCATGCAAATATTTATTGCTTCTATATGAATATGTATGTGTGTGTATGTGTGTGTACATATAGAATATATATATATATATTCTATATATACACATAATATATTGCACAGCCATATAAGTCTCCCAGGCTACAACAGGACATACTTTAGGATGGTCCCATATCTGTGAAATGCTTAGCTCAACTTACACATTTAGTTTAGAGCATCTGCAGTTTTTTAGTGTTTCTCTCTCAATTGTGTTTTTCTCACAGTCAAGTCAAAATGTTAATGGGCCACTGGATTCCCATTAGCTATGATGAGCTGCAAGTCCTGGCTGTACTTTTAACCTTTCCTAAAAGGTAACATTGTTTCTGCTCATCTGTCACTTTTCACCCACTTTCCTTTACGTGTCACTGGGGGATATCACGCTGACAGGAAAAGCCATATTGCGCCGCTCCCCTCCAGCTTGTCCCCATCAAACAGCCGGGCATTTAGAAGGACAGAGCTTAAACTCAACCAATCCATCTAAGGAGTTAGACTGTGACAATCAAATGTAAAATCAAGAGACAGCTGAATTTCTACAAAGCGACAATTTCTAACAAACTGCCACAGGATATTTTCCTTAGGCAAAATAAGAAACACTTGGAGACAGTGAGTTTCCCAACACTGGAGGTGGGTAAGCATAGCTTAGGTACCCCTGGCATCTGAGCATGTGTGAACAGGGGGCTAAAATACTCCTCTGACTCTCCACCCTGGCGCCCCATGGGCTCTGGTTCTTCTGCTGAGGAAGTCACCCAAAGGCTCCTCTGCTCCAGAGCAAGTCTGAGGATTGGAAGCTGCTCCTCTGGCACCACGTGTTTCATAATGTGGGAGCTTGGACAGTAGTCAGAGGTGGTGCCCAGCTCTTTCTTCTTAGTGTGGAGCAAATATTTCCTCAAAGGGTCCAGGGAGGCAAAGGGGGAGAAAAAACAGAAAAGATTTTAGCTTACGCCACAGCTGAGGCGTTTCTGAGAACACCAGTGTCCGCAGCATAGGCTCTGAGCTGCCCTGAACGGCCAGCCCAGGGGAACAGTGTTTGTGGGCAGAGGGACGGGAGAGCACGTTGTTCGTGGGACTGTGTTAAGGACACAGACACTCAGTGAATGCTTTCCTTTCTCTTGGTGTAGTGCAGGCCTGACCACTTCACTGTATAGACCTGTCAACAGGGGGGCCGTGCTCTGGCTCAGGCACCTTCCAGGAGAGCTGGCTAGACCAGCGCCACTGAGGGCTAGATGTGTGGCCACAGACAAAATACTCTGAAGTCCCATTTCCTCACCTGGAAAATGATGATAATAAAATGACCCTCCTCAGGGGCTGTGTGAGAGGAACTGTGCAGTGTCCCTAAGGTATAAAGAACAGTGTTTATCCCACAGTCAGTACTCTCTAAATGTTAACTTGAAATGTATATCCTTTACTATGATTGGCCTGAAAATAATACTAATGAAAGTGAAAGCTTTGTAAGATCTCAACTGAATAAAACTGTTTAAGAAAGCATGCCTTTAGCTACATCCATTATAGCTTTTATAAATGCCATTTTTATATTAATGCTGAAAGATTTATTTGACATCAAGTTACTCAAATATATGTACTTCTGGCAGTTAAATTAACTTCTTGTCCTAAACTCTAAATGGGGAAATATGTCACCTTTTCTCCAACAATCAAGGCTCATTGTTAATTCAAAAGTTAATGACATTTCGAGGCTATTTCCATATATTGAAGTTGCAGTATCTCCATCTGTCCCCAGTCTCTCCTGGAATGATTAAAAGTTGCTTCATTTGTATTGGGTGTTGAATTTGACAGAGTAATTCAAGAAATATAATAACAACTGATAGGAGTTGGAAGGGAAACTGCCCGTTGTTGAAATGCTTTCTCCAGCTGAAAGAGCCCCACTGTCCTTAGACAAACCTCAAAGGCTCTATCTGCTGGTAGGAGAAGCTCCAACTCCCCGCTCACATAAAAGTGTTTGCTGGTCTTATTTCAAACCCAGACACATTAATTTGCCATTGTGATTTCTGTCTTTCCATCTGGCACCTCTAGCACAAGTATCACAGAGAAACAGCACCAGTGCGTTAGGAAGCATCCTGAAGCAGGCTTGCTTTGCTTGCGCATCGGACTGACCTCTGCTGACCGGTCAACTCGGCAGGAAGGTAAACTGGTGAGAGTACCGTTAGCACATTATCATAGGAAAACACAGTTCAATAACGTCCCCACTTTAGTCATACTCATATGCCAGGGACAGAGCGCCCACTTATCAGAGGAGTACCCTGACAGAGGATGAGGAATTATCTTATCAGAATATTTTCCTTACTTCCTGCCATGGATTCTGTTAAACTTGTTAGCATGAAGGAACAAATGAGTTCCTTTATGTAAAAGCATTTAAAAACTTTAAGACTCTAAATACAATTATTTAAGAAAAACTCTTCACCATCTACTAAAAGATTTTGCTTTTCAAGAGTGTGTTAGTTTCCATTAGACTTGCGCGTTTCACCAGAAATCAAGATTTAGAAAGCACCGTGGGATCGTACCTCTAGCCAAGACAGAGCGCTGTCTCTGAAGGACACTGTGGCTGACAAGCAACACAAGTAGAAGTCCGGTTGGTGGAGCTCCTACTCACTCTTTCCTGCCCTCAATTAGCAAAAGCTAGACCTTAAAGGGTTCCATAGAAAGAGGACTCAAGTCTTCATTGGTGTGCCTGATGGCATCTGCAGGAGAATCTCAATATTTTAAAATAAAAGGGCTAAGTCAGCAGTGCAGCTGCTCGGCTCAGCCATGTGGGGGAACACCTTACTTGCAGATTTCAAACAGTAGTGTTTCAATAATGAAAGAGCATTAAATCATGATGTATTCAAGCTGAACAAGTTCAAAAATCTCATTCAGGGTCTCCCCTCCAGCCTCATATCTGCGGCAGCCACAGTACTGGGAGTGGCATCTCCAGCGGCTGTTGGCGGATCACGGATTCCCCGCACTCAGCAGGCACATTTTCTCTTGTGCTTTTCCAGTACCTCCAATTTCCTTTTCAGGTTCCCTCAGCCTTGCCGCCACCCTCCTACCTGGCTCAGCTTGCTTGCCATGCTTCCCCTTTCTCGTATCATTTGTGCTGGAAAGCCAGACCCTGATACAGAATCGTATTTAGGAAAGGAGCAACAGTCCTCCAAATACACGTTTGAGTCCCCCAGGGCGGTGTGTGAATTCCCACGCGTGGACATTGTAACCACGATTTTTACACTCCTCCAGCCATTGCGTATGCTTCTTCCTAACTTCAGGTCTCTTCACAATGTTCTTGAGAGCTCAGGACGCTAATAAGCAGCCCACCTTGACAGCCACACCAAGAATAGTCCAGAGAGAAGATGGGAGAGGGTCAGAGAAAAGCCAAAGCTGATTTTGGGGGAAGTTTAAGGAGGGCAGAGAGAGCAGTATCGCCCCACATGAAACAGAGGGACATGGATGGTGACCTAGTGAGGACCCTGTTCTGTGAGAGAACTGTGGGCAGCGTATCTGTGCAGGAGGTCACGGCTTGCAGACATAGGGTGGGGTGGCTTCAGATTAAATGTGAGGATTTCCTGAGAGGGATGCCAGTGTGGGAGTGGGGTTCAGCAGACAAGACATAGATAGAGGCTTTCTATTTGGAGATCTTTGCAAAACTATAGGTAGGGACATCTGAGTTGGACCTTTTATACCAGGTTCTCCCCAAGGGCAAGATTGACATAGGGCTTTTCAGTAAGCATGGAGTGCTGTGACCCAGGGGCCCTCCACCATCTAAGATGAAGATCCTTCAGGTGATTTACAAGCTGTTTTTGATACACCCTTGCCAAGCTCTGACTGGATCATATTCCAGCACGGCCCCTGCTGTTCACCATCCCAGGCACTTTGCAGGGTGATGGATTCCAGAATTTCTTTACTGAAGGAATTCACAGATGAACATTTCACCCTGAGAAGTGGCTTAAATAATGATCGGCAATGATCCTTCTCAAGATAACCTACTAAAATTATGTATATTTTTAAATCTTAGCAAACACAGGTGATATAAGCATCAGGCATTAATGTAAGATAAATGTAAAACTATAAAAATGCTAAAACTCTTTCAGTGTGCATTATCATCTTTTCAGTTTCACAGATGCACTCAGTTTAGTTACTATGTGGAGAAATGTTTAAGTTTACACCCGCCGTGAAGGGCTTAAATGAAAATAGGCTCCTATAAATACAGATTTGTTTGCCTAACTGCACCCAGCTGTGACAGCAAATTGACTAGAATGAAAATTAAGCAAAAAAATTAAGAAGTGTTTGTTTTGGAAAGTAACTACTGGTTTTTATGAAAAGCTTATTAGAGCTAGTTAAAGCTGGATTATTAATTAATAATTGCACATTTATATTACTTTCAGTTAACCAGTATTGGTTGTTCTGGTAATGAAATGAATTCAACTAAAGTATTTTTATTACATGTACATAACACCTCTTCAGAGTATCAACTGGAAGACTTGTGTGGATATTGTATTGCTTCTAAAGCTCTTGAAGTAATTGTAAATATAATAAACATAAATTAAGTGCAGAAATATTGCTGCATGTATGACAATACATGGCAGATTGACTTCCAGCCACATTTTCCAACTGGAGTCATCATCTGTAGACTTCAGAGGATAGTCCTACCACCCAGGAAGGACTCAGCCAGAAGGAAGAACCTTTTTGGTTTGGGATCAGCAGGCTTGGCATTGGCTGATCTTGGATGGTAACTGGGGGTCAGTCCATTGTCTAAAAGGAACACGGTTAGGCATAGCCAGGTGTACAGACCCCTTTGTTACCTGCCTGAATTAGATTGGGTACACAGAATGTCACAAGAGTCCCTGTTGTTTTTCTTTTATCAAACAACATCTCTAATGTGTTGTATCTGTGCCCTGATTTGAAAATAAAACACACTGAAGTCAAATGTTGTCACAATTGGGCTAAAATTTAAACTAGCATGTTGAGGGCAGCTCCTGCTAAAGTAATTGGTAGCTCGACCTCTGATCTACAGCAGACTGGCCCCCTGTGTGCTCATAAACACCAGTGTGGAGGGAATAGGAGACATGTCTTTGGAGACCATGCCTGGTGGTTGGGGTGGGACAGGGAGGGAGTCAGCAGCTGGAAGGAAGCAAGTCAGGGCATGACATGCACATGTGGCACCAGGATGCTGCAGCATGGGCTCTGAGTGGCACTCAAAGCCAGACAGAGGTATAAGAGGTGGGGATGCCCTGGTTGGGGCAACATAGGCAGAGCATGGGGAGGTTTGTTACTCCTTGCTGGCCAGAAGCCCCATCAGAGCTGCCCCAAAACACCCGGGAGGCTCGTAGCTGATGGTGTGGCCCTGACACACGAAGCTCCCTCTGCCTTCAGGCCAAGATCTTGCTGGAGGAGCACTGGGCATGCAGAGGCACGCTGGCTGGAGGTAGATGTCCTGACCATGGTCCAGAGCTGCCACCATGTAACCCAGGACAGCCAGGCCCCCAGGAGGGCTTGCAGGCCAGTCCATCATGGGTGCCAAATGATAGAACTTTCCATGAAACTATTTTGGAAATCGCTGCAGATTCTACAGTATAATATCTGCCTCACACTAGCAACCAGGTGAAACTGTTTCTTGGTGATGGCTAGTCTGTGAGGTGTCTGTTCACTAAAACGCCACTCAAACCATCTTACGAGCGAACGGAAAAGGGGGTCTCCACACATTGGGTGTGTAGAGAGATTATATGGCGTTTGCTTCAGCCTTGACTGTCGGGGTTCTAGGTTGGCCATTTCCCTTTCCCCCCAGCCTTGGAGAACCAAGGGCACCCACCTCCAGCAGGGAGGGCCAGACTCTGCCCAATGATCCCCAGTGGCACCAATCACATGAGCACTGCATAACCACCAGTTCTGTGCTCTGCACTGTCCCTGGTGTGCGTGTGAGTGTGCGGGTGTGAGTGTACACACAGGTTTTGTGTGTTTATGTGATCGGAAAGCTGTGTTGTTTCTTCCCATTTAATATAATGATGTTTTATCATCCAATTTACATTTCTTTATGGTTCTAGGAACAGCTTAGATATTGGCTAAAAATGATTAAGTTCCTAAGATTTATAACTTTGAAAATCAGTAAATTTCATTAAAGCATCTCAGCCCCACCACCACAATTTCACTCTCTGCAAGTAATAGATGTGTCCCTCTGGGGCAGCGTGTAGTGAGTCCCTCCCGCATCTTGCTCATTCACCCCTTTGGGGAGCAGCTTCCAAAGAGGAATGTGATAATTTTAAGGGAGAGAATAATTGTTATTTAGAATTTCTGTGACATAATACACTTCCAAAATAAGTACAATAATCTGATTAAATTCTCACAGTTGCTTTTACAAGTCACTGTTTAAAACCACATATTCTCCTTTATAAAGATGTAAAGCATTGTCACATTTCCCAGATTAGTGGCCAGAGGAAAATGGAAAGTGTTTACTACTCTGTGTCTCCATCTTGTGTTATATGTTATTCAAAATCCCCATCAAAAAGACATCAAATAAGCAGATTTATCTACCTCTGTCTGTCCATTCACCCATCTTTCCAGCCCTACTTGTTCCATTCCTTGTGGTTCTGTGGCATATTTTTCTGTCTCGTAACATGGCACATTGGAAAGGCTATGCGATGTTAGAATAAGACCAGCTAGCTCTGAGTCCAGGCCAACCAGGTCACTGGGAATGTGACCTGGCGGCCGGGAGAGGGGCAGCCTGATGGGTGCATTGGAGGCAGGCAGCCAGAGTGATTTGCCTCTGCTGTGTCCCTAGGTTCTAGCCCAGTGCCCAATGACAGTGGGTGCTCAACAGACATGCAGATGAAGGAAGGAAGAAGGGCAGGCACTTCCCAGTGGGCCCAAGGCCCCCCGTAAAGTACTGGAAGATTGAGTGCAGCACAAATCTTAGTGACTTCTTGCTCCTCAGAAGCTAGAGGCTCCCAGATGGAGACTGGGCTTGCAGCCTCTCACCCTCATCCCCAGCATTGGAGACCAGATTAGCAGCCCACTGTCCTGTCATGTTTTATGGTGGGGAAGTGCCTTCCCAAGATGTAGGCAATTGTCTTATAGTTCTGTAATTCAGAAATCTAAAATGCATATAAACTCTAAACACATAAACACAACACTCTGTGCAAACATACAGGCACATGCCTTTTGACAATAACTTTCCTCTTCCAAAACTGAAGCTTCTGCACACAGGATAAAGCACTCCCCTCCCTGCCTAGCTCAGAGCTGCTGTCACAGATGCCACCCAAATGGCTGGACAGGTGAAAACAGGTTGCTTCTTAGACCTGAGGGGTAAATGACCCATCTCCCAAGATGGGGCCTATGCTAACCAGTGCAAGCTGTAAGACGCCTTCCTGCACCCTGTTCCCAGGACACACGAATGCACCAGGGAACAGTGCTGCCAGTGAAGGTGCCCCCACTGCCCTCCACAAGCTCCAGCCAGCTCCGCACAGCAGTCACCACATATGGGGGTATTTCTGCGTTCATGTGCACTAACTACGTCACCCCCACCAGAATGTGGCTTCCTGGAAGACCCTGGTCTGTAGTATTCAACAGCCTAGAATGGTCTGTGGCCCACAGTAGGCACTTCATGAGTATCTGCTAAATGTTTGAAGAATGAGCACCTCCAAAAGTCAAACTAACTAGTGATCAGTTATTTCTATACAAATGACCTAGAACTCCAGCGAGTGAGATCTCAGGCTGTCAGCTAGGTGACCCAGAGCAGCAAAGTGTCACACAGATGACGGCAGGGTGGCAACAGAGGTTGAACACAAGATGCGTGTGCTGCACAGGGATGAACTGTGAGCTGCACAAGGCCAGCCCCTCCCCAAGTCCCCTTCCTCTTGTGTTATGTGCTCATCTCAGTGGCTCTCTTACACCCACTCCCTCCATTAAATTTACTTTATGTTAGTGTGCTTTATTGGGTAGATAGTCGCTGAGTGCCATGAGCAAGGCTGCTGTGCTGAGCTCTGGGATTCACAAAACAACCCCTGGAAAGCAGCCAGGCTGCATCCTGCAAACAGCACCTGCTCTGTCTGCCTCCCAGGGTCTCCAGCAAGAAGGGAAGCACGACCCAGCAGTGTTTCCCCAGCCCTCCAATCCTGAGTCACTGAAAGAACAAGCCTATTTGTTGTTTTGTGGTTAACTGTGTGTCTCACATCACAGGCCCAGGGGGCTTTAGAAAAGAGGAGACAGGAGCTGGGGACAGAACAGTTTGGAGTAGCTTGTAGGGAAGAGCTAGCCCCAGAAAGGGTCCAGAAGCACAGGTGGCAGGGAGAGAACCGGGAAGGGAAATAGCAGATGTCTGTAGCTCCTTGAGAGGGCACCGGGCCCAATGAGGGGCTGAGCAGGAAGGGGTATGAGTGGATTAAAGTCCACCCAGGTCGTGGACACCAGGTGTAGGGGAGTGGCTCTTACCAATTCTACATGAATAGTGCTGGGAGGAATAAATCCACAATGTTTTTCAAGAAAATGTAAAACCCCACAGAAAGATAGAAACTCTGTGTTCTGGGCCCAGGCATGTTACTGACCAGCTTTAGAGTTGGGGTCTTGTGTAAATAAAGAGGATGCATCAATCAAGTAACTGCAAATGTCTAAAAAGAAAAACAAAAAATTAAAAAAAAAAAACTTGCCGAGTACAAAGGAATACATTCCTCTTGGACTCCACCTCAACTGGGGACATTTGGAAGAAATACTTGTGAACAGCTTGGGCAGGCTCAGAGTAGGTTTCCTCAGGAAGGAATCCCCATTTCAACAGTGACCACGTCCACCTGGCTCACAGGGACACCTGGGGAGCCGGAGGCCTGCACTTTGCTCTTGTATTTTGTACTATTCCAAGTCTACAAGTCCCTCATGAAGCAAAACAAAATTCTAGCTACTTGCACAGAGCTGTCATGGAACAAAGAAGCACAGACTGACCGCGAATGAAAGCCCCAGTCTCCAGAAATACCGACGAAGCAAGCTGCAAGGTGAACAGCATCCCCAGGCCTCAATGACCTAGGCACCGAGTCAGGCAGAAAAGGGAATGGAGGGAATTTTATTTTCCCCGCTGTCTACAGCAGAGAAGCAAAGCCCTTCCGCACCCACCACAGTTCACAGAGGGGTCGAAACTAAGGATGTGAATAGACGTGTAAAAGTCCATGCGGAAGCACCCAGGACTTGAGTGCATCCCCTTCAACCTGCCTACATCCACAGTGCCAGGGGACTCCATGCCACCTGTGTGCAGGGAACCTGGAATCCCATGGCTGAGAGCCACCACCAACATTCAGTGAGATGGCAGAAATACTTTTATGTCAGCAATCGCTTGGGAAGAAAAAGGCATAATCAAATTATTTTCAGGTTTTAAAATATATTTTGTCTTTCTTATATAGCTATAGCATACTGGCTTATTAAATCCCTCCCCATGCCACCACTGTAACAGAATTCTAACATGTTTTGAAAACATTCCTTAGAGCCACACAACAATAATTAACAGCCTAGCAAGTGCTGAACAGCAAGCAGCTGATAATAACGCAGCCTAATGTCGACAGTACACGATTAATCATGGAACTACCCATTGCGCTGAGGATTTACGCTCAGTTATCATAAAGCGCTGATGAGGCCCCGCTGGCCCTTTACGATGTATGTGTTAAGCGCATCCTTCCCCGAAGTCCTTCTCTGCCGAAGAAAGCAGAGAGAAGGCTCTGAGACCAGGCCTCCTAACGTCCACTCTTCTCCCCTAATGTGTCACTGGCCAGCCTCCCAAGACGGCCACATCTCAGGGAATCAGCAGCTCCACTCATCTTTCCACACATGGATGACAGACCCCATCCCAGAGGGACAAACAGAAGCCCACCCTCGGCTGCTGACCTTCCCAGGCCTGGAGCCCAAAAGAAGGAAATATCTGTGCTGGCTTAGGGAGGCGATGGGTCTGCCGGCCCCATGTGGGGAGGATGGCAGGATTCCCACCTGGTCTCCCTGCTGCAAGCCTCATGGCACCTTACAGACTCTTTAAACTAAGCACCCAGATGAATTCCTACCAGGTAAAATGGTAGATACGAGTCACTCCAGAGAGTGTTATCAAGAAGTACGGGTCCTTGCCATACACAGCTGATCAGAATCCCTACCTGTAACCAGGAAGCACTGGAAATAGAACCGACTAGTGCCTCATGATGTGTGATCTTGCACGATTCACTTTTTTTTTCTTTCAACAGGATAGTGTACTGTCGACTATTGGTAATTTATGAAAAATAGCATGACAGTAAATTAATATCCCATTAAATGCATTCCAGACTTGTCAGCTCCACACCCACGCCCCCTTCTCATGCGGATGCAGATGGACGAGTAAACCCCCACACAGCACCACCAGGCCATGGAGGAAGCAGTGTGGGGTCAGACATCCCCTCTTCTAGGTGGTCACAGTAGTGGAAGGAGATAGATGTGTGTTATTATAATTCCATTATATGTTGTCTATTAATATATATATCACATAAAACATAAAACATAATATTAAAAGCACAATGTGATGAGGGCCAAACAGAAGTAAATGGAGAGTGGGAGAAACATAGATATGCAGTGGGATCGAATCAGGGAGCCTAGGGAGCCTCAGAGGCTGGACACTTAGGCCACAGTGAGCATCCCAGTGTGCTGTGTTCAAGAGAAACGTGATAAAAAAAAAAAGACAGCTGAT
Organism: Manis pentadactyla; assembly: GCF_030020395.1. Lineage (NCBI taxonomy): Eukaryota > Metazoa > Chordata > Mammalia > Pholidota > Manidae > Manis > Manis pentadactyla. The sequence goes on along the minus strand of NC_080021.1, from coordinate 90,344,924 downwards.
TTCTACAGCTTTAATTTATTCAGTGTATTGATTTAGGTATCAGAGAACAGGGGGTTAGCAGAAAGGAGAGAAGCCACAAGCAGACACAGGATGACGAGAACAGCTGTGCCAGAAACAGCCCTCCCCCTGCACTGTGCCTGTTTTATCAAACACACATCTTTACATCTTCATCTGTGACAAACGAACCAGACAGTTAATTCCAGCAGAAATCCAAGAATCATATGGCCCCAGTGTTATATATGTGGCTAAACCTCTATAGAATTTTCATAGCTTATGGTTTTGTACCTTGACTAAGGCGTCTGCACCAACACTGAGATTTAGGTTTAACGTCAAAGGTGGGTTATTAGACTGGGCTGTGCCTTTTAACCTCCAGCAGCCGTGAGGCAGTGGTGACATGCAACAAAGAACTGAGGCAAGAAGGCAGCCAGGAGAAAGCACGGGCAGGGATTTCACCCTTTCACAAGGCAACCTTGAATGTGCATATCCACCCTGCTTTCAAGATGGAACCAAGTGCCTCATGGCCACCAGAGTCTTTTTCATGCCTCAGATTATATGATGCAATCTTCCAGGATTCTAGTCTTCATAATTTTAGCTGGAAAAGCAACCTCTGAATCAGTAAATGAATCCAGAACTCATCACTCATTGACCCTTTCTTGGGCAGAATGGGTTGCTAAACTGTGTAAGATCAGCTTGCACCCTGTGGGAGCTAAGGGCCTGCCCGGGGAGATGCCAGCCAGGTGTGCAGACACAGGTGGTGCCTGAGCCAGACGTGCAGGAAGGAGAGAGAAGCAGGACACAGCAGAAAGGGATTGATGAGGACATGAGGACATGTGGCCGACTTGGATGCCGAATGGAGATAAAGAACCAGGCATGCATTTGAATCTGGTTATATAAAATATAAAAGTGGGCATGTTCAGAATATGTGAGTTACTGAGCAGATAACTTTCAGTCACTCTAGGATGGCCCTGGCGATGCCAGCCGGCCTCCCTGTGGCCCCAACAAATCATTTAGGTCACCCTTCCCTGTTGAGCCCAGGTTTGACTGTCAACTATTACAAAAGATAGGCAGTCACTCTAAGTTGCAGTGGAAGTCAGTCTGCCACAAATGATGGCTACAAACTCCTCCTTCTGGAGCTAGCCTTGTGCAGTACCCAGAGAAGAGCTCCCCAGTGGAGGAGGGTCAGACAGGGGATACACAGGGACTCTCAGTGGAGGCCATATCTGAAGGTTGAGACAAACTGAAGACAATAGGCCAGCAGAGTGGTGTTGGGAGTCCAATCAAGACCATACACATGAACCAAGAGGTCAGGAGGCAACCAGGGCTGAGGTGAGGAACAAGGCAGCCAGTGGCCGGACAGCAGAGAGAATGGGCAGAGAGGTTGAGCACAGACCTTTGAGACACTTAATATATTAGAACTGGGCCACCTGGGCCCAAACCACAGAAGGCTGTCATCCCAGATCATTTCTGCTGTCTGATTATAGGAACACAGTTCCTAATCCTGGATCTTGCCACCAGCTCAGCCTCCCTAATTGCCAGTTTGTGCTCCAAAATTCTTCATGACTTCCTGATTCTTAAAGAAGAAAGTAGAGGTCCCCCAGGTGCCATTCCCACAATATAAGTTCAAACTCAGAACATAAACCCAACCCTCTCGAGTCCCATTTTCTCACTGAGGCATGCCTCCTAACCTTTGGCCCATCAGTCCAACCCATGGCCTGTGGCCTAACCAAAGCCCCCAACAGCAGGTCCTCCCTGGCCCCAGCCCAAAGCTAAGCCACCTGATTGTGATGGGTCATTTGGTATGAATTTTTACATTGACTGCCTACATCTCAGTTACCCACAGGAAAGGGTGTTTTCCTTGAAGAGAGGTTAAAGAGATGACTGGGTCTTGATGTGACTGCTCACTCCAGTGCAGGAACTCAATGCCTCAGTGAAGCCAGCAAGCTGGCCATCTTTAGTGTCACAGAAAGCAAGCTAGAAAAATGCCTCATGGGACACGGGTCTCAGGACTCATGATTAATTCTGAATAATTTATGAAGGCATTTTGCCAATTCTAAATGGGTACAGATAAATGCACATTTTTCCAGAGAGCTCAAAAAAATTATCTTTAGCAAAAACAACAGTGGGAATAAAGTACTAGAAACCCCTCTACATGTATATATTGAAATTTATTTTTATTGGGGTATACACATTTTCTTAGTCACTTGCCTGTCCATACATATTTGTAACACGACATCATCTGACATGTAATCTTTAGATTTTTTTCATTCCAAATCAAGAAAAAAATCTCAAGCACTTGCAAAAACCATTTTCCCTTCCTAGTTTACTTGCTTGTAAAGTACTTTTTTACCTTTAAGGACTCTGATGATGAAATTAGAAGTCAGTTTGCTCCCGCATTTTGATAATGAATAATTACGCTGTCATGCAGTGCATAACTATTAATTACATGACTGCCTTTTTATTTAAAGGAGTTATTTAATAGCTTTTTAATAAAGAGTTACATATGTCAGTCTCTTAAAAACATATCAATCAATGTTATTTTCTGAGGTGGAGAATTGTCATAGTCTCGTGGAGATTCACTCCGTTTGTGATTATAGACGTCGCCAGTATGTGTGCTTCGCTGCCAGAGGACCGTCAGCAGTGTCTGGAAAAGCACCAGTTCCTATCTGTCCTGGGCCTGCATCTGAAGGGAGAGGACAGGACAGCCTGTAACCTAGACCTGGTGTGATTCGAGACACCTGTTGAAAGCCACGCTGCAGAAAAGGAGATGGTGCCCATGGTCCCATCAGAAATCATGGGGAAAACCTGAAATGATTGCTAATGGTTAAGAATGGAGACATTTTGGGATCTTACCTGAATCCATTTTCGACCAGCTGAGTTTTGGTGGGCAAACCACATCACCTTGCCACCCCTCATTTGCACCATGATATGAGGGGCACAACAGAGTTAGTCTCACAGGTCAATAGGGGAGTAAATGTGTGTGAATATTAGCTCATGTTAGGGTGAGGTTTCACCCTGCACTGTCTGCCCTTCAAGCACAGGCCCTGGTTCTGAGCACAGGGGACCTTCCACCCACTCAAGGAGACACGGGGCCACAGGGAACAGGACCTCTCACGTACAGAGGTCACAAGCCGAAGCCACGGACTACACACCAGGGAGAAGCCTAGGGAGGAGGTGGGATTTTGTGCCAACAGTGAGTTCTGTGGTTAGGACAAAAATAAGGGCTCGAGTAGGCTATGTGAAATCTTGTTCTGCAAAAAAAATTCCCAAAATAACATTGTTTTTATTTCTGCTCAAGTGAAATAGAGTAGGTGGCATTCAAGTAGCACAATACAACCACAAAATAATCTTAATTTATTTGCTATGGGCTCAGAGAGTTACAGTTCACATACCATTGGAATTCACCCCTGTTGTATGTACAATTCAATTATTTTGGAAAATGTATGGAGTTGAGCCACAATCACCACCTAATTTTAGAGCATTTTCTCCACACCCAGCAGTTCCTTTGTACCCAGCGCAGTAAATCCCAACCCCACTTCAGCCCCAGGCAGCCACCAATCCACTTACTGTCTGTGTTTGCCTAGGAACTTCTGCACATTCCCAATAAATAGAATCAGGTGATATGTGGGGCTTTACTTCTAACTTCTGTCACTCAGCACAGCTTTGAGACTCATCTAGGTTGTAGCACTATCAGAAGTCCCCTCCTTTTATTGGCTGAATAATATTTCATGGTATGGATATACCACCTTTTTTTTATCCCACAAGGTTGACTCTCGCTCTTGTCTGATATGAATAATGTTGCTATGAACATTCCCTTCCATGTCCACAGACGGCATGTATTTTCTTTCCCCTTAGGTAGATTCCTGTGTTCTGGATAAAAGTCCTTTATCAGATATATGATTTGGAAATATTTCCCTCCAGTTTGAGGCTTATCTTTTCATTTCCTTAATGGTGTTTTTTTGAAGCTCCAGAAGTTTCAAATTTTGATGAAGTCTAATTTTTCAATTTTTCCTTTTTTGGGGTAGTACTTTCTGTTTTATATCTAAGAATTTTTTTGCCAAATTCAAGCTAATGAAGATTTTCTCCTATGTTTCCTTCTAGAAGTTTTAAATTTTTAGCTATTACCTTTAGGCCTATGATCTAACCTGAGTAGATAATTGTGTATGGTGTGAGGTAAGGGTCTTTCTTTGCATGTGATTATACAGTTGTCCCAGAACCATTTGTTGAAAAGATTATCTTTTCTCCATTGAATTGTCTTGGCACCTTTGTGGAAATTAGTATACCCATAAATGTAAACATTTATTTCTGAACTCTCATACTGTTCAATTAATCTATATTACTGTGTTGTTACAGTAAGTTTGAAATAAGTGTAAGTTTTCAAGTCTGTTATTTTGCACAATTCTTTTGGTTATTAGGTCCTTTGCATTTCCATATACATTTTAGGATCAGCTTGTTATTTTCTACTGAAAAAAAAGTGTTCTGAAATTTGACAGAATTGCATTGAGTCAACAGATCAATTTTTTGACTGTCAATCTGTCAACAGTCAAAATTGCTATCTTGACAATGAATCTTTAAAACCACAAAGATGAAATGTCTCTTCATTTACTTGGATTTTTTAATTTCTCTTGCAATGTTTTGTAGCTTACAGTATTCAAGTCTTGCACTTCTTTTGTCAATTTTAATACTAATTATTTAGTTTCTGATGCTCTTAAGAATGGAACTATTTTCTTATTTTCCTTTTCAGATTGTTTGTTACCAGTATATAAAACACAATTGATATTGATTATATTAATCTTGTATCCTACAAATCTTGCTAAAATCACTACTAGTTCTAGCATCTTTGCCATCAATTCAATCAAGTCTTCTATGCAGACAATAATGTTATCTGCAAATAAGCATAGTTTTATTTCTTTCTTTCCATTCTGGGTTCTGGGTGCCTTTATTTACTCGCTTGATTGTTTGTTTATTATCACACTATCTAGAAACCAGCAAGTTAACACTGAATTGACTTGGGAATGTGCACATCCTTTCCTTGGTTTTGATCTCATGGGAAAGCATTCAGCTGTTCATGACTAATTGTGACATTATTTCTGGGTTTCATATACACCCTTTTTCAGATTAAGAAAGTTCTTTTCTACTCATAGTTACTGAGAGATTTTTCTCATGAATGGGTATTAGATTTAGTCAAATACTTTTTTCTGCATTTACTGCATGATCATTTATTGACCTCTATTTGATTAATATGATGCATTACATTAATTGATTTTAATATTTTAAGCCAACTTTGCATTACAGGCATAAATGTTACTTGGTCTTGATATATATACCCTTTTTATATGGCACCAGATTTAGTTTGCTAATGTTTCATTCATAGTTTTTGCATCCGTATTCATGAGGGATGTTGGTCTATAGTTTTATTTTTTGTCATATCTATGTTTGGTGTCAGTATAACATTGGAACTGTTGAATGGGATGGTAGTTGTTTTCCCCTTCTCTGCTTCTGAAAGAGTTTGTGAAAAATTGCTAGTATTTCTTCTTTAAATATTTAATACATTCACAAGTGATACCATTTGGATCTGGGTTTTTCTTTGTGGAAAGATCTTTAATTGTTAGTTTTGTTACTTGTCATAGAGCTATTCAGATTTTCTATTCTTTGTTTAGTCACTTTTCGAAATGTGTGCATTTCCAGAATACCCAATTCCATCTAAGTTTTCTCATTTTGAAGCATAAAAATGTTCATTTCTGTGTGTTGGTGTTAATGTTCTTTCTTTCATTCCTGATTTTGGTAATTTGTGGATTTTGTCTTTTTTTTGGCCAGCCTACCTAATAATTTGTCCATTTTGTTTGGTTTTTATCTTCTATTTCATTGATATCTGCTCTAATCTTATTATGTCTTACTTTCATTTATTTCACTCTCCTTTTCTACTTCCTTAGCTTAGTTAAAGATTTGAGACCATTCTTCTTTTCTGACAGAAGTGTTCAAAGCTATGAATTGCTCACTAAGTAGTGTTTTAGCTGCATTCCTCAAATTTTGATATTTATTTTTGCTTTCATTCACTTCAAAATATTTTCTAGTTTCCCTTGTGATTTCATCATTGATCCATGGGTTATGTTATGTAGAAGTACATTGCTTAACTTGTAAATACTTGGGGATTTCTTATGTATCTTTCATTTGTCGATTTCTAATTTAATTCTGTTGTGGTCAGAGAACATATTTTGTATGATTTCAGTCCTACTAAATTTATTGAGATTTGTCTTACAACATAATATATTATCTGTGCTGTAAAACATTCCATTTGTACTTGAAAAGAATGTGTGCTCTGCAATTACTACATAAAATGTCTATATTTGTCATTTAGGTTAGGTTGAATTGGTTGAACCATTGTTCAAGCCTTCTATATACTTGCTAATCTTTCATCAAATTGTTCTATCAGTAAAATAGCTAATGTAACTTTCTTATAGTTACTATTTGCACGGTATGTATTCATTCTTTTTACTGTTAATTTATCTCAGTCTATAGTGTATATCTTGTAGACAGCTTACAATTAAATCTTCCTTATTTATCTAATTGAGTTAGCTATTCATTTTTTATTTGGATATTTAGACCATTTATATTTAATGAAAGTATTGCTATGGCTGGATTTAATTTGCCCTTTTGATATCTGTTTTCCATCTGTCTCCTGACTTGTTTCTCAGATCTCTGAATGATTGAATGCTGCTTTAAATCTTTTCTTGACTATTTCTCATCATTCGTTGCTCCAAATCAAGTGAGCATCTGAGCACACCAGTAGGCTATAGGTTCTCATAACCTGTCTTAGCTTGGCAGACCCTCTGCCAGCTGCAGGGATGGAGGAGAAAACTTGTTCAGTCTTACAGCTGCCCTCTGAGGAGAGGGTCTGATGGTCTCACCTGTTTGCCAGAAGTAATTTATTATCAGTGGTTTTAATTTTTTGCTGTTGTTGGGGCTGCTGCAATGTTCTCTCTACTAAAACAAAGGCCTTTTCCTGTTTATTTAATTCACTGAATTGCTGTCAATCACCAACTACCTCCACCTCAGTAGGTGATGTTATTTAAGACCTAATTTTAAAACTTAGTGGCATTGATACCTTAAAAAACTGACTTGTTAGAGGTAAAAATTACTTTGAGAAATGACATTTTTCTATGATTGAATATGTCAGCATTTTCTGTAAGAATATGAATTTTCAGGATAGACAGAATCTTCTCATTTCCTCTTAAGTTTGTTGCTATTAGAGGGCTGTTGGAATAGTGATAAACAATAAATATTATATTATCCACCAGACAATTATAACTTTTAGTAGTTGAATGGCAATAAAGGGATTATGGTAATGGGTGTCGATAGTCTTTAAATAAAACCAGTATCATACAATCTTAAATGAGAAAAAGGTGATCTATAAGCCTTATTTTTCTTCATATTTTCCAAACAATTATATGACTGACCTATGGGCATATCAGAACAAAGACTAGAACTTCCATGTGCAAGTTTGGGCAGGACATAGACAGCATGCCTAAGGAGATGAATGAGAGAACGTCATGAAGGCCCATTCTCAAGGGTGTTGAAAATGCTGGGGGAACTGCGGGGGTGAGGGGAGGAGCTCCCCGGAACACGTAGTACACAGAAGCCCCTGCTTCGGGGAAAGGGAGGCCCTGTTACCTGAACTCAGAGAGCTCTGTCCTCAAGGTAGAAGCACCATCCAGAAAAACAGTGGATTCGGAGGAGGGTGCATGCATTGAGGGAACCATTTTCATATCCCTGGTGATAACGCTAGATAACACAATCCCGATATTTATTTCTCTCATTGTAAACACTAGTAGCACTTTTCCAGGTTTTATTAACTTTGAAAAATTTATCCATCATTTAAGAAAAAAAGATCACTGATGGCTTTTTTTTTTATTTTTTATAACACTGTGAATAAAATCTGGACTGATATATCCAAACGTGTTTGCTTTGCCTGGTTTAAAAATCCCAAGAAGAAAACAGTGGTTTAAGGAGAAATATTATGTGTTTCACTTTTAAGGCTGTAATAAAGTCTCGTTTTGATATTTTGATATACTGATAATAAAGTATAATCAACTTTTTTACTTTATTTGCCCTAAAACAACAGTTTGACCTCTCACGAGTTTAAGTTGATGACATCAGTACAAAAATATACATTTTACCCCTTGAGAAGATGGAAACACTATACTTCTCTCTTTAACAGCTTCAGTTATTTTCAGGCCTGAATTAACATGTCTGTCTATGTGTTACATGGATGATGGACATTTAGGCTTCAAGGTATAATTTCCAGTAAAGAAAAGTCATTTTATTTCCATCTGAATAAGCACTCCATCATACTAACCAAGTCAAACAAAGTTATTATCTGGCTTTTTGCCAAGGTATGAAAAATAGAAAGGTCATATTTTTAATAGCTTTGTACTCTATAGTAATCAAATTTGTAAGCCTGGAGAAATAAACTCCTTGAATCTTACAGTGCTTCTCAGCATGGTTAACCACTGGCGTGCCATACCGAGGCATAGTGCAATGTACTGCGACAGCCACACTCGCTGTTCGCCTTTAATGTGAAGGCATCATGCTCTGATAATAAAATGGCAGAAACCAGCTAATAGGAAACATGTCTGCTCAGCTCTACATTTGAAGACTGTACCCAAAGATAAGAACCAAACTTCAGCTCATGGACAAACAAGATTACGGCATGTAAACATGGATACATGTAAGTGTGAATATGTTACTCAAATCAGCACTAATTAAAGTGAACACCTGCTTTAAAAGACACTTTTATTTTAGGTGGCTGCATTGTGGTCCTTGAAATTCTAAACAAATTGCTCCAGAGAATTGCTGCAACAGATTTTCAAGTCTCACTTTGAAATGACAAGTAACTCTTAGTTTTGAAGAATGCCTTTGTGGATATCAGCATCAAAATAGTAATGAGAAGAATAGAAAACATTTAGAAAGATATCCTGTTGAACCATAAGGAAATTCTCAATTTTGCTTAAAAAACTTTTCATCAAATGGTTTTAGGTAACTCAGCTGACCAATACATACGACACGTATTTCAGTATGATCATTTTGTCCCAAAGAGTTCCAAGCACTATGTTGCATTCTTTAGGCTAATTGTAATTATTCTTCCTTGCATTTTCTCTTTCCACACATCCTTACTCTTGAGATATCAGTATAATATCAAAATTATTTTTATCTCTGGCATACACATTCTCATGCGCTGTGCATTAGACCTTTAATAATTCTAAAAACTGTAATGCTTAACAGTCATTTTGTGATAGGCTAACTCTTAGCATTCTAAAGTTAAAACAGTGTTAATGAGTTCACACCAAGTTATCAGTGGCTTTCATCAAGCTTCAGAAACTCCTTTAATTTAGAACAAAACTTCTTTCAACTGTCAACCACTACAACCCGATAGCTCCAAGAGCAATCAGCAAACTTTTCCTCAAGGTCAGATGGCTTAGGCTTAGCAGATCAAGAGTCAAAATCAGGATATTATGTAGGCATTTCTATAACCATTTAAATGCAGCCACTTAAAAATGTAAAAACCATTGTCACCTTATGGGAAATAAAACAAATACATAAAAAAACACACACACTCAAATCAAAACAAAAAAACAGGCTGCTGGATGGATCCAGCCCCAGGGTGGTAGTGTGCTGACATCTGGCTGAAGGGCAGAGCCTTGGGCAGGAGAATCGAGGGTTAATACTATGACCTCTAAGTTCACATCAATGGGACTGCAATATTGGTTCAGGACACGAACTAATCACTCAATATCTTTCAGCTCTGATTTTCTCATCTATAAATGACAATCACAGTGCTAACTCCAGGTTGTGAAGATGAGTAATATTAAACCAGCTGAATCTACTGAACAGTGGCCAGCACCATTCTCAAGTCTGTTTCAACAAAACTGAACAAGCACCATCTTCTTTGTTATGGGATTGGACCAATGGCTATTCTGGTGGATGACTGGTGTGCCCCCAGCTGCCAGAGGGGTTGGGGGCTTAAAGCTCGGGATTGACTGAGCAGTGCCTTGCCTGAAGACAGAGGAGTTGATGCAGAAACAGGGAGCTGTAGCCCTTCACCCCAATTCAGGACTCTGTGGCTCCCTGTGGGCTGCACTAGTCAACCCCCATCCCATGTTCCTCTACCCACTGCCCTGTCCTGCCCAGAGCCTTCCAGGACCCACCCACATGCAGATCTGAGTCTCAGAGCCTGTCTTGTGGAACCCAGCCCATAACAGGAGCTCCAGATAACCCCACAGAGCCCACTGACCAGGTGGAAATTCTGTAAGAGTACTGCCATGACGGTCAGGAGGGACAGGGTGCTGAAGCTAAGTACTGAAAAGATCATTCTGATTCTAACAAGCTGGGTCTGAGGAATCTCAGCAGGCCTTGACATGTGACCTTAATTCCGTGATGTTACAGACAAACATCACTCAGCACAGGGAAAAGAGGATTCTTGCACAGCTTTACTATAGTTGGTGCTTTTATCTTTGAATCTTTATTATAAGGTTGGAGGAAATATTTACAAATTGATGACCATGCAGTGTGTCCAGGGGCCTGGTTGGTACGAGGACACAGAGAGCAGGTGCTCTGTCCCAGAGTCAGACAATCATTGGAAGGTGGGTGGCTGTGAAGCAAAGCCATGACCCCTCCACCGGGCACACCCTGATGAGCAGGTCGGGCACAGCTGATGAGAACCAGGAGTAAATCTCCACTGAGGAATCTGTTCTGATTTCAAAGCCCCGACGTCCTGATCCCTTCTTTGTGTCAGTTTGTTTTACCAAGAAAAGCAGCATAGATTTCTGAAAATGGCCTCCTTCCCTTTTACAAGGGCCACACCAGATCCTGAATTCAGAAGGCCAGGGCCTTTCCCAGGCTGTCTTTTCTATTTATTTTTTTATTTACTTTTAAATTAATTGATTGATTTTTTTTTACTCCTACAAAAATTTTTCCCAGAATGGAAAGGGTGGATGAGAGAGTTAACAAAAAATTCTCATTGCTGGGAAAATATATCAAGTCACCTTGAGCTAAGGTCATCTGGAATGAATGCTGTACTTCTGGGCTGAAATTACACCAAAGGCAAATTTTTTTTTCTTCCTTCCTTCAGCCTAATGTACATGTCACATTCCTGTCTTAAGAATGTCGCAGGAGGACAGAGTCTTGTTTCCAAGGACAGAGGAAGAGGACAGGGGTGTGGTTAGGACAGGCACAGTGAAGACGCGTAAGGCGCAGGGTCCCCATCCTGGGAGCCTCCATCTGAGCAGCATGCAGAGAACCAGAAGCTCAAGCGATGAGGGCCTTGATTAGCGAAGCTGCAAGGGGAGAAAAGCACTATTGGAGGGAGAATTTCATCTAGACAGGCGATTTCCACAGGAACAGGGGCAGGTTTCCCCCTGGATCAAATACACTGCTACTGTCTAGCGTCCTAAATGATTGCTCTGAGAGGGAGTTGAAAGGGGAAGCAAGCAGTGCAGATTTGGCCGCGCCTGGGCGCGCCGGCTGAGTCCCGGGCCTCTGGCACTCTGAAGGTCCGAAGAGGAAAGGAAAGGTCAGCTGCACTCACCATACAGCCGCTTCGTCTGGGCTCCGGGTGTACTAAGCGAGAAGACTGATGTGGGGCTTTTTCAGCCTTTTAGGAGAAAAGCGCACCCGTGGAGAAAGATCGGCTTCCCTACTCTGCCTGTTTTTGGTCATTTTCTCATAGGTTTTACAATTTTACAACTTCACAAGTAAATAAAAGATTGTATTCTTGTATTTTAACATATAAAAAGCTGTACACATTTAATATGTACAACTCAGTGAGTCTGGGAATAAGTATACATCCACGAAACCATACAATCCCACTTCTGGGCATTTACAAGAGAATTTAAATCAGAACCTCAGACAGATAGCTGCATCCCTGTGTTCATGGCAGCCTTACCACAATAACCAAAATACGGAAACAACCTAAGTGTGTGTCTATTGATAGATGAGTGGATAAAGAAAATGTGTGCATGTGTATATATCTATATATAAGGGAATATTATTCAGTCATAAAAAAGAAAGAAATCCTGACATTTATGACAACAAGGATGAATCTTGAGGGCACTGTGCTAAAATAAGTCAGAGACACGAATACTGCATGGTGTCCCTTATATGTGAAATATAAAATAGTCAAACCTACAGAAGCAGAAAGCAAGATGGTCATTACCAGGGATTGGGTGATGGCAGAACTGGGGAGATGGTCAAAGGGCATAAAAGAAGTTACGCAAGATGACTGAATTCTGGGGATCTGATGCCTAGCATGGTCCCTTTATTACTAATACTGTATTGTATACTTGAAATTTGCTAAGAGACTAGGTTTTATTCTGAGTGTTTTTAATCACAAAATATTAATACATTAATTGAGAACTTTGGGAGGTGATGGGTACATCTATGGCCTTGATGGTAGTGATTTCATGCTTGAAGGATTCTTGCACAGCTTTACTATAGTTGGTGCTTTTATCTTTGAATCTTTATTATAAGGTTGGAGGAAATATTTACAAATTGATGACCATGCAGTGTGTCCAGGGGTCTGGTTGATATGAGGACACAGGGAGCAGGTGCTCTTTCCCAGAGTCAGATGATCATCGGAAGGTGGGTGGCTGTGAAGCAAAGCCATGACCCCTCCGCCGGGCACACCCTGATGAGCAGGTCGGGCACAGCTGATGAGAACCAGGAGTAAATCTCACCAAAGAATCTGTTCTGATTTCAAAGCCCCGATGTCCTGATCCCTTCTTTGTGTCATTTGTTTTACCAAGAAAAGCAGCATGGATTTCTGAAAATGGCCTCCTTCCCGTTTACAAGATGTGTGCTCCATGTCCTGAGAAGCCTGTACTGATCTGGGTGTGGGAGGAGGTAGGTGGAGCAAGTTTCTGGCCCCGTCCTAGAGCCACACGTGGTCGGGGAAGAGGGAAACGTGCACATATGCCTGACAAGGCCTGAGCCCTGGCTCTGCATGGGCCATGTGTGCAGTTGAGTTGGAGAAAGCGTGCAGCTGGGGGCTGCAGGGAGGAGTCTGGAAAGGGTCTGGGAGAGGTAGAACCGCCACCAGAGGGGGGCTGGAGGCCAGAATATCTCCTTACCCATCCCCTACATTCAGAGTCACCCGATGCCCAGGCCCGAAGGCTGCTCAGAACAGCCTAATGCTGCCACCTTCTAACATGAGCAGTGCTGCCACCCTAACAGTGGAAACGAGAGGCTGAAAGCTGGGAACTACGGTGCCTTCACCGACGTGTCTGTTCCAGCCTGGGTGGCAGGAGGAGTGGTGCTGAATGAAGGGGACCTTATTTTAGGGTGTCCTTCGTGAATCCTACATCAGAAGTGCCCAGCTCCAGGAGATACCCATGCAGCCTACCCACCCGCCAGGTGCCCCTAGGCGATCCCAGCCACAGCCAGTAGAGGATGAGCCTGCAGCCACTAATCACAGCACATTGCAGTTTATCACTGCAATTTAACAGCTCTGACCTGTTGGCCCCACCTAATAAAACAGACTTAAAAAGAAAAACAGGCAGTAATAATAATAAAAAAAAAATTCAACAACCTAGTTCAGCTGGTGGCCACCCAAGCTGGAAGGTCTCCAGGCACCTTTGCTTAAATAGCTAAAAAGAAAATTACAATGAGTGGATGCATTTCGCAATGATCCAAAGGCATCCTTCCACACTCATAATGGAAAGGGCAGTCTGAGGCTCCAGGCGGGCCTGCTATTAATTACTTGCCTTTAAATACTCAAGAAATGTATTTAAGCCAGACACCTGCAGAGGCCACACACTAATTGCACACATCGTAATGAGACAGACGTGTGTGGCGAGCACACACTTCAGGTACCAAAAGGCCTCCCCCTCACAAGCCTAATGTAAGGACTCCAGCCACACCTGTGGGCTCTAGCATGCTGACAAAGTTGACCAGCACCAAGTGGAGGTCCTTTTCAGGCCCTTTTCATGCTTATAGACAAAATCCCATCGGTTTGTCTTTTTAAGCACACTGGTCAGAGGGCATGCAATCCTGGCATATTAAATGTGAATGTGGAGCTCTCCTCTGTGCCACCAGAGTAAGCTAAAGCTCGGGCTTGAGTCTAAGGGAGTCTAAGAAGGGGTGAGATGCTTTAGCAGTTTTACCACTGCAAGACAAGTGAGACAGCATGGGGCCCTGTGTGCAAGCTTCCCAGATGGCAGAAGGTAGCTGCAGAGACCCAGGGCAGGGCGGGCACCCCTCCCCAGCTGGCAGCCTTCCCGAGCTTGCTGTGACACCAGCACCAGGGCCGCAAACAGTTAACTAAGGCGACAAAGCCCAGTGTGACCAGCAGGTCCCCGAAATCATCAGTAGAACCAGCTATTACAGCCAGTTTAATAGCTTGAAAATGAACTCATTAGTGGGCTTTTATCAGTGGAAAAAAAGTCTATTAAATCCGGATGTGTGAAGCAGCCACACAGAAGCTCATTTCCATCCGGCTTGTGACCTGCACAAATCCAAGATGTGCTTTTCTGGGAGAGGGTCAGGGTCTGTGCCAGGGCAGTGCAGAGTGCAGATGCCTTCCCCGCCTGCGTCCCTCCTAGCAGTTTCCAAGGTCTGCGCCCTAATTTACAGTCTGCTGGGGTGTTTGGTCCTCCTTGCACGCCTCCTGTACAGCCATGTGCAACCCAAACGAACAGCAAAGGGAAGACCTGTTCCTCAGCTGCTCTCTGAAAGTTACATATGCAACAAAGGACTGGCACCACCACCCCCGACAGGCCAAGACAAGGCCCCTCCCCACCTCCCTCCCCTCCCCTTCTTCTCCTCCTGCCCCCACCTTTCTCCTCCTCCCCTCTCATCCCCCCTCTTCCCCCCTATCTCCCCCCTGCCTCCCTCCTCTGCTCCCTCTTCTTCCCTCCTCCCTCCCTCCTTCCTTCCCTAGGCCAAGGATAACCACAGAGACCCTAAGGGGGCACTTTTTTCACCTCCCATTCAATATTTCCTGCTGGTAATTGCAATTTAAATTCTCGTGGACAAATGTTGAAGCCTGAGCATGGTGAGCTGACTCTTCATTAGCTCTAAGACCTGTTAGCATAACTCTATGACATAAACTATGAGACACATAGGAAACATCCTACTACAGTGGACTTTGTCCTGTGACTTCCCACACTTCGGGCAACCGCTTGGACCTCAGCCCTGCTTTTATGACATCCGCTGCCAGACCCCCTTCATCTGCCCAGGTCTCCTCATGGGCTCGTGGATGGGACTTGATGGCAGAGCGTTTCATCCTCTTTCAGAACTCCCTCGGCACTGAGGTCAGTTTTCAATAAATACCTGGGGACTAGACCTCCAGCGTGGCAGGATGACCGCCTCAGGAGCTGAGTGGGCCGTCTCACACTGGCAGGACGCTCAGTGTCAGGCATGACTAGGAGGCGACAGTGTTCAGTGCTGTCAAGCCTGGTGACTGAGCTAAAAATGGCCCTGGCTCCCTAGTAGAAGCCACTTTCCCACATAAATCTCCCCGACCCTGGAGAGACTGTCATTAGCCCTGCACAGAGGTCAGCTAGCGGGGGCTTAGGGACCAAATGTCTCCCAGGGGGTGAGACAGAGCCCACGGGACCCCACTTTTCTTCACCAAAGCTTCAAAGGCCTGACTTCTGCCATGAGCTGGATTATACAAGCTAAAAATAGCACATGCTAGCACTTACCTGACTGTGACACATTTTTTTGTTGCTTTGCTCTGATTTTTGTTTTTAAGTTGAGGATCCCCACCACCCCTTAGAAGCTACTCTAACCAGGTAGATGAGGCACATTTCCCTCCACTGGGACCACTGTCATCATCGTGGCCCTTTGGCCCCACACTCTGTCACACACAGATAAAAATGGTACACATGGCAGAAGAACACATACCCTCGCACATATGCTGGTGATGAAATGCCCCCCAGGGAGCCCTGGTTCCCCTTCCCCTCCCCCCAAGTGGGGTGGGTCCTGGCTGTCAACCCCCCTCCCTGCTAGCTCTGGGACTAAATGAGCTCCTGTCCTCACCCTCCCTCCATGGAGTCCCCTCACCACCTCTTAGATTTGGAGAGAAGATATTTCCCGTCTCTGCCACTTTTCACTTGAACGGTGTGGGCAGGGGCTGCCACTCGCTCCATCTCTCTGACTGGGGCTGCAAGCTAGAGGCCCTCTCACATGAACAGTTCCTGGTTCAGAGCAGCATTTTCTCACCAGCCCCAAAGCATCTCCTGCCCACCCTCCCAAGGGCTGGAAGGCCCCAGTGCTGGGAAGTGCCCCGCATCCAGCCTCCCATCCGCTGGAGGGCTGGCCCCCAGGTTGTTGAGGGGAAGGGGCAGGAACTTGCCTTTCTAATGGGCTCCCCAAAGACCCTTGCGAGCCTGCCCTCTGAGTGAGGAGGACTCTGTACCCACATAGGATAAACTTGGCAGGTGATGCACTGCTTTCCTCTAAATGTTCTCCAATTGTCCATAAATTCCCAGTCCAGGTCCTTTTCCCCACAGTCCATAAGCATCATTGCTCCTGTTACTGAGGCGTCCCCAGGGCAGAGACTCCACCCTTTTCAGGTGGCTGTCCCTTTAATGTCAGAAATCTCTTGGATCCTCACATGGCAGTGCCTGCATGTTAGGTTATTCATTGTTATTTTTTCCAGCTTTATTGAGGCTTAGTTGACAAATAATAATTGTAAATATTGAGGGAGTATATATCACGACAGCTTGGTATTACTACACATACACTGTGAAATGATCACCACAATCAAGCGAATTACCATCCCAGCACCTCACATGGTTGCCTTTTTCATTACTTTAATAAGTGATGAGAACACTTAAGATCTGCTCTCTTAGCAAATTTCAAGTATATAATACAGTATTACTACTGTCACCATGCTGTGCATTAGTTTAGGTTGTGTAAAAAAAATCTATATGGTAACCAAAAGTAACTATGACTTTAATAAATAAAATATATTTTCTTTATCGTAGTAGAACCTGCATATATTAAAATTAAATTACAAGTAGAGAAAGGACTTACTACTAATTCCAGCAGCAAGAACTCTTTCTTGACCAGCACAGGGCATGGGTGCTCCTTGGGGGCCAGACCACACATGGGAAATTATTGCCCTAGATATTCTGCAGAACCCAGCTTCCTCGGAAAGACCACTCATTACCTCCAAAACCGGAACCAGAGATGTACATGGAAGAAAGGACCACCAAGAGACACCTGGACCCCCAACCCCTTCAACCAGCAATAGCTCTAATAAAAGGGAAATGACATCGTTAAAGTAGAAGCTGCATGTAATCAAAAATCCTGATTGAATTAGTTGTCAGTAAACCTCCGACAATTCCCCTAAATCATTCACTGATAGGAATGAGGCAGCCAGGGACCCACGAGGTCACAGGGACAATGTTGGATTTGTCGAGAATTAAAAAATGGGAGGATGAATCTGAAGAGCTGATTATTTTTCCCTGGAAATCTGTTTGGGAGCAGCTTATTCAGCCTTGTTTTAGACAGATGAGATTTCCATCATCACTTAGTTATTTTCCCAATAGGAGAACTTAATACACTATTTATTAGTATAACTCCATTATATAAATGGGTTTATTCTGCTATTACAAAAATAATTGCACCAAAAATATGCCTTCAGAATCCACTGACCATAATATTCGGACCTTTTTCTTATCTCAGTCTTGTGAGTTTTAGCTGCAATATTAGGGGCATGGCAGAATGAGCAGATAAAAACAGCATGCTTCCTCAGCTTAGTGCAAATGATAAAATTCAGAGGAGAGCATACATTTGGTCTGAGCTTGATGCACACAAACTATCTCAGCAAATTTATTACTAGAAGTGGTTGGACGACCTCTGAATCTAGAACCAAATAAAACACCATATACTACAGTTGGTACATTAATTTAGTATTATATTCTCACTTATTAAGGAGGACTAGGCCCAAAAGGACAATAGACTAGCAAGAGGGAAGGATAAATTTATAAATACTAGATTCATTTGGGTTATTTCCTTTTGATGTTAACAATAAAGGGAATACACTATGTGATTCCATGGGGAGAAAGAGTTTTGCTAACCAACTGCTTAAAAATTAATATCTTTGGTCACAATTGTTCACCTGCCACCCCGAAGCTATCCCAGAGAGGGCATGGGGTGCCCTGCCAACAGGATGCCACACGGTGCAGGCACCCCACCTGTGGGCTTCCCAGGGCCCAGCCTCATTGCTTTCCCTCTTCACATGCCTCCCCTGGGGGCACTAAGATGATTTCCATCACCACTGTAAACTCCTTTACTGTTAAAGAAGTGTGAGAGTGTGCATACACACGTGTGTGCATGTGTGTATGTACTGTAGCAGAGGAGAAAGCTCTGCCTTCCATCCCTGTAGGTTCTCAGCTGCAGACCCTGTAACAAAAGACAGATTAATGAGGAAGAAGCAAGCAGAGGTTTATTAACTGCCGTGCCCCACATTTCAAGGGGGAGATCAGGGGGAGTGACTCAAAGGGGTGTGGGAGCCAAGCCTCAGTGCTGTCCTCAGCTGACACAGAGGGGGGGCGCTGGGCCCATCCTGAGACGGCCGGGAAAAGCCAGGGAGCGAGGCTAAGGGTTGCCATGCAGACTCAAGGCTTGCGTGCCTTCTCCGTTGGTAGGAAGTTCTGGTGATTGGGCACCTCCTCCCATCAAGGGAGAGAGAGCTTCCAGTGGAGATTTCCTCTACAAATGAAATGTCTCTCTCACAAAAGAGTAACCTCTCCTCTGTCTTCATGGTTTTGCCTGCATCTGCATTTCTCAAAATACTCCTTAGGCCAAGAAGCACACTTTGGAGTGCCACTTCTGGCCTCCTACAACATATATGCATGTATTTGTACACACAAGAATGTATATGTGTGTATGCACATGTGTGTATACATGTACAGGAATAGGTATGTGTCTCCTTAATTCCAGCAATAGTCCTGCCTCAGATTCTTTAAGTGAAGCCTGCTGTTTCTTCCTTGCTGTCAAGGCTGAAGAGAGCATTGCCTCTGCAGTTTCTCCCCAACACTCAGTCCACTGCTTCCCTGAGCAGGATGCCCAGAGGGTAAACAGGTTTCTGGGAAAGGCTGTTACACATGTGTATACACATGTGCATGCTCACACTCACTACAAGATTCAGTCGTTCCATCTGTACAATTGTATGTAAATCCTTCTGCATGAGCTACCAGGCAGCTGCTCTAAAGAACATCACAGAATGTCGCTGGTGAGAAGCAGTTCTGTGTTATCTGAAGTCCCACCGCCTGACGTCTCATTCTTACGGACACGGACAAGCCAAGACCCAGCCCCCAGTACCCAACTCAGAGAGACCCCGGATGCATTTCTGCAGGGCACTGAAGGTGTCCAGAGCAAACAGAGAGCCTAACACTTAATTAATTAAGCTGACTGAAGCAAACTGGTTTTCTAAAGCTGTAAAAACTTCAGAGGGGTGAGTCACACTGTGGTCCAGATTTCAGATGGTTCTTTCTGCACTTTTGGCACCAAAATTTCCCCCAGGGTTCAAATAATATGCCACTTCCCTGTTTACCTGACTTATAAGGAGGGTTTTCAAAGGCCCACAAGGGTCAAACCCAAATCAACTTAGCCCAGCCATTGGACTATCTGGTGAAACTCGCAGGTATCAATTGAAGGATCATTTCCAAATTTGATTTCCACCTTTGAATGATTGTGACCCTCCCAAAACAAAGAGCACACAGTGGCTGCTGAAGAGCACTCACTGTCACGAGGATACTAAAGCATGACCTTAGATTCAGTTCTCACCAGGATCGAATGTGAGGCTGGTAAGCTGGGCACAGAGGGCTCTGAGTCCCACAGAAGACTGAGATGCACCAAAGTACACACAAATAAATGGCAGATATAGAATTCAAAACACTGCAAACCTGTGCTTTTGTGTTTCTTCTCCTAAAATGTGCTAAAATGTTTCTAATTCTAGTGCATAAATCAAAAGGGTGGCAGAGCTAACAAAATAGCACTTAGTCCCATGTGATACCTGCCTGTCATGTGACAGCATTCTCCACATGGCCACTGATGCCTTGAGCTCAGGTTCACATGTAAAGAAAACCTGCAGGCCCCTTTCTCAGGTTGAGAGCCGTGTTTGTGTGTGTCTGTGAAGTCCAAAACTACATTAAGAACATCAAGGAGGAAGGCCACAGACACTGGCTTCCTGCTTTTAGCAGCCAGCCAGCAGACCCATAAACACCTGCCTCATTTTGCTCCAAATAATGCAGGTGGCTTGCTTCCAGAGATCATGTTCTCTAATGCACTGCTCCGAGGGTCACCCATCTGTGACTGGATAAGGCCCTGCCACTGTTGCTGACTCTAAGGCCTGTTGCTGCCTGCTATCACCATGATGCAGATGAGGAACCCATGCATGGGATTATGGATTTGCCCAAAGACTGGTGGTTTAAAGTAGAAGTACAAAACACGTCGACTGTAAAAGTAGAAATAAACTTACTCATTCAAGCCAGATGTCTGCCAGTTTGCAGCCGTGAGTTTCCTGCTCAGACCCTAATACCTGTCATATACTAGGGGTTTACGATGACGCTGGATGTAGAAACAGAACAGCAGCCTTCAGTCATGAGATGTCGCCAGTGCTGATTCCTGTGAGCATTGCTATGAGTCAGCAACTAATCCAAAATCAGCCACTACCTGGCAGGTCCTACCTGGGCGCCTTCTCCCCATGGACAGGTACATTTCCCACAGTTTCTATCTCTGAGCTGCTCTGCCAGCAATTGGATACAACCTTTCTCACTGGTCTTCACAGAGGCCCCTTCCTTCCCCTGACTCCACAGGACCCTCAGCCCCACGTGGGTTGGGACTGTGAAATCTGTGAGATGTGCATGTAGGCCAGACACACATGTATATGTATATAAATGGTGAATAAGTAAATAAATCATATCCTATAAATTTTGTGGGTCAGTATCTATTCAGAAAATCAAGTTATTAACTAGAAATGGGGGCACAATTTGTCCCACATCTAGCATCCTCTTCAGTGGTAGGTGGAGACAGCAGCTGTTTGTGCTGCCGATGTCTTTATCCACTTGGAGAAAAAGTAGAGCAAGCTGGTTTCTGATTACGTTGTCATTACGACAGTGGTCATTGTTATCAATTACGTGCAACTCAACAAGACAGCCTGGTGAGTCTGCCACATTTCTGCTGTGAGTTTAGGGTCAGTTGGGAGGGCCACACCTCAGCAAGCACAGCGTCTTCATAGAACCCTGGTGTGTGTTAGGGTGTTGATCGAGTCACCCCGGGAGCACAGAGCCACACTGTCCGAGGCCTTCCACCTCAACCACAATATGTGAGTTGTGTGCGGCACCATGTGTAGGCTTGTAAGTGAGGCTGTAGGGTAATCAAATAATAGCAGTATCAGGAACAGTATGGAAAGCTGTAGTGTCCTTATAGGCAGATAATGCACTGAGCACTCTGTATTTTTTCTCACTGAATCTCCACAATGGCATCATGAATATGAACTTACTCTCATCCTCATTCTGCAGACCAGCAAAGTGAGGCACATCATAAAAGCCCGCTAACAGCTGATAAGATTATCAGCGGCCTTTGCAGGCCATTTCCCACGTCCACCTATCCTGAGACCTTTAACCAAGCAAGCCAGAGTTGGGGGGTCATCAGTGCCAAGTCAACAAGTGAGAAGGTAGGATTTCAGGTTTAAGATGTACTGCCCACCCACAAAACACATTTTCCATATTTACCAACAAAATCTCCTTCCAGTCCTATTAATCCCCACAAATTTTGTTCTTTCCTTTGAAATGTGTCCCCACATGTGGGCAATGTCACTGCTTGAACCGTGTGCTTCTTCCTGGAGCCCAGCCTTCACCCTCCAGGTTAAGCTCTGCCCCTGGGCACCTGCACGCTTCCCTGCATCAGACACAGCCATGGCAGCGTGGCCCCAGGAGGGGCACTGGCTCCGTGGGACCATTCCAGGGTCTGATGCCCCAGCGAGGCTCCCCACACTATGTCTACTTTCCATCCCATAAAGCAGGTTCCCCTGCCCCGGAGCTGCCTCCTGACCAGGCCCACCACCCGTGGGGAGCATGGCCCAGCGGGGAGCACTTACTGGCTTTGGCCCTGGGAGGCATGCCCACAGGGACCACTCAACACCCAGCCCCAAGCAGCCAGCTCCTGGTAGCCTGACAGTGGTGCCCACTCCCTTCCCTGCTCCAGGGTCATCTGCTCCACCCTCCATGGAACCCCCGCTGCCCAGAGCAGCGCCCTCATTGCTCGGCACAGAGCTCATGGGCCCTCCCAGGACCACGTGTGTCCCAGCACTGCAGCTCCGAAAGATTCTCCGCTTTTACCACTTGTTCCCAGATGGATTCTTTGTCTACTTGTGGGCTTTTGAGCAAGATCAGGTAACAGGGAATTCTTTTAGGGTGAATTTTTTAAAACTTCAGCACAGTTGCCTCAACATCTACTTCATTTGTGCTACATACACATAACCAAAAAAAAAAAAAAACCAAACCCTCAGGGCTTGACTTGCAGGATTTTATTTTCATTTCATTACTGTCAGTTGCAGGATTTTAATGAAGGCTTACAGCCCTTCAAAAGAAAGTCACCATCAGCATAACGTGTAATCATTTTATGCTCTTTGCTTGTATAATCATGATTCCCTATTACCGTGGGGGGTGGTTCCTGTGAACTTTCATGGTCCAGCAGCTCCAGGCAGAGGGCTCAGGTTGTCTTGGCCAGAAGGCAGTGTCGTGCCCCAGCCGTTAGGCCTGAGAAGACCCTGTGGACACCAAAGGTGGGACACTGACTATGGAAGGGCCGAGCTCCCAGCCTTGGGTTCCAGATCCAGGCTCCCTCTGCCATTGAGCCACTCCCTCTGCCCCTGAACTACCTGGATGCTGACAGGCCTTCTGGGGCCTCTGGCCAAGTGCACTGCTCTGGAGCTGGCCGACCTCTCCCTCCCCTCAGCCTGGCCACAAGCGAGGCTGACATTCCACATCACCAGCTACCCAGTGTCATATTAGCTGTCCTGGGCCACCACGCGACTCAGAGGGCCGACCTGGGCAGGCTTCCGTGCTGCAGGCTCCCCGTCTGCCAGGAAACACCAGCTCTCTTCTGAGGCTTCTCCTCCCACTTCTGCTCCGTCCTTAGCTCATGAACAACACTTGTTTCCTGGTGTCGGATTTTAGCCTTGTCCCTGCTCATGCAGTGATAAGTGTCATTAAATCATTTCTAGAGCAGTAATACTTGCAGGGAGGCAAAAACCTCTCTTTCTATATGGTTAATATCTTTGTACTTGAGCCGTTTTTCCCCCAAACAAGATTAGCTTTGTTTTAACTTTTTCAAGAACATGAGATATAAGAAAAACAGTTATGATATTTGAATCCTTGGCTATTGCTTCTGTTTCTGGTCTGAGAACATCATTGTCATTGAGCACCATCTCATGTTGTCATTTTGAGTATGAACTCTTAGAAGGCAAAAGGCCTACAAATAAACTCAGCAGTCCACACATCTAATAATCTGAATGGCCTTGTTCCTGGCAGAGTTCCTGCACAAATTAAGCATTCCTTCCTATTTCTCTGGACAAACCTTAAAGGGATTCCAAGGAAGACACGAGTGCCTATGCAAACAGACCACAAAGCTAAGGCAGAAAGGCCCTAACAGCGCGGACTATCGGGGACTTCAGAGAACATCACAGAGGGCAGTGGTCACACAGACAATGAATTGTCCAGGGACGTGGGTCACTCCATGCAGGAAGGCCTCCAGTGCCAGTTACTCCAGCCTCTGTGGGCACGCCCAGCAGCCAGCGCTGATGTCAGCTACTGTCAGGGCCCAAGCGTTGAAATGCAAGGAGGCCACCAACCCGAGCCCTTCCCTGTCCCCTCTGCAGCCCTCACAGAGCCATTGGATGTCTGAGGAGGTGGTGGGGAGGTATAGACTTGCTTCTTGTAGTAACAGCAACTGGGGACCCTCCACCTCCCACCCTGGCTGCACCGATGGCCTCTGACTAAGCCCACCCCTGACAATTTCGTCTAGCACAGATCGAATAGTGTTGATGCCTCCTGCCTTCTCAGAGTCCTGGATGTCATCCCAAGCCCCTCCACGCTCTGTGCCTTGATCCTGCCTGACTCCCAGGCTCCTTCCCTATAGCACAGACCTCTCAGCACAGATCACACCACAATGGGTCAGGGTGGACCCCTGTTCTTGAGAGCTTTTCTTGACTTTAAATATCATCTTTCCTCTGATGCAAAGTTCCCCTCTTCTCCAGTTTGCAAACTTCTGCTCATTTTCAGAAAACCAGCTGAGAGGTTCTCTGCCCAGGAGCCTTCCCAACTGTGCGCAGGTACTGGGCTCCCTGAGCCTTAGCCCCTCTGCAGCATCCAGACCCCACGTGGCTCCATGTGTCACTCATGCTGGGTGTCTATGGGTGATTTGCCACAGCCACCAGCTCCCTAAGGAAAGACTGTTTCTTATCCATCCCCGCATTCTCCCCACAACCCTGCCCCCAGCCAATGTGAAACAGGTGACAGATGCCCAAATACCTTCTGAATGAGTGGATGGATGGGTGGGTGGCTGGCCTTGCCACAGACAAGTGACACGCAGGCTTGGGCTCCCCCCAGTATAGTAAAGGAGTCAAGTGACAGATCTCTGATTTTATCATTCTGCAAGCCTCCTTTACAGGGTTCTGAGGCTCTAAACTCATACAGCTGGCTTCAAAATAGCAGAAGCTCTTTATTCATTTCCCACCACTTCTGCTTTATCTCGCTCCAGTGGCTTAAGCTACTTGAAATGGTAATTTTTGGAATGGAGTCTTGTGGTCAATGAAGAAAATGAGCAAATGTTTCCAGTAGCATTAAATGCATTATTAAGTATTTTTTTACAGTCCTGTGCTGGCACACCAGGATGTTGACAAATTCTCAGGGCCTGGATGGTATAGTGTTGGGCCCCTGCAGAATGATTGGGCCATTTGACAACTAATTAGAGACATCGTCTCATAGCAGCATCCATGCCAAAATCCTTTCCAACAGAACTTGATAGGACACTCCAGCTTTTGGAGGCTGAGATGTAAATGGCCCCATCCCAGAAGACTTTAGCAGAAGAAAGAAGAGATGGAAGTTGTGGCTCTGCAGACAGGAGTGTGATGCCTTGGCATATTGTGTGTCATACAAAATGTGCTTGTAAGTGAACAGACATGCAGTACTAACTGTGCCTTCGATAGGCCAGGTTCGTGCCTAGGCCTGCCACACACCCTGCCCTGTGGTTTCTGGGTCTCAGTGAGGAGGGGCTGCATTTGGGACATGTGCAGATGCACTTTGCATATTGTCAAAGGCTATTCTCAGGCAAGGCAAAATATTACTGATTCTTCCCAAACTATCCCACCAGCACTATATGGAAAATGGAGGTGGGCAAGTCAAACAAAGTGGAAAACAGGCACACACCAGCTTTCTTGTGAGTTCACCCATATTTGTATGTTGACATCTCTGAAGAGGCCCCCACAGCACTAAGCAAATGAATAATCAGCCAGCCCACCAATTTAGAGAAGCCTTTTCCCAACTCTTATGAGGACAAAATCTATCCTCCCTTTTTAAGGTCTCACTAATACTCCACAGAAGCAGTATACAATGTTGCAGGTTTGGAATTATAATTTTTAAGTTAGCCTCACTACTTATATTTCTAATTGCAAGTCACCTTAAGCATGTCTAATATGAATTGAGTAAGTCCAGGACCATTGAGTGCCCATGCTGTGCCAGGCGAGGCCGTGCAACACAGTGGACGGAAGCTGTGGAGGCAGCGGCTGGACCAGGGAGGGGTGCAAGGGGCAATGACTGTATTCTGACCATCTCGTTGTAGAGGATTGTATCCCTCTCCTATGTCTGATGCGCTCAGCATCTTCCCCGAGCCTTCCTGAGCAGGATCTCAAATTCACCATGAGTGATCCCACCACTCAGTGGACTCTGGGGACGGCAGGGAGTGACATCATGCATGGACAGGATAGAAGGGCCCTCCCAGGGGCCCCTCATTCCCAGACACATAAACGAGGTTGATACCCTCAACTGGAAGAAGTTGATCTTGCATTTTCCAGGACTAATTGGTGAGCAGATTTTCTTTCATTATAATAATTTATCACTTCCAAGATACCAGAGCTACACAGTGATTGCTGAATAATAGATGAAATTGTGCTGAACCAAGTTTCTGCCCTAAGGACTCTTCCTTGTAGAACCATACCTGGAATCATGTCTGACAAGCATAACAGTACCCAGCTGCCCCATCAAGCAGGGTGGGTGGGATTCCTGGTGAGCATGTGTGTGACAGAGGGAGACGGAGAGACAGAGACAGGGAGACAAGAGACAGAGAGGGAGACTGAGATGGAGAGGGAGACAGCTTGGAGGTCCATTTAGTATAGGAGAGAACGCAGCAAGGAGGCTGTGTTTTGCCAGTGCTCAGGCGCTGAAGACAAGGAGGAGCACCACCCTGCAAGGATAAGGAATGACCCCAGGAGGGCCCAGCAGAGCCCCTGCCTGGGAGCCCCGAGCACCTTGGGTTCTGAAATTCACCAAGGAATGCAAATGGCCAATGACAATCAGCTACCACACTAGCAGCTGGATGGAAGAGCACATCTGTTGGGGGATGAGGCATTTTTAGGATGGAAGAAAGAAGTAAGGGGATGGGAGTGCTAGAGCCCACTGTACTGGGACCCCCAAGTGCAGCCCTGGATGCACAGCCCTAACATGGGAGTCTGAGGTCCCTGTCCTCACATAGCTTGGGCCTAGACCTCAGTACTAGACCTCAGGATGGTGGCTTTAACCACCATGCTGTCCCCCACAGGGCTCAGTCCCCCCACCTCTGTGACTCAGTCTGAATCCATAGGGCCTTAGAGAACCAGGTTCTCCATTTCCCAATCCAGGCAGGAGGGTAAAGAGTCTTCTCAGTCAGGTGGGGAGACGAGAAGACACAGATGGAGGGGAAGCCAGTCAGTGAGTGTGGGCAGAAGAGCAGGAATCCGCAGGGGTTCAAGCCTTAGAGGGAGCATCTGATGGGGGTCAGATCTGCTGGTGTGAGTCAGACCTTTTATAACACATTCCAGCCCTGCTCCTTTCGTTGAGGCAGACAGTCAGTGGTATCAGAGGCTACACATCCTGAGACACAGTCCACCATCCTGCTCTGAACTTGTTTCAAAAGCCAGAACTCAGGAGATTTTCAGATTTGAAAGAATGTAAGATAGTGTAGGCCAAATAATCCCCCAGTGGAGTTTATAGAACTGTACTAATAATGTCTGTATTAGGACATGTGACTGTTCAGATTAAGTGGGACAAACAATGAATACAAATAGCCTTGTGTGGCTCTCACTCAGGTTTTGTGGCCAGAAGAGTTACGTGAATCAGAGGCATGTGTGATGTCCCACATCAAAAGAACTTAGGGCTGAGAATTTATTTCTGGTGCTGAGTCTACTAAGCCCTTTCCTCTAGAGGTGATTTTATTTCTCCCCAAACCCACCTTCTCGGGGCTCCTTTGTCCCCAGTAAGAAGCCCCCCCCATACTGACCAGACTGCTCACCTGGGGCTGACCTTGCCCCATACTGCTGTCCATGACGCATGGCCCCAGACAGGGCTCACAAAGGCCGGGGCAGAACACTCGCCTGCTGCCCCTCCCTGGGGTCCCATCATCTCAGGAGGCCTGGACACTGGCATTGGAGAGAACCCCCTGGGCCGCCCCTCCTGGAGGGATGTGGTTTCCCATCTGCTTGGAGTTGGCCACAAAGAATGGGTCCCGTGGCAGGAAGAGAGATGAAACCCCTAACGTTGTGCTGATTTAGAGCCTCCATCGCAGTGATATTGGCACCTCAGCAGGATGTCTCAGGGACATGCCATCGCCTGGCCAAGGCCACATGCCCTCCTACAGCACCACCACCCCGCCTTCCTACCTCCATCTTGCCAAGTCATCCTACACACAGGGCACCCGGTGTTTGACCTATCAGGTTTCTCATATGGATTGCCAACTCCCTGAAAAAAGCTACAAGAGGACTTGTTTATCAAGTAAAGCTGAGTGTACTGGACCTGATGCAGAACAGGAGAACACCACCTTGACATGGTATCTGCAGGGTCACAAAATGGGGTAATTTGAGGATTTTAAGGACCTGGGTTGGCTGATTGTAACACAGGTACTGCAAGGCAGCCAACTGGTCAGGAGTGACCAGAGTTTATGACCTGAGAGCTTAGAATTAGTTGGCATACGGGTGAGAGCCTTGGTGAGCCAGTGCGGTCTTGGTAAGTGGCTATTGTAATTGGCTCAGTCTTACCATTCAGAAGCATGTATTTCCTGGAGCTAAGTTAATTTTTCCTTATCCTAATAGTGTTTAGGACAAATATGCTTGGTTCCAAATTGTTTAGCTGAGGGACAAGAAAGACAGTGGTACCAGCTCTCATTCATTTGCACCAGCAGTGAACCCACACTAACTCCTAGTGTTGACCTGCATTGTTGTGCAGGTACCCAGGTAAAAAGTAGCTAAAAAGCAGAACCCGAATCAAAACCAACCATCAAATGCCCCAAGTATGACCACGTTCACCCAGAACCACCTTCACTTTCTCTTCTGGCAGAAACCTAACCTATGTGAAGGTCGTTAGCCCTGTAATGTTTTTCAAGTAGTGTTTCTTTTCTTTTTTTTTCAAGATAAACTAGAAAGTAATATACTTAAAACAAATAAAACTGAGCTCTTCTGTTTTCTGGATGAGGGTGAAGCTTCAGCATTTCCCATTCCTGCCAAAGAGACCCCTGAGGGTCCCAGGAACTCATTTTTTTTCATACCAGAAATCTTTTTTTTTAGATCAAAACCATTTCTTAGGGGGAAACCAATTTTACAGCCAAATTACATGTAAACAAGAAAGGAGATGAGAACCCTTAGTGGGGGAAGTGAGTATACAAGTAGCTATAATAATTTCAACCAGAATTTAAGAAGACTCTTTTGGGTGCTGAAAGACAGAAATTGTGCAATTCTCCAGTGTGATTGAGGATACTTTTACAGACTTCATTTTTGTTTTGGAAATTAATTCTTCTACAATAAAGATATGCTGGTTAATTTAAGTTATAATTAAAAACAACCCTAGCTTATATACTGATTTCATTACATTGTATGTCATTTCTGTTTATTGTTCCACATTTTAATGAGTTAATATAAGTGCCTTTATGTGCACTCCTTTCTGCTACTTAAAAACCCAAACCACTTTTTGAATAGAAGTCACATTTTAACAACACGTTTTTTTTCTTCCACTAAAATAATAACGATGTTGTTTAAAGTTAAGTAATCAAGGAGAAGCCAGGAACCCACCATTTGTTTGGGAGGGAGTCCATTTCCAGGCAAAATCGAAACCAGTTTTCCCTTGAAAGATGAAGGTCCTGAAAAGTTTCTAGTCTCCACCGATCACGCACGCAAGTGGGTTAACCCCGGGGACCAGGCCAGGGGACGGTTCAGGAAAGGGAAATCAGGGTGAGGCCCCCTTCTAAAAGCACTTTGAAGAATTGGCCTAGGTTGGTCTGTGCACTCAAAAGGCCTCCCCTCGCTCCTGGAAGAGTAAGGTGAGAGAAACGGGGTCAGAGGACATGAGCAGGACCATCCTGACTGTCCTCCCAACCTGTCTAAGTGTCTTAAGTCCTAGACTCGGCAGCTGTCACACCAGGTGGCCGAGCTCCCTCCAGCCCCTCGGGCCAGTGCTCTTTGCTGGCACTTCTCAGAGCTGCTGCAGGAGTGGACAATCCTGGGGACAGGAGACCTTTTTTACTTAATTTTTATTTCTTTACGCCTATACATCCTCATCTAAAAGATGCTGCTGTATCCACTATGCCGAGCAGTTGTAAAGAACAAATAATAGATAAAATTTGTAAGTCCTTAGTAAAAGGTAAAGCTCTGTAGATGCTTAGGCTCGTGTCTGTATTATGAAAGGTCCTGTATATGAAATTCTCTCACCTCTGGTACCGTCCTATTGCGCCACATTTTTCACTCCCCTCCTGGAGACAAACTTTTTGGAGCATTTAATGTTTAAATGTGGCCTCTATGGAAGTAGGCTTGCTCGGTGGTGATCTAAGGTAGGGAGCCACAGTTGTAATTCTAGCGAATTATTCAGCCTTTTATTAAAACACAACCCAACAGTTGCTTCATGATGAGAGACAGTATCAAAAGCCACCAGGAGAAAGAGTGATATTGATTATATAAGTACAAAGTGGGTGCCTCTGGGAATAAGTGCAACAACAGCTCTGACCATAGGCCGTGGCTCCAACCATGGGCCGTGGCTCTGACTATGGGCTGTGGCTCCGACCGTGGGCCGTGGCTCCAACTGTGGGCTGTGGCATACATTCGCAGGGGTGCACAGCTGGTCTTTCATAGAATTAGTAAGTTCAGCACAGCTGGAGGGCCCTTACAGTTTGCTCCATCAGACCAGAGACATCACGATTATGAAGCACACTGTGAAGGGGCATCAGGGATGATGAGAATGGTCTGATCAAAGCTGGTCTTTATGAATGCTGGGCTCCCCGGTAAGCCTGGATTTAGGGCAGTTTATTAAGAGCAATGCCACATGGGAAAACCCTGCCTAAGGGTCAGGGGCTGGGCCATGAACCCCTCAGCTCACTCCAATGCAGGCATGGCAGTCAGTTTAGTAACTGTTACTGTCCCTATTCTCAAGTAAAGGTGGAAAATGTATTAGAAGGGACAAGTTCATGGGTTTTAAATGGCCCTTTGTGGTCCCCAGTAGCTGGCTGTGGTTGTAAGTTCTGACTTGACCAGATGCCCTGAAGAACCACCATATGCAGAGCCTCAGGGCAGCAGAGCAGCCGGTTGGCTTCCCATGCACGGCAGGTGGGGCTGGGCAAGGGTCGGTCCCTGTTGGTCAGTGATGGGCAAGCCCCCACTGTGGCTGGTGGTGCCATCTAACCAAGCAGGATGCCAAGTGGCCCCCTCCCGCCAAGAGCGGCTCTATGATATGGCCTTGCCACTTCCCTTTATGGCCTACGTGGCTGGGCTGGACAGTGCAAGATGGGTGCCCATTGCCCAGTGCTGACCCAGCCCTTCATCAGTGTGTGCACTGCAGGGCATAAAGACAGAATGAGGGCCAGGCTTCAGGAGGCTATTGGCCACCACAGCAAGAGTCTCAGGCTGGCTGATGAGGAAGGTCAGCTCTGTCCTCGATTCTAGTGCCCTGGTACCATTTGAGTGCCAACCAAGTAGGTGGGCCAGCATAGGAGAGAGGCAGCATGCTACTTCAGAGCTGTAAGGGCAGCTAAGGGCTGTATGGTGCCTATCCCTATGGCATTGTCCTGAAACTGCACAGAAAGCAGTCTATTCCATGTGCATGTGTGTCTATATATAGATGTACACTTTCATCTTTACATGTGTGGGTGTGTCTCTATCTAGATCTGTATAGATGCAGAAATGTGAATATATGTACACACACTCATTGAATACTCAGAAACATAACCCCACGAGGAAGTACTACCAAATACTCTATGCAGGAAGCACTGCTGTTCCATTCTACAGACATGCACTGAGGCTATTACCCCGTCCAAGGTCACGGCTGCTCATGGAGGCAGGCCAGGAGCCCGGGCCGCACTCCTTCCTGCTCTCAGGCTCCCACACTCTGGGAGGTGGGTGACACCCCTCTTCCAGTGGAAGTACAAGGGCCTGGAAATGTGGGGATATTGGATATGTCTGTACCCCCCTCTCAGTTTTACTGGGAACCTAAAACTGCTCTAAAAAATAGTCTAAAAAAAGCTTTAAGACCAAGTTTCCTTCCATCTCAAGAAGGAAGACCAGGGAAGAGGTAGCAATACCAGATGGAAACGCATCCGTTGTTTTGGAAACTGGGCAATAATTCAGACCATGAGAGCATCATTCCTAATAGACGATTTGCTCCTCAGTCTTATATGACACATTGTAACTCCTTTGGGAGAGGAGATGATGTTTTCATAAACAGGGAAGAAGAAATGTCAGTTGACCAGGGAGTGCTTCCAAGGGGGGTGGTTGCCGCAGTCACCTGGACAGGGCTAGAAGTTTTAGTAAGAAAGGACACGTGAGACCAGGTGGCTAGCCTGTGCAGCTGCGCATGGTGTCTGAGTGTGTGTGAGCTGACATACAGATGGGAAGAAGTTGGGAACAGGGTGCTTCATGACACCATGATCAGCAGGTGTTCACCCCAAAACTCCACTTCCTCACTTGCACGTTTCTCTGCTGCATGTCTCTGGCATCCTTAAGACCTAGCATTCCTCATGATTACCACCTGTGAGCTAGCACTAACGAGTCATACATTTCTCCTGACCAGAGAAATAATCAGCAGTGACAGTATAGAATCAAACCACTACTTTTTTAATGAGCTGAGCAGCCTGGCCATTAATTTAAAGTAGCTTCTTAAGCAGCCAGGGAACTATATTAGTTTTAATTTTTTTTTTTTAAGAAACAAAAACAGCAGAATTACTCTGCTCATAAATCCCAGCCCCAGGCAAGCCGCTCCTTGAAGGGTGAATTAATTAATGCTACTTATTAGGGTTTTACTGCTGTCGATTCATTCTGCTCTATCAATAACCTCAGTTCATACACAAAACCAGTTCAGTTTAATACCTTGTAAACAGAAGCTGGGAATCGAGTTGTCTTCCCAGAGCTCCCCCGTTTGAGCTCTGTTCTCCATCTGTGGATGCAGTCCTGGGTCTTAGTGCTGCCACATACCCCAGAAAACATCCTGAATCCTCACTCCCTTTCCAGGCTGCCTGCAGGGGCCCTCCAACCTCATCCTGGGTAATGAAATAGCCTGTGATAGGCTGGCCCACATCCCCTTAAATTCACATGTGAAGTGCTAACTAATCCCAGGACCTCCATGTGACTGTATTTGGAGTTGAAGTCACAGGAGGAGACCAGCCCTGCTCACACCTGAATCTCGATTTCCCACCTCCAGACTGGGAGACAGTGAGTATCTGCTGCCTGAGCCCCTGTCTGGGGAGCTCTTGCAACCCTGACCTCTTTCTGCCTTCTTGCTTCCCATCTCTCCCCTCTGAATCTACTCTACCACCTCCCTTTGTTAAACTGTTCACATCACTGTGCTCCCCAACTTGGGACTGCCAGGCATCCCATCTGTGGATAAAATGAGAGTTCCTGTGGCCAGGATTCTCATCTGGCTGTGGTTGACTAGCTCACTGCACACCTGTGGGCAATACATGACTGTTGACTCTATAAAAAGAGCTCCGCCCAGTGCTCTGGGTGACATGGTGGCAGGGCTGCAAGGCTGTAGGAGAGCAGAGAAGAGGTTGGAGTGGTGGCAGCACGGAGGACAGAGACCCAGGGGGGGGGGTGCAGGACGACTGTGCAGAGAGGCCTGGAGGATGGCTGTACGGACAGAGGGGCCCAGAGGCAGAGACTGGCTTGCTGTCTGCAGACTCGCTCTGAGTGAACGGGATTTTAGTGACTGACCTGACACCTGGAAATAAAGTTGGGTATAACCCTTTCACCCCAAGAACATTTTGCTGTCGATTTCTTTGGTCACACTGAATCCATAGCAAACTTGCCCAGGGCTGAAACCCATTGGCAAGAGCCTGCTGCCCTGATGCCCCCTCAGCTGCCCAGCCCTGTGGCTACTGTCCTCCTGAAAACCCTTTGTTTTGCGTACATGGAGTCTCGATCCCTATCCTCGCTCAGCTGAGATTTCTGTCACCTGGGACTTCCCAAGCCCCTCACAGGAGGCACGTTGTGAGGCAGAATCAGATCATGCCCCCACAGGTACCCCAGCCCGAGCTGCTCTCTTCCATCTCTGCTGTCATTAGCGAACACCCCCTGTTTCCCAGGAGATATTTGCACACACAGAACACTGCAGGAGGTGATCACTTGACCCCCGTGTCCCTGACTGCCCCCCACCTTGGCATACAGCCCCTGTGGCTCATGCTCTCCTCTGCTCCAGGCCAGGAGGTTTCCTTCTCCCAGAGCCCCACCTGCCCACAAGGCCCGCTGGCTCCTGTACCCAAAGCTTCCCATCCAAGTCCACCTCTGGGACACATCTGAGATTTCTGGTCACCTTGACTGAGGCTGCTTGGCACTCTGTCAGGGCTTGCCGGGCTCTAGTGAGGGACCCTGCAGAGCAGGTAGGGACTCCCTGGCCTCGTAGCTTCTCAGGCGATGTTCTCGGCTGGCATGTCCATGCTCCCAGTGACACTCAGCAAGAACACATTTCAAATTCCAGTGTCGTCTGCTTTGGATGGAAAACATTCTTTCTTTGTTTTGCTTCCTAAATTTATAAAGAGAATATATCTGAGAAAGCAAGCCCTCTGTAAATGTTTTCAAGATACCATAAGCAAAACCTGTTAAACTGGCTTGAAAAATAGAAAAATCAAAAGCTGCACTTCTGAAAGCACACTATTTTATGTAAGTGGCAATCACTCGGCCTCCCATGCTGTGCAAACAAGTATATTTACTCAGCGAAGGCAGATGTCCAGGGGCAGGCCCATGAGGAAGACCAGGGACATGTTCTTTGTCTTAAACGTACCTTAATTTGGGGCACTTTTAAAGTTATTCTTAGAAACTTGGATTCTTTCTCATTATTCAATACTTATTTACTGGAATAAATAAATGGAATTAATTTAATTCCATTAAACCAAGAGGACCCAGAACCAGTTTCCTCTGGGAAGCAGATTTCCCAAAAAAAAAACTCCTTGGATGTTCCTCATGAGTTATGGGGCCAGAATCATTGTTACAGTATATTTTTAATTATATGATCAGAATATCGTAGTCTCCATGTCTGTCACCGCATCACATACAGGTAACACTGTAGAATAAGAGTGCGCCCATCCCCATGTCCCCCACCTCCCTGTGTCTTTGCATCTCCACCCCGCTTCCTGTATTAGTTGGCCTCAGTTTGAGCTTCCCGCTATCAAAGTCTGTCTTTTCCAGCATTCTCTTCCAAGGCTGAACTGTGAGCGCTAAGAAATGATGCTGCGTGTCAGGTCATCCAAGGCTGTAGTCTTCAGATGTCTTTAGGGGGAAACAGACCAAGATACAAATATCAGCCAAAGAGACACAGGGGGCAAGGAGGGGGCAGGGAGGGGGCAGGGCCTGCAGGTGAGCAAGTCTCCCACTCCACCTTCCTGCCTCTCCACATCACGGAAAATCTCATGGAGCACCCACTGTGTGCCAGCTGCTGCTCTGCTGGTACGGAATGGCCCAGAGCCCTGAGGTGGGACATCCTGGGTAATCAGGCCCAGAGAGAGCAGTCCCTGGAGGAGGGGAGCTCAGAGACGAGCATGTTTAATGCCTCCTCCCTGAAGGTCAGTCTTGAGCCAAATCCCAATCTGAGCCCACTGCACCTTAAGCCTATTCCGATGGTGGCACACTCAGTCAGAAAATACCATTAAAAGCAAGACCTCCCAAACAAACATATCATAGCAGTGCTCACCTAAAAGTCTGTAAGTTGTACTAGTGGGTAATGGTAATGTTAAGATATTTACATTTGTCATATTCCCACAACAAGAACACTTGTTCTTGCTACTAAAAATATATGTAGTTTTCATGCATAGAATAAACTGCTTTTTCCAAATTGGAGTTCCCAGCAGAGATTTAGTAATTTATTCAAGGAAGGAAACAATGATGAATGATGTAAATTATTCTTAGTTTCCTTTGATTTAAATCATCATTGCCAGTGTCCCAAGGCAGTATATGGAAATGTGAACATACAAGCAGACCCCACTCTGTCATTCTTTCAGTCATTGACAAGAAAGTCTGAGTGTATGTATTCTAAAACCAGCATCATAGTGCATCATAAGAAAAAATTGGTATCCCCAAAAAATGCTTTCTGTGTGTCTAGAACATGATCAGATTTATAGGCAATTCAAGCCTTAACTGATCTGAAGATACGGCAAATAGATGCATCTGATTTCTAAATGGGAGACAGGTACTAACATAAAAATACTCGTTTCCTAAGGCTTCCTCCTCTGCAGCTCATTGGAATGGAATTTAAGAATGAAATTTGAAACTGAAAAATAGACTATGAGAACTCAGAGGCAACCTTTGTTGGCCTTGTTCTGTATTACAGATGTTAGGCAGAGCAGCCCACCAGGAATTAAACAGTGTTGTTCCTGAGCGGCACGGCTGCCTGCATGCAGCCACAATTGACTTTGCAAAGCCAGGGCTTCACCAGAGAGGCCATGGGTACAGAGCCCACAAGAGGTGAGTCAAACCAGTCAGTAAATAAATTCCAAATCAAGTCATCTGTCTCTCTGTCCAAGTCTGTCTCTGTCTCTCTCTATCTTTTCTCTGTTCCTCCTGGAAT
This sequence comes from Manis pentadactyla, assembly GCF_030020395.1. NCBI lineage: Eukaryota > Metazoa > Chordata > Mammalia > Pholidota > Manidae > Manis > Manis pentadactyla. The sequence goes on along the minus strand of NC_080021.1, from coordinate 90,308,637 downwards.
AATGCCACACAGAGTCAGGACAGGCCTCCCATTAGTCCCAGGCTCAAGCCCTGCAGAAACGCTTCCTGCTTTGTGTGCACTGCTCCCCAGCGATGGGCTCAGGCTGGCCCCAGGTGATCCGGTCACTGAGATGTGATGGACAACCCCCAGGTGGGTTTCTCCTTCGCATGATAGATTCCCACTAATTCAGAGTGGGTGCCACACCACTGGTTGTGACCTGGTTCCCCTTAAGAAGGCTGCTTCATAGACAACATTTATGCTAAGTGGTTAGTGCCTCTGATTGATATCTGCAGGTGATTAAAAGCCAGGTCCTCTATGGGCTAGGGAACCCCAACATAGGTCTGTGGGCTGCTAACTGGCTCACCGTCAGATGAGGTGTTCAATCTTTCCTCATCCGAGAGCTGCCATCCTTCAGAAAATGCTCTCTGAGCCCTGCCATGCACAGGCCACCCTTTTAGTCCTGGAAAAGAGCAAGCTGTGGGGGCAAGGATGAGGGGCCACTTTCCACGATGCTCAGCACTCAGGTGTGCAACTGACCTGTGACATCATTACCCTGTCCATGTTAAACGTGCTCATGTCGGGGCCTTGGGGTGCTCAGGCAGGGCTAGACATTGTACCATTGTGAGCACCTGTGCCCAGCCAAGAGGGGCTCACTTGTCCTTCCAGAGTGGGGTGGGTGTCCAGGAGAGGCAGTTGACAGATGGCACAAGTGTCACCACAGCCATCAGTGAGAGCCATGGACGAGCAGTGGAAGCGAGGGAAACCCGGGCACCAGGCCAGGGCTGATGGATGGTACGTCCTGGGGACCCACAGCCACCACCACAGCAGAGGTTGACGCGATTCCGTTGTGCTGTGGGGGAGCTGACGTGTCCAGTTTAGCGGACATCAGGAGAAAGAAAGTCGAGAACACCCTGGGTGACAGCAGGTCTCCTTACAAGAGAATTCCAAAGTCCACAAGTGGGCTTTCAGGGGACCAAACTATCATTTCCAACATACACAAAACTGTGAGCAGTTTGTTCCTCTAGGGAGGGAGCCATGGAGTCCATGGACCACCTAGGGTCCTTAATCACCAATTCTTACAGTTGCTGGATTTGATGGTAGTGCACAGCCTCCACTTTGTAAAATTCTACCACTCTGTGTGTCTGCTCTAAAGCCTAAAGCACAGATAATTCTTACACTGAATGCCTCCTGTCCCTGGGGGGGTTCTTTTCTTTCCTGATGTGAGTGTTTTATATTTATGTATCTTCATTTCTAGCTTTCTTACTGCTTTTGAGTCAATCATAATCACATCATTATGTGTTCATAAAAATTGCTTTACCTGGGTCTCAGAATTTAAAAGAATATAGTCTTACTAGTCTTATATAGCACATTTTTTGAGAAAAGTCCATACAGCTTTAATGTAATCTGAGACTTAGCAGATGAAGTGTTTGCATATAGAATATATGGGATGGCCCTATGTATAGGGTGGTTCTGTAAAGAATATGACTTTCAGCCTGCACCTGAGAACACAAACTGCCCTGCCTAACAAAGTGATGCTAGTCTTTAGGTAATGACTACAGCTGTGCCTCCTCCAGGTGAGTCAGCCACCTGCTATGGGAAAGTAAACATCTGAGGCACATGACAACTGGTTTACCAAAATGAATGTTCTTTTCCTCCCTACAGCACCATGAACTGCTAATCTGTGCCCATGACCCCCACCACCTTGTCCTGTGCACAGAGCTGGGGAGGGAAAGCAACTAGGACTCATCGTACCTGGTCTTTAGAGTAGCAACTGGGGACAAGGAATTAGGATTGAAAAAAAAAAAAAGGCAAAAACAAAAAGAGAACAATTTCTTAGTACTGTCCTTTAAAAGAGACCTTTGTCTAAAATGAAAACAAAATTTGTTGCCCAAACTAGGACTCTTTCAAGGGGCCAAGGGGATGCTAGTAAAAATTAAACATTAAACCCTGGCAGGAGGGGACTGGACCAGGTCTGTCCCTGAGACCACTGATCACCCTGCGTATATGGAGTAAGAACGAGAGCTCTGAATGAACTAAATCAATCTCTCAAATTAGTACTACATTTTTGCCAATGATACACACACACATGCACAGAGTTTTTTGGGTTTTCTTTTTGTTTGCCAGACTAATCTAAACCGAAAATTTTGATATTCTTTAACTCTGCCTTCCTTGGACCAGCCTACACAGAGAGGTCTGCAGTCACAGTTTTCTTCTCTAGGACTGAGTTAGGCAAAGATGGAAAGGTCAGAATTAGGATTGTAGAGTCTCCAGGGCTCTAAGAATTAACCCACCCCAAGCCATGTAGAATATTTTTAAACTTTACAGCTTTCCAAGACAAAAGGCTAGAACACGCTTTTCTCTCCTGGAACCTTCATAAGATAAAATACTAATTTTTAACACTTCGAGGAAATAAGTGCCTTTGGTACCCCACAAATACAATCTATAATTAGCCTGGCTGAAACCTAGAAAATGGAGGAAAAAAAAAACAAAACCAAGCAGCGCCTTCAGCAGACAGACTGCACAGCGGGGTCAGATTAGCTCAGACATCCAAACCATTTGCCCAAATCCTCGCCTGCTCTGGGTGGTAGGTGTCTCTCAAAAATGCTCTGTACCTCTGTGCTCTGAGTCCCCGTCTTCCACTGGCTGCCCTGTAGACACATCCAGTCACGCTGAAGGGGTTCCAAGGACGTCAGGGGACATGAAAGCACAGGCAGCGGGGACGTGGGGACACAGAGGAGAGTGTGCTGTGGAAGCTGCTGGGCCCTGCACAGGCCCCAATGGCCCGCAACGTTAAGCTGTATGGCAGACCAGCCGGTGCTGCTCTTCGTCCATTGTTTTTCCCTTTCTTGGGCCTGTAATTTTTATTCCCTGCCTCAAGATAAAAAGATCTGTCAAATTTATAATCTCATAAACTGTCTTAAAGTTTCCAAAATCACCCACAGTTGACCGATCGCAAAACCACTGAGTGAGCCCTTTGTCCTGGTGGCCTTCTTTGCTTTCCTCCACATCCTGACCTCAGGCCGTCCTGTCCTCCTTCTAGCAAGTTCTGGACTAAAATCTTTAGTTCAGCATCCACATCCCCAGGTGACAGGCAATTTAAGTAAATGCACTTGCCACATCCTGGAGGGAATTTGTGCTCTGGGGCAGGCCAGCAGTGCCTCCTCTGTCTCAGGTGCACGCTTTGCCACCCAGTGGCCCTCTGCTGGTGCCTCAACCCCCCAGTCACTTGCAGAGTCTCAGGGAATATTTGACCTCGTGGTGCTCATTGGCATTTCCAGAGAAGGTGATTCGGCCCATATGAGGACCAGCCCCATGCACAAGCATTCTCAAGATTCAGTAGTGAAGCCTGTATCCCTCTTGGACATATTTATTCAGCATTTTCCTTCCCACAATAGCTGTATTTCTGTAAAAAGCACCAAACCCAGCAGAAGGAGAGAATATTTGTATTTATCTCTGAAACCCTTATCTTCCTTTTCTGGACTTTAATGTGATATTATGGCATTTTATCTCATTTTTTAATTTTTTAATTTTATTGAGGTATTACTAACATGTAAAAAAAAAACTGTATATATTTAATAGCTATGACTCTATGAGTTTGGGATAAGTGTCCACCCAAGAAATGATCACCACCATTAAGACCACAGATACATCTATTAAAAGTTCCCAATTCATGTGTTAATATTAATGTTTTGTGACAAAAACACTCAGATGAGATCTCTCAGCTACAATATTATTAGCTGTCAGCACTGGGCTGCACAGAGAATCAGCTGCACAAATCCATCTCATGTGGGTGTTGAGAGCCCCTTGAGGTCTCAGAGCATGCTGTCAGGGGTTCACCTTAAAAAAACATCAGCACATGTGTCAGGCACAGTACTCAAGTGAAACAGCAAAGTATTGGTTCTCAGTGGACTTGAACTTTAGCAGAGTAGGACAGGGAGTACGCATGCCTGGGCACGGTTTGGAGGCTAGTTTGGATGGGGCGCTCAGGCCACCTTTCTGAGTGCTGGAGCACAAACCTGGATGGAGGGAGGGCTGGAGCCCTGGGGGATCCTGAGCAGGGCTTCCAGGCAGCTGCTTTGTCCCCACGGCAGGCAGGACTGGAAGGCTGGCTCACTGCACTTCTCAGGGCCATGCTGGCTGGGCTTCCTCAGAAGCGGTGGCTGGATTTCAGGGGCCAGCTGAGAGGGATGAGCTCCAGGTAGAGGCCGATGCCTTCAGGGTCCTGTAGCCCCTCACTCTCGCTGCGTCCTGTGATAAGGTGGCCAGTAGGGAGGCAAGGCTGGGGTTCTGGGCTTTGGTTTTAATGGGCCTTTAATCTCTGGCATACATAGGAGGAGAGCTTGGATGGCTCCTGCAGGGTCCCAGCAGGAGAGCACCCACTGAGTGACTCACAGAGAGGGGGTCACCCAGACAAGGAAGGACCAAGGACCCCCCGCAAAGCCGAGCCAGGCCACCACTTGGGCAGGGGGCAGAGGAGAGCAGGGGGGAAGACCAGAGCCTGGGCCGCCTGGCAGAGGCATCTGAGAAGAGAGAAGCAGGGAGATAGACAGGGGCCCTCCCACCACTCAGTCCCGCCAGGGCCTCCCTTCTGGACTCAGGCTCCTGGAGCTGGAGCAGTGGTGCCCTGGACCCCTGCAGACTGGGGCTCCTCATGGCTGTGATCCCATCTGTGCTTTTGAGAAAAGAGCGAGTTTTTCTGCTCCAAATGCCTGCTTCATTCCAACTACTTCAGCCATGCCCTCAAACACATGTATTTTTAGCCTCTGGGTGGAAAGGACCATGGGTCCCTCCTGGAAGAGACTGTTTGAAATTTAACAGAAGAAATGGGACTTCCTGCACAGCACAGGCGCCTTGTGGGTGCCTGATGCCCCTTACAGATCATGTCCGTCTGATGTCGGTTTTCCACAGCAGGAACCCATCCATGCCCTGAGACCAGCTGAAATCTCCTCTGATTAAAGACATGCTTCCTGCTCCCCCAGCCCCCTTTCCTGGGATCAGGCTGCAAGGGTGAGGGAAATGGCACCTCTTTTCCTGCTGATACCCACAGAATCCAGCATTTGCACAGATGATTGCCAGTGCTCAGAAGCCACTATGTGCCAGGGAAGTTTGAACCACATCCAAAATGCATGCACCATGGAGCCTGGGAAAATGCAGAGCAATTAAAAGCAGCTAAAACTAAGCAATTTATGACTTACAGATGTCAATTTATGACAGAAATCACTGCATATATTGTACCAGCAAAGTGACATTCATTTGGTAATTAATGATTAAAACAGTAATTTCACAATGTTGCCAGCCACCTGGTGTCTGGTGGTGGCTAGAGAAGGGGCTCTCAGCAAGGCCAGGAGGGCCTGAGCCCCGTCACTCAGGGTGTCCCCAGCTCTGGGCTCTAGGCTTCACAGTTCCCGTCTCTGCCCAGAATATTCCAGAGTGGATGGGCTTCTGTAGTTTCTGCATCAAACATCACAACTGTTTGTTAAATGAGTGACTAAGTAATTGAATTAGTGAATGGTTCAATTCCGTAGGAAGCAAAACCCAAAGCCAACAGAAAATGTAGACCAGTAAATGGTTTCAGCAAAGACTACATGGGCCCTTCCCCTGGAGGTGATGTCAGCCTGGAGCAGGGCAGGTCGTAGAGCCTTTCTTTCCTGCTTCCTATCTCCTTCACAGATTCAGTGATACAAGAAAGATGTTCTTGATCCTTCCCATGGGACTTTCACTGATCACCCCATGGAGTGCCTACTGTTCCTGAGAGGTCTATGTGGGGTGTGTGGGGACTTCTGGCTGTGCTCTCTGCCTGCTTCTCTCTCAGGAGGGTGTCCAGGCAGATCCGAGGGGTCCACACATCCTATGATGCTCTGGTGTGAGCCCCCTCCCCTCACATGGTCAGCGTGTAGCCTACCCTAACACCCTTCAGTGGACAGGGCAACATCTTCCAAACAGATTCATTAATATGAAACATGACTCAACCAATTCCATCCAGATAGTTGGACTTCCCTTCCTGTTTTTCAAAACTCAGCTAGTGACAGCCAGTCGATGGGTGGGGGCAGAGAAAGGTGTGGTCAAGAAAGTATAGTGCATGTGACATGCATTCTCAATTTTATTCTGGCCAGATGGTCACCCCCTTGGGGTGTCACTTTCCTCATTTATAAATTAGAGCATATATTAGATGTTCTCCAAAGTGTTGACTGGTTCTGAGCACTTTGTGACCAAATTCTTCTTCAAACCATTTAATTTTGAGCCACATGATAACCTCAAGTGCAATTCTATTAAGATTGCTTCCATGTGAGCCTGTGTGACAGTGACAACCCCAATGGGACCCTGAGGCTTGTGACCTTTAGATGTCTAGTAAATAGTGGTACATTTGCCCATTTCCGCTGTTTGGCTTTAATCAACCAGATAGTGATGCACCCTTTCATAAAATCATTAGCTGCAAAAATGTTTTGTCGTATTTTTCTTGGTTTTCAAAGACCTGCAGTGCCTCGGAGGTTTCCAGAGGCAGCAAAAATCAGCACAATAGCGTTAAAACTCTAGAAAGAATGAGCTTCTTAGAAAATAGCTGCTACTTTCCATTGTCAGGCCAAAGGTACAGCAAGGAAGGCATTTTCTACCGTACTTTGAGGTCAGCGCTTCACGAAATTCAAGAGAACAAAGCAACGAGGAGAGGTGCTTGAAAATGTGATCAGAGGTAAGAAGTGGAAAACAGAGCGAACGCGGTATGTGTTTGCTGAGCACAGAGGGGGCTGCTCGGTCAGCTGGACTCGCAGAGAGGCCTGGACGAGGCGGCCAGGGCTTCTCAGGGGGCTCTGGGAACAAGCTCGGGGGCCCAGCAAGTCAGGGGCTTTGATGGCGTATGTGTGTGTTCACCTTAAAGCCCCTTCTAGCCCCTTATAAAAATGTGTTGTTTTGGAGGAGACTACTGTAATAGTGCCCTCTCATGTTATTAAGAAAAGCTGGAGCACAGAGGATGCATCAAGAGCCCCAAGAAACCGAACGGGGGCCACAGGCACCCCTCTAAGTGCTTCTGGCCAGCTGCGCCAAATGGCTGGTGGGTGCTCTCCAGTGCCCCCTGTTACACTGCTCATTTTGATTAGAATAAACCTACCAGATAGGAGAATGGAGAGGGCTTCTAGCCTCTCCCCACCTCCCACCACCCACATTTACATGATAGCCTGTGTTCAGGAAGTGTAGAGTGTTTAAAATGTACAGAAAACAGAAGACTGAGGGTGGCCATCATTTTCACTGTGAAATCACTAGGAGACAAACATTAAAATAAATTCCATGTTGACTTTTAAACACTTTTTCCTGCCTGAATCTGATCCCATGTGGCTGGCTCAGCATTCAGGAGGCCAGGTGGTGACTCCCCACACTCTGCCACTTCTCAGAACCATCAGCTTCTCAGATGGTGCAGACGTGCAGCCAGCATATGGGTGTCTCCCTGCCCCAAACTGAGCTCCTGTCATCAGTTCCCTCTCCCCGGCTCTGGCTCCAGTGTCAGGGGTGGGATGGTGGGCAGAACCCCCACAAGGAGGTCCAGGTGAGAGGGGAGTTACTATGCTCGCTGCCCTTTCTAACCCATTTAACCCAGATGGGTCTCGGAGGAACAGTAGAAAGCGTCATGTATCAATCAGGACAAACCAATGTGATGCAGTGGGACCTCCTTCTCCAACTCCCTACTCCTTGTTTCTTGTTCGTCCCCAAATATTCTTCTGCAGTAATCAGGTGTTGTTGGGTGCATGACATGTGCCCAACCATGGTGGTGACAAGAACAAATGGCAACCCCTTCACTCCAAGACCCTTCAAGAGGTAACTTTGTCCCTGCTAAAAAGAGAAATAGAATTTGCTGAGGACATGCATGTTGCTGGCTGTTGTTGCCTCTCTCCACAAGCAGCAGTCTCCCACCAGGGCTTTGACTCTCACCTGCACAGACCCTGGCAACCTCCCATCTGGAACCTCCAGAGCCCCCCATCAGCATCTGCATGGGCTTCCTTTAAAACCACAAATAAGTGCCACTCAGCCCTGTTGTCCCCTTCATCAGTGCAGTGGAATTTACTCAGCTTCTTGACACCTGCGGTGCCACTGTTCCATCTCCTCCCAGATGCCGTGGCTCCTGTGATAAGGCTTGCCTGCATCTCCTCACACACTTACCCTTCTTGTCCTGAACTTTGCTCACTGTGCACTTCTGGGGATTTCACTCACACCTAGGACTTTGTCATCATCCCTATGGCAATACTTTCCAATCTGCCCTTGGTAAGACCGCTGCATCCCCTGCACCTGACTGGCACCTTTTCGCAGATGTCTCATGAACATCACCCAAGTCAGTCTACGAAACAGAACCCATCACACTTTTCCAGACCTACTATGTATAGTCACCATCACAGTGACAGATCTGACTGTCGGGATCTGTAAGAACACCCCAGGATCACAACCTGCTAGACCCAGGGCACATGGGACTGTCACACTCATGACTGTGGAGCATCACAGGGGCAGGCTGCAGGTCAGACCAGCAAAGGCCTGTGGGTCTCAGCCGGGGACCCAGACCCAGCTCCCATGTCCTCTCTGGCTGAGGTGGCAGGTGCACTTGGTTCTCGCAGCAGCAGGTGGCAGTGTACGCTGCCCACCAGCCAAGCTCTCCAGGCCTTGGGGTCCAGGGCTGCCATCAGGGTTGGTCATGCAGTTCCATTCAGCGCCCTCAGCCACTCGACCACTGCCCAGAGCAAACGCAGCATGAACACAGATGGCCATGTGGGCTCTGGCTGGCACACTAGCGCCTCATGGCCTGAAGCCTGGGGCTCACACAGCACTGTCCCAGGCAGGACATTCCAGGAGGCCAGGCCTGTCTTGAGAGTGAGAAGGTTGACCTCTGCTGAGCTCAACCTTTCCTGCTTGGAGGCTAACCCATCTGATGGGAACTGGACTCTTTCTTGACCCCCTCTCTCCAGCACCTGGGTCTGGCCGCTCAGCCCTGTGGCTCTTGCCCAGTCACCAGCTCAGCCCCCGCTCTACTCTGCCCCTGATCCTGTGGCACCCAGGCAGCAGTCTCCCTGGGAAACCCTCCTGCCTGCCCCTCTATTCCAACCTCTAAATTACAGCCAGAATGGTGCCCCTCCACAAAAAGCTGACTGGGTCTCTTGTCCTAAACCCTTTAAAAGCCTTCCCATGACCCTCAGGACAAAAGCCAAGCTCATTCATTTGATGTAAAGGTCCCCCATGGCCTCCAATCTCAGCATCAGCTCAGGATCTCCAAGCTCTGGATGTTGCTGCTGGGGTACACCCAGGAGGCCGGCACTGGGCACCCCCATACTTAGGAACTCTGCCACCAACCCACGGCCCTGCACCAGAGTCTGTGTCTTAACAAGAGGCCAGGATTCCTAAGCAGCTGAGGCTTGGAGCAGGGCTTGTCTTATCCTGCATCTGGGTCAATTTCTGTCTTTTCTTTCCTTGGAAAAATCTGTTCTTCAGACTTTAGATTATAGTCGTGCCTCCTGAAAGTGTTGCCTGGTCTCTCCACACCAGGAAGGGCAGCAGCCCATGGGCCCATGGGCTCCACCTACTCTGCCACAGACCAGACCTACAGCAGGACAAGGGTGGTGCCAATGAGGGGGACCCTGAGGGCAGGGATACACTCGGCTGGCACTCTGCCAGTGAGCCAGGCTCCAGACTCAGTGGTATGCCCCATGCCTCTCCCTGCCATGCAGGGGTGGGATCCATGCATGGGTGAAGGCACATCATGGACCACAGCACCCATGATCCACGGTGCCAGCCTTATAGGTCATGCTGCCCAGCTCCGGCTACCTCAGAAGTGACAGGGACCCCCTGTATCTGCACACATGCAGTGGCATGGCTGGCATGGCCGGTGTAGACGGCGTGGCTCTCTCGGCTCATCTTGCTGTTCTGGAGCCCAGGCCTTTGGCACACACAGAGCCCACTTGCTCTGCCGGCCCATCTGCCTCATCACCCGGCCCCACAAGATTACCTGCAGGCATCTGTGTTCCTGCTACAGTGCCTATGGGGTGGCCCTCACCCTCTGTGGCCCTGTGCAGCTCCCTTCTGTGGCAGCCATGCAGCCCCATTTGGGGAACAGCTTATGGTGTTGCATACTGAGGGCTTATCTGCCTTTGTGGGAGCAGTTTGTCAGGCGTCTTCCCTGGAAATGGTTAGCAGCACAAGGCAATGGGTTCTGACCTCCTTGACCTCGTGGCATTGTTTCTGCCCTGAACCTGGCTGCAGGCCCTCCAGATCCATTACCTTTCTCGGGCTGTAAGGGGCCTCTGCAGAGATTTCGGCATCTACCTTGAGGGGCAGAGAGATGCCTGTAAGGGATCACCCTTCTACTTTAGGAGGGTGCAGAGCAGGTACTGCATTTCCTCCAGGGACTTGGGTTGAGGGCCATGGACTCTGAGAGCAGAATCTCAGGCCTCCCGCTTTTTTGTCTGGTCCTTTCTAGGAGGAAGACCACAGGTCTTCCGAACTACAAGACACACCAGTGAGGGATGTTCTCCAGGTGGGTCTGTGAGACCTTCAAGGGCCTGCAGCAATCAATATGCTGGAAACACAGTTTAAAATAGCTTCCTACTCCTTTTAGTAGCACACAGACAAAAGAGCCTGTTATGCATGTCCCCATTTTTTATCACTCACTGTACCCAACAAGGGAACGATTAATACTCTCATGCACCTCACAAACTTAACTAGATGTCACAGCCACAAACAGATGTTGTAACCATCATTCTATTTATTCAGCCACATGCAAGCCCTCTGCGGATGGACAGGCCTGGCTCTGGAAAATAGGCATGAGCTTCAGGAGAAAGATAAATTGTCACCAACTATACTCTTCAACAGAGCTTTTGAAATCAAAAGTATCTCTGACAAACGATGTGATGGAAATATTTGTGCCCATATTCTGAATAGTCAGGATCCTTTATTCATTATCTGTATTTTGTGAGGAGGGGCTCTCGGTTCCATTAGTGCAAACTGAGAGGTATAAAGGTTATAGCTTCTCTGCTGGGGCAGGAAAACTCTGATCAGAAAGCTCACATCCACCCCATTCAACTAGACTTGGTCTTCATTTTAAGAATTTATCTCTAGCAAATGGGGCTTTGCAGTGTTTCTGAGGAGGAGCCCAAGAATCACTCCCATTGAAAGCAAGACTCGTGTGTGAAGCAGGAGTGTGCAGTGGTGACTGGGTGTCAGGCCACTCCATGCAGAGACAGACACGTCCCACATGATGTAGGATCCAGGGCAAACATGCCGGCCCAGCTGGGAAGCTTCCCACCCACATGCCCTGGGACAGCCCCTGGGACCGCCCAGCATGGGGCCCTCCAGGGTCACAGGGGATACATCTCCACTGTGCACCCAGGGTGGGCCCAGGCTTCTTGGGGGAGCTTCTGGGGACACTGAGGCACAGAGATTACCATTCACCAGCATAGGCAGCCATGGCTTTGCCATGCGATCAGCCTCACTTCAGGGGCTTCTGTGGACTTGCCTAAGCCCTGGGACAAGGAGGGCAGAGGCCACAAGGTGGGCAGACATGACTGTGTTGGTGGGGACCCAGAGATGCATGCATGCACACCTGCCCACCACCGGTGTGCACGGTTTGCAAAGGGAGCACAAGTACAGAGGGTGTCACACACAGAGTATATGTGTACATACACATGTACACTCTGTGTGTGCACACACATATAGTCTGTGTTTACATGTATGCAGTATTTGTGTGCATTCATGTGTATCACCTGTGTGTGATACCATGTGTGCACACATGTAGTCTTGTGTTTGCATGTATGCAATATTATGTGGGTCTGTATGCACATGTGTGGTGATATGTGTGCTCACATGTGGTCTGTGTGTTTGCATGTATGCACACGTGTACAGTCTGTATATGCACATATGCAAGGACATGCACAAGCACATACTTTAGAGCAGGAACCTGAGTGGTACCTAGGAAGTCCAGAGGTGGGGCAAATCCACTCTTAGTGAAACCCAGTTGCAGGAGTTGACAACCCAGCCCTGTGCATCCAGCCATCTCTCAGCTGCTTGCCTTCAAACCACGTGCCTGTTTTCAGCATGCAGTCCACTAGAAAGCATGCTAGAGGGCACGCCCCCACTCCTCACCCTGGGCACTTAGTGATCCTCCAAGAGGGGCGCCTCTGATCTCCCCTGGCCTCAAAGCCACCGCGCTGCCTCACAAGGTCCTATATGTGTCGGGCCTCCTCCTCTTCCCACTTCTTATACGTTTAAAGGACATTGGTGGGTATTTCCCACTCCCTGAGAGAAATTCTGGGATGTGACCAAAGGAAAGCAGATGGAGGTCAAGTCTAATGGGAGGAACAGGTTTCCATCCACACGGGCCCCTGCAGGAGTCAGAGTGGATGCACTGGCGGCTCCATATGAGTTTTGTCCCCTGGCTGCTGTTTCCCTAGGCTCTGTCCTTCTCCGTCCCCTTACAAGGATGGCTGCTTTTAGCTGGGAGGGGATTCTCCTCTCCATGGAAATCCAGTTGCCAAGGACCTCCAAGGCCGTCGGGAGGGCAGGCTGGCGGGCAGCTGCGCTGTGCTTTGTAAAAAAAAGCAACAGAGGTCCCAGTCCCACGAAGTGCTGCCGTCAGGCCTGAGCACCAACTTGTCCCACAAAGTCCCTGAAAGGGTGCGTCTGGATGGCCTCAGGGCCTCAGGGCAGCTCCTGCAAGCCCGCCAGTGCTGGACTCCAGCCAGCTGTACGCATAATGGGGACAGAGTGGGGTCTTCACATTACAACCCCAGCCCCAACTTTGCAGGACATCCCTTCCTTGTTACAATGCAACCTCAATGGCATTCACACCCGAGGCCACTGGACCCCGTCTCCAATGAACTCCTGCTCCTCCCAGGCAAGCCCCAGTGGTGACCCAAGTAGGGGATGAGGGACCAGATCCCTCTCCAGCTCTACACCGCCCCATGCAGCTCAATCTGCCAGCTGTGAGTCTGCCTCCAGTTCCCTGGCAGGTGAAGGGGTATGTGCCCGGTGTCCTGTGTGGATCCCTCTGTTCCAGCCCCAGCAGGACCAGGACCTCACAGTGCTCAGTGTCAACATGTCACCACAGCAGCAGTAGTCCAGCAACCAAACTCCAGGTTCAAATGATGTGGGCGACAGTCTGCTCACACAAAGGGCTGTGAGGGCAGGTCTGAACCATGTGGAGTCTAAGATGCACAGGAGCAGCCCGTCCTGCAGGGCTATTTCCTGAGGCAGCCAGGCCAGTGGCCAGTGGCCAGCCTCCCAGAGCTCCCTGGAGGCGTAAGCCTATTTCATTCACATTATGTTTCTGACCCCACTGGCTACCGAGAACTTGCCTTTGTTTCCCAGGTTATTATGGACACACAGTTCCCAAGGTAGAGCCATCAGCCTTCCTTCAGGGATGAGAAAACATATGTCAGCCGGAAATGAGTAACTGGAAACACAATCTGTTTTCTTCTTTTATTGTTGTTGAAAACAGGGGCCTTGATTGGTTCCCAGCTTTAAAAAAGTCAGAGCTGCCACTGTTCAGATAAAATCCCAACTGTCTGCTACACCCCTAATTATCAGTCTGCCTTCTGGGTAAAATGGTACTATTCAATTATTGTTTTTTGTTCACTTGTCAGCTACCAAAAAAAAAATTTCACCACTTTCAAACCCGCTAAAAGAACAGAAATGCTGTAAATTGCTTTTTCAGCGTAGTTACTTCAGACCTAATATCTCTCTGCAGAGTGTCAAAAATTGTATAATGCTATGTTGCATGCAAATCGTATTTAATGTGTCTGTTTCAATGATTTGTTTTATATTATGTAATTTCATTGAAATGATTTCTTTTGTCACCACTTTTTATGTAGCTCAATTTGACACTTCCCACTTATCACATAAAACATACATATGATCCAGCCCCTGTAAATAAAAGCAAGATTGTCACACAGGAGTGCATTACCTTAAGTCTCTGTGAGGCACAGGCCATAGGCAGCTCTAGAGGCAGCTCCCACCCGGCCTGTTCTTTGCCTGTCCATGGGTGTCTGCCCCTCGGGTTTAGATAAACAGGCTGGACCATCCCATCATCTTGGAATGGGACCTGCACAAGTCTGAGGCTGCCAGCATGCACTGTGGTATATCTGTTGCAATGCTAAACAGCAATTAATTTTTTTTCAAGACTGAGTTCAGGAAATTATAAGTGGTGTGCTGAGGTCATGAGCAGCTACCTCCCAAAGCCAGATGCGCCTGCCTGGTGCCGGTCAGATTCCTCTTGCTAATGTTGTTGTCCCTTTGCTGTAACTTTCCAGAGGAAACTCTGGCCTCAAGATGCAAAAGCCCATGCTCCCCCGGCTCAGCGGTGTGGGGCTAAGCGGGTCCCTTGAGCGCAGCCTGTGCCTCTTCTGCATGTGACCAGCTGCATCCCACCAAGCGGAGGGTGTGGACAAGCAAGCCAGTGGGCTGTCTGGTTTGGTCTGTTGGGCCCTGAAGTGGACTTTGGTACTACTCCCATTCAAGATGCAGTGGCATCAGCTACTCCTGTGACCTTCTGTCCCTCCCTCAATGACAGCTACAAAATAGAGATGGAAAAGGCCACCTGGGAGCCCAGAAACATGCCCTTAGCAGCATAGCTGCTCACACCCAAGGCCCTGTCCCATGCTGTCCTCCTGCCGGGTGGGCCAGGGCTGAACTTCAGACCAGGACGGACGTGGTGGAAAGAGTCAGAGACAGGAAAGCCCATGAAGGCCGCACCTCATGAGGAAGCTGCAGGTGTGCCAGGCCTGGGCCACAGCTGAGGACCTCTTACAAAGGTGCAGTGACAGCTTGAGTTATGCTGACAGCTCCCCTCAAAGGAAAAGCAGGTGTCACGCCAGGGAGATGACACATGCCTCACTGTCACCTCCACAGAGAAAAATGGATGGCCCAGAATCTCGCCATCAGCAACATTGCCATCTGGGGAGAGATGGGAGCATTGGGTTTGATGTTATAAATCACCGTAATTTGTTACACTTTCCAAAGACAAATATGACGGGGTGGAATTACTTTGTGGCGCTGAGGCAGTCACTTGCAGAAGCCATAAAGTGCCAGCATAAATCTGAGCACAAGATATATTTAACCTGAGGATGCAGCATATTGCCAGCCTCCCTGCCATGTTCACCCAGAACTTAGATGCCAAGGGGAGGGCATGCCCCATGCATGCTCATCACACCCACACACGGCGGTCTGTGCAGAGACCTTGTGAGCAGCTGGCAGGGACTGTCCCAGGCCCTGTGCATGCACATGCCGGGGAGGGACCCCCTGGCTCCTCTGGTCCCCGGAACAGCATGGGACCTGTGATTCCCCAGGCGCCAGGCAAGGTGGAAGGGGCAGGAGGAGGAGGAGAGGCTTGGGCAGGATCCAGCTAGCTCACCACCCCTGCACCACACAGACACGGCTCCCTTCATGTCACCTGCTCATCAGCCTCCTCTGCTCCAGCTCCCACTGCCAACACCACACACCACAGACTGCACACACAGCGACAATCCTTGAGGTGAGCGCCTGGTGCAGCAGGGATTGACCTTGGGCACTGTTGGTTCTGTGACCTAAGGTGGGGTCCTCCCAGCCCAGGAGGGAGCCAGGCACCAGGGAGGGAGGCAGTAGTGCAGAGTGATCACAGTCGGCTCCCATAGAGACTCCACCCCGCCAGAGCAGGACTCCACCTTGGCACTGGAGGTGAGGAGTCAGCTGGCCTGCCCAAGGGAACCATGCCAGTCCGATCCCTCTGCCTGTGCTGCCCAACACGCACAAAAAGAAAGAACACACAAGAGTTGCTCCTGCTCAGCTTCAACAGTGAAGTTACTTAAACATGGAGGAAACAACTGTGTGCCACCCCTCCTTCAAACCAGAGGGAGTTTGCCAAGTAAAGCAGCTGTAAAAATAGAAAAAACAGCCATCATAGCTGGAATGCTTTGCAGACCATCTGGGTGTCGAGGCGTGTGAGAGCGTGGGCTGCCCCATCGCTGCGTTTGAAGCCCTGGTGCCCTGGTCCTCCCACAAGTCGTGGGAGCCCACAGCTCTGGGGGACCAGGGGCCTGTGTGTGGTGATTATAGCAGTGCAGAATGGCTTTGGGAGCCCTACTTAGCCTCATAGCTCTTTCTAGAAGACTGGTGTGCCTTCTGGGTGGTTCTAGGCCAGTTCTGGATGCTGAAAACATCAGTAAGCATTGGCATTTGGTGTTCATGCAATTCACTCTGGGAGTTTGGTGAAAACTTGAATTGCCCTTGGCACCCCAGGAACCTGAAGCTTTCAACTCAAGAGTAAATCCAAGGTTATCAGCAGAGATTAAACTTGATCAATCAGTCGATCATCAGTAAGTGCTCTCTGGTGACCAAGTACCTCTAAAGTGGCCCTGTACCACACAGGATGGCCCCAGTAACAGGAATGAGCTAGCACTGGCCTCTGGCTGCTGCGGGAGATGCACTCAGACCCACAGCTATGCACTGCTCGTGGTTATAGAAGAATGTGTAAACAGGTGCCTCCTTGCAATTATATGCAGCTCTGTTGGAGTCTCATCAGGATCCCAGAACCCAGATGAGGAAGATGGAAGGGTGGCCTGGGGGTCCTTGCCAAACCCATCTGGGACAATTCCCAAGCAGCTAGTGCCAAACCCATGGCCCAAAGCCTCGGGACCCTCAGGAAGGTGGGCATGCTGGGAATACACTCCCTATTTCTCTGCTGTGCACCCCAACTGAGGCCACTTACTTGTCCACATTTGCCATGCCACAGTGGACATGGCAAGGCATGGGAGGACTTGGGCTGGGACTTGGCTGAGTCATCCAGGGAGCTGAAGGCCAAGGACTTACCCACAACTTCCACAAGGGCACGTGGCTGTAAAAGCTCCCTCCTCACCTGGGACATGCTCCTCCTCCTCACCTTAGGCCCACTTCTCCATTGGCAAAATGCAGAGCACTCAAGCTTCCTTCCCTCTGAAGGGTTGCATGTATACACAGCATGGCTCTGGACTTTGTGGTTAAGCATTTCTGGAAGTGTCTGTGAGGGTGCTGACCAATGAGATGAGCACTGGAACTGGTGGACTAAGTAAAGCTGATCGCCCTCCCCAGTGTGGGTGGGACTTGTCCAATCAGTTAAGGGCCTGAATGGAACCAAGAGGGGAAGAAGGGGAGCTCTCTTGGCCTGCCTGCCTTTGAGCCAAGACACGGGTCTCCTGCCTTCACACTCAGACTCAGGCTGGAACTGAGCCATCAGCTCTCTGGGCCTCCAAGGCAGGCTGCAGGCCTTGGACTTCTCAGCCTGCATAATTGCGGAAGCCAGTCCTTACAGCAACCATACATATGGTTTCTCAAGAGCCCATATGTGCCTTAGGAAGAGGAGGACATCAGCACAGGGAGTTTCCTGGGTTTATTCATCCCTAAGATAGGCTTTATGTAAGAGATCCGAGGGAGGGACCAGCCACAGTGTGGAGATGTGGCTACGGCCTTTTTGATGGGACAAAGGACCATTGATCACCCAGGATCACAACAGAAAGACCTGTCCATTGTGCTTTAGGACCATCAGAATAAAGATGGTTTTAATACTGATTTTGTTGGCTTCTTAAAAGGAGGGGGAAAAAAACAGAAAACAGCGCAGGGAATTAGAGATGGACATGGTGCCTTGCAAGGAGGAAACCATGTCTACACTGCTCAAAGGATGATTTGTCTTCAGTAAGATTCAGTGGCGATGCAGAAAAACGCCTGCAGAAAGTGAATGGCAGGAGCTTTAATAACTCTTTGGGGACAGGGCCCAGGGGTATTTTGCTGCAATTCAAATTGCAGGCATGGGAGTATTTGATGTAAGTTTGCAACCTGAGGCACTATGTGATGTTTTTTGAAAACAGCACACAGAAAATGCATAGAGTGCTTGAAGGGAATTGAAGGATACTGGAAATCAGACACAGAGCATGAGCACATATTCTCTCAGGAAGGAAGCTGGGGTTTCAAAGGTGCTGGCCCTATGTGACAGTAACAATCACCATCTAGCAAAGTTGTCACCTCGGTGCATGAATGGCTTAACTGACTTGCAGTCTGTGTAGAATTTTGGAGGTCTGTAGTTCATTTAGGGGCTAGACATAGGATTTTTCATCTAGGAACTGTGAACAGCCAGTAACACAGGAAGCACTTAACGTGTTTTCTGGGCTGTTGGTTACTTCTCACCAAAGGGCCCCAGCAGGAAGGGCATGTGATATACAGTACCCACTGGTTAGCTTTGTGCCATAAGGACAAATTTGTAAAATGACCTATGTTCTCTCAAAAAGATAACCATTTACTTAATGGTTATCAATAATGCCCTGCTGTGCACTATGGGTTGGATCCATTCTATAAAGAAAACTTTGAAATTTGGCCTGGCTTTATAAAAAATAGATTCCAAAGTTATTTACAAGGAACCAGAAATGAAGACATATTATTGGGTATCAATTGAGAACTCTGGCCAGGCCAGTGCTTTAAGGAATGAACACCTAAATCCATCTCTCTTGCCACAATGTTAGCAAAGCAAGCCTCCAATCTGTGTGACGGATCTTCTAATTGCTCCAGACCGGGTCCCATGGTGTTTCGCGCTGTACACAATCTACTACCATGGATTGGGCAAATGTTGTGTGTGCATTTGGTTATTCACGGCTGCCCCCCAACAAGTGGAGTCCATAAAGATGGGGCCACTCTTGATGGTGGCATGATTATATGTCTCTTACTGCACAGAGATCTCAGCCTGGCACTTCTCTACTCCAGGAATTCTATAAGGTACAGTTCAGTGGCATCTTTGCTTAGTGAATAATTTTTATCTGTGCATCCAGAATGATAGATTTTTGAATGTTGGTGACAGCAAAGACCCATCTCTCATATGCCTCTTCTCCCTGCCACTGGAAATCACTTTCTGCACCATCACCCATCTGGCCTTCTCACCAATACAGCTTTCAATATCTCAAGCAAGGAGATTTTCCTACTCTTTTAATAAAATGCATGACCAAACAGAAGGAAAATTATTCTAATACAATAACTTACTCCCATTTTACCAAACGAAATACAACCACACAACATTATAGTTTTAACTGCAATCATCCTGCATGTGTATCAGTGGGCCTTATTACCAGTAATCTTCACAATGGAAATAGTGTCCTTGCCAGCTGTGTCAGAAGTACTGATCTGTGTTTAGTTTCTGTTGATTATTTCATTTGTGTGATTGATTTAAAATGAAAATGAATGATGCAGTAGTTTTCAGATACCTACAAACTAAGTTGATGCTTCTTGTACATTAACAGACTTGGGTATTATATGACCCTGTACATTAAATGCACAGTCGCCTGTCCTTCTGATATAGGCTGGTTTCTTTCAAGGATGAAGCCAGGTGGTGCCTAACGTTGCTTATTGGTGATGTTATGGGGCAGCCACTTAACAGTTAGCCGGTATTTGGAAACTTCTTCCTCATTGAGTGTCATTTTAAATCAATCATACAAACAACATAATCAACAAAAATGAAGCCCATCTGATTAGTTTCCTGGATTAAATAGTTGAACAGTAACCATCTCTTTCAGTGGCCACTGGGTTGATATCCCCAAATGCTGAGCATTCCAAAACCCTCAGTAGGATTTGCTTTGGAAGTGATAGCTGCAGAGGAGCAGGTTTCTCTGTTTTACACAATGACTAAGGAAGGCAGATGAGAATGTTCCAGAAGCCCTATTCCAGGGCTCTGGCCTTGAGATTGTGAGCTAAGACAGCATCACCAGCAAAGCAGCAGTGTGTGCTTGCTCGCTGTGGCTAAGTGCAGGTGTACAGAAGGCAGTGGCACCTGCTGATCCAGGCTCTGAGTTGACCAGGACATGCCTCCCAGTAGGACAGAGGCACAATGGCCACCCCGCGTCCTGTAAGGCTCTTCTCCTCACTGCAGGCCATAAGTCGAGCTTCCTGTCTGGGTCCCTGACAAAGCTGAGGAGCACCCACTCCAGGCGCAAGACTGTCCTATGCTCCCTGTAACCTATGTCCCCAAGGTGGCTCCACCTGGACAGGGCCCTGGGTGATGTCCTCCAGCACCCGCTGCCCACAGAAACCCAGCTGCGCAGAGGACAGTTACCTGACAATGAAAGGCTCCTGGGCGATGGAGGCCGCCTCTCCCATGATACTCAGAGTGCGCCCTCCAGGGTCACCCCAGTGGCCCTACTGAATCCAGGGCAGCTGCAACAGGCTGTGGAAGTAGTTTGAATTGAAAGGCCTTCTATGGGGTTACACCTTTAGGTAGACTATGCAAAACAAAGACGAGAATGTTTCAGAATGGTCAGAGAAAAAAATAGAGACAGCTTGAAAGTGATCATTGCAGTGAGTGATATAAATGTTTTCAGACTTCAAGGCTTCTTCCCAGACGGAACTGTGAGATTTCTGAAGAAAATGCAGTATTTTGTAATTTCACCCTGCAACTTAAATTTTGCTTATTTCAAATTTTCAGCGTTATGGATTATGTAAAAAATGAATGATTGTAATGTGACATGTACACATTATGAGAAGGAGCCTGAGACACTTCCTCCCCCAAAACTGCCCAAGAGGAAGGAACCACTGAGCCAGGTCACGGCCCTTCTTAGCTGTCAACGAAAGAAATGTTTCCTGAGGTGGCCTCCTGAAGTGGAGGTCAGGGTTTATAAAATCTAGTCCTTGTTGGGAAGTTGTTATTATTTTGTTGCCAAAGCCCATCACTAGTGTAGGGATGCTTCCTAAATTGGCAGTTAGCTGTGAAATGCAAGGGTGAAAAGAGACGGTATTAGGTACTTGTGGACAGAAATTATCTTTATATCTAGAGGCCCACACAGAGATTGTTCTATTTTGTGTGTGTGTGCACTTCATTTCCACTAGACTGTAAGTTCCAAGACCAGAAATATTATTTTAAGCCTAGAATTACAGACCTTCGTGCTCCCTCTCACATCACAGCCAGTGGTTCCCAAAGCCCCACAGCACACAGACACACAGATACATGCCCACACACACACCTGCACTCTGACCTCTTCCTGTCCCCTCCCCCAGGTGCCACCTGGCTACACCATCCTTTTAATCAAAGGCTAAGAAAATAGAGGCATCTGCCTACAGCAAACCCCACAGAAATAGATTCCCATGAAAACCAAACAAAAAGGCAATAGAAAAGAGAAGTGGTGATATTACATTTTTTATTAGGTCCACTGTTCCACAGCCTTTGGGCTCTGGGCACAGGTGCAGTGCTTTCTCAAGGACCAGTGATCCAGTCTAGTTTGAAGAGCTTGGCAAAAACTCTAAATTGTGATGCCAGTAGGTTCAAAATATTGCCTGTGAGACCAAGGAAATGGACACATTTGTGGTGGGAAAAGAGATGGCTCATCCCTGAGGATTCACATTTTATCTTATACCTTTGCTACTGAGCTTTAGGAATGAATGGGCATTACCTCAGAAGAACTTGAACTAGTGATTTCATAAGCATGAAAACATCTGTCCTTATTGAGTGCACAGTAGACACAAAGCCCAGTTCGTTTGCGGTCCATTGTTCCAAGTATGTCCATTGTACCCAAGAATTCGTTATATCTTAGACTACCCTACAAAGTTGTGTGCACCATAGATAGGGACCATGAGGTATCTGTCATCTACCATCCATCATCATCAATCTTCTATCTCCATTTTCCCCAGAAATCGCCTGGAACACAGTGAGTGTGGAATAAATGAAAGAAAAAATAAGAATTAACAAATGATGGTTAAGTGAACAAGTAAATGAAATTGATTGGAACAACACAGAAGTTATTCAATAAAGGCTTATAATACACAGGA
This sequence comes from Manis pentadactyla, assembly GCF_030020395.1. Classification (NCBI taxonomy): domain Eukaryota; kingdom Metazoa; phylum Chordata; class Mammalia; order Pholidota; family Manidae; genus Manis; species Manis pentadactyla. The sequence goes on along the minus strand of NC_080021.1, from coordinate 90,286,869 downwards.
CAGAGGAGATTAAAGGGACAACAAGCCAGAAGTGGAAATACTCAGGATTGAGGCTAATTGGTTGATGAGACAAGGATTCAAGGGTCCAACCAGGTTTTAAAGCAGACAGAGCCCCAGAATAAAGGGTTTGGAACTTATTCTTGAGATCATTGGTGTCATTGGTTGTTCCCAAGAAGGAACAAGCCACATGATGTGGGAAATATGAGACTGGAATAAAGTAACTATGTTTTGAAGAGTAGTGTCTGTAAGACAGCTCTGGGCTCTGGGATGTTGGGACTGAAGTACAGTCAAAACATGGGGCTTTGTGATAATAGCCCAGTAGGACTGAGGGGATGTACTAGATGGAACCTAACTCAAGTCCTGGAGACCAGCTCACAGTGGACAAACAGTTCAGAAAAGTCAGACACCCCTCCCATCATTCCTGCACAAAGCCGTTGACCTCCTGCCACTTAGCTGTGCTGGCATCTAACACTCAAATCTATAACATGGGTTGCTAACACTACTCATCTTTCTGCTTACACACCTAAAATTTGTAGTTCTCATCAGAAATTATGATACAATTTTATTTTCAACATCTAACTTAGATATCTAAGTGGACAGTCATTTGTTACCATTGTTAAATAATCTGCCATCTGATTAAACAGACTCACATATAACTGCCATACTTTCCCTTGAGAATAAAACACAAATCTAAACCCATGAGTCACAACTACGGCTGACCCCAGATTTCGTCCCATGTGGATTTGCTAACAGTGACGCTAATCACGGCTCTACTGATGAGGGGCTGAGGAAGTCTGCCCTGCCGCTGTCCACTTGGTCGGTGCTGGCTGGGGCCCGCAGATAGGGAGATCAGGATTCGAAACAAGCCTGCAAAGAGAGCTTAAAGGCTTTATAGCCAATAACCTCTTAATCCCCATCCTGGTAAGAGGAGAGTCCTTAGCACCGTGGGGAAAGGCGGCTGGGAGTCGGCGATGAGTTGAGAGCGGCACACAGGAGCCTCGCGGTGCATTTCGGGCACACACTCCCCAGCAGATAAAACATGTGAATGTTCTGCGAAGTGGAACTGAAATACCCGCCGGGGCTACAGAAAACTGGTCACAACACACTCATTTAATAGCTGATGTGTAGAGGTTTGGACAAAGAAGGAAAGTGTGATTGCTGACAGCAGGGAAATCATTGTAGGGTCCTCACGAGTGCGTACGGGTCCCGCCGTCACACAGGGGGACGCACCAAGGAGGGAGAGAGGAGAGCGCAAGGGCACAAAAGCGCGGACATTACCCTGTCACGGGGGAGGGGGCCCTGAGCCTCCACGTTTGCGGGAGCCAAGCTGCCTGGATGGGGTAGGCAGGATGCTCCTCCAGACCCTCTCGTTTATGGAAGCTGATCCGCACAGGCCTCAGGCATTAGGCAAACCACTGTACTGACCCCGTGTGCTGCCGGGTGTCAGGCACCCCGGACCTGACCACCCTGCCCATTTAAAGCCCTCATCCCAGAGGAAAGGACCTGTGACTGTCTTTCAGGTTCTGGCCATTTGTGAGGACACAGGTTGACCATCCACCCGGCCGATGCAGATGAACTTGTTGCCAGCAGTGATTTCACACGTGAGACTGGGAGGCAGGGAACGGGCATTCAGCGTGCCAGCTCGCAACATCACAGCCTGCAAGAATGATATGTCACTGCCGCCTGTAATTGGCCCAGGCATCCATGTGGTTGTCAGGAATTCCCTTGATTCTTCTGGACAATCATATGGGGTAGACGTTGTAAACACAGGATCATGTATGAAAAACTGAGAATTATAGAAGTTAGAAAAGTTAATCAAGGTTGTACAGATTATTAGCTATGTCTGGATTTGTACAAAGTCTGCTGGATTTCAAAACCTTGTTCTTAAGCACTGCATCCCACTGACATCCCAGGCCTTAAGCCCAGTTCATGTGCCGTGAAGAAACAATAACACTGTACATAATAAACAGAACTCACAGCAGCTCTAAACATACAGTTTCTGTGTGTCATGTGTGGCTTACACAGGCATCATAACTCAGACTGCAGGGCCCTCTACCCCTATTTGTTGAGCACTAGTAATGCCAGTGTCCACTGGGTGAACCCACCGGGTGAGTCACAGCATCTACTGGCTTTAAACTAACAGAATCAAAATCAGGGAAGACAGCCAGCTTGACCTGGATGAACCCGTTGGACATTACTGAGATGTTCTCAGCACCATGGGGAAAGGTAAAGAGTCAGTGTGACTCCATCCTCAGGAATGGGAAAAGTCCAAGAACCATCTGAAAAGTTTGCATCTTAGTGTCATGTATAGTAAATACTTAAATACTGTTTGATGTCATCATTATGTGGACAATGGTGTCCTTCCCTGAAATCCCTGAGAACCCATCTCCCAGGAGTGTGTGAAGTAATTTTTCCCAAATTTTCTTCCTTTAGGAAGTGACCAATATCAAGCGAAAATGAGACTAGGTGACACGAACTCAACTTTTTAGTCTAACTACACAACCAAACAATAGGCACCCGCAAGAGGCGGCCCTTATCACACACGTGGGGACACCAGTGACCAGGCATAGTGACTGGCAAATGCTCTCCACATCCGTTTTTAGGCTGGAGGAGAGGAGAGTAAGGCCGCTGTTCTTTGTTCTCTAAATTTACCTTTTTATCTGTCTGTTTGTTTGTTTTTAAAAACATAATCTATGCCCACAGTGAAAATCCAGAAAGTTCATACAGATATTAAAAACAAAAGCGAAAAGTCCCTCACAATCCCACCACCACATACACATGTTTTTATAATTTAGGTTTATGTCCATACCAAACCATATAATTTTAGCTTATGGTATAAATATATGTACCAAGTTATTACAAAAATAGGATTACACAATGGATGCCATTGAGTAACCAAGTTTTTAACCTAACAATATACTGTAGTACATAAAAATTCCTAAGTAAATATGTCATTAAGGTAAAAGGTTGGATATGCCCCTTGGTATGAATACAACCTAATTTAATTTGTTGGTTGTACTGCTTATTATACTTTTTGATCTTATGAGAAATACTAGCATGAAAAATCACATACACATACCAGTATGAATTTAGCCAACTGCTTTCTTAGGATAAATTCTAAAGTGAAATTCAGAGGTTTAGGACATCATGGGCACTGGTACTAAATAACATTTAGTCCTCAGCAGAGACATTCCTGATGGTAGAATGTAGCCTAGCTGGCAATTATTTGCATATTCTACAATTTCTTTTTCAAGAGACCAAAGGGAGAAAAGAGTTACAAAATATCTGTAAGAGGGAAACATCATAGGGTCTGTGGTTTTGGTAACATGCTATGGAAAGCTGCACATTCTGAGCAACATGGCATTTTCATGGGCTAATAGTACAAATAGCACAACAGAGCAAGAGGGACTAACAGAGACGACAGGAGTAGACCGTGGGCAGGCAGAGGGGTCCAGAGGGGACACTGGGGAAATGGTGGTTCTCTCCTGGCTCAGCATGAGATGGCTCCTCCATGGGCCTTTCAGCCACAAAGATGCACAGGTCTGAACCTGAAGATGCTACTCATTTCATGCAGGAATATGTATTTCTCCCCAGAAGACATGAAGTGTGGAGAACAGTGTTAACAGGATACATGCTGAAACACTGAACAAACAACTTTTTAGATGTTGCAGGGGTTCCGTGGCATAAGACATACCAAAGGCTACAAACTTAAAAAACAGTCATTAAATAACTTTAAAAGACACCACTTGTCTTGGAATAGAACGAAATCATCTAGGGTTTTGTTTTGGTTTCGTGTGTGCGTGTTTGGAGTAAGAACAGTGGTAAAATGTAGTATGAAAAAGCAACCAGCTTGTGATACATCTTTCCTAACCACTGCTTCTACTGAGGGGAAGCTGAAGTTCCAAAGTGAGTCAGCATGATAGTTCTGATGCAATGGGAAGGATCCTATATCCATTATTGTCATTGTCAGAATGCTTTTTTAAATGGGTTGGTCCTTTGCACACAAACTGAATATTGTCTGCTATGTTTTATCTGTTCTTTCCTTGAATCAATTTTACCTTCTCACTAAGGTCTACTTCTTGGTGACTTAGGACTGACAGGGCTGTGAATTATGTCCTTCTTCATCCACTCAAGGAGCATTGCCTGAGTTCCTCCTCTGCGATGGGTCTGTCCTCCTCTCTGGAGCAGTATTGTGGGGGAAAACTACACCCTCGTGGAGCTTATATTCTGGTTATTGAGATGAGGAACCAGAGGCTTAATGAAATTAAATAATTTCCTGGCTAGCTAGTCTCAGAGCCAGGGTCAGTCTCACGATTCTTGATGATGCTCATCACCATCTGTGTATGTGGCCTTGGACCCATGCTATCCTGGGAAAGGGGCTGTGTGCAGGCATCCTCACAAAACTTCTCCTTAGAAACCCAGGGGGTATCGGGATTCCCACAGCCAGTAGGTAAACCGACCAGGAGAATAAAATAATAAATACAAACACATAAATTCCAGTATGAGAAAAAAACAAGTGGGTCCCTATCCTTTCCCACTCATACGGAGAGTTGATTTACCCTAGTTGTTACTGATAATACCAGCCTCCATAATTGCTTCTCCCCAAAGAACATCACAGCATCCCAGGATTTCTCTACCTCCCTCTGCTTTTAGTGACAATGTAGAGAAGGACAAGTAAAATTTGCTTTTTGATATTAATTTGCTTAAATGATATGAAGGAAAAAAGTGAATTAGAACTGATTCATGCCTGACTCACCATTTAAGCACATACTGCCATTTTCTAATAAAGGGTGGCAGAGTCGCTTCCAGGGGCAGCGTCTGAGTGACACTGTGTCTCCCTCACTCGGTGCAGTTGCCTCCAACTTTGCATCTGAAATTTCCTAACAGAAACCCTCCCTCCGGGGGCAGGCAGCCTGGCAGCCAGGATGCTGCAATCAAGCGCTGCTCGTCACAGCAAGCACTCAGATGGGCCCAGGAAGGTGCTGACCAGCCAGTGTGGAGGAGATGCCTGATCTTTGCTGCTACTTGAGATGAATAATGACTCCTCAAGCTGAGCACATGTAAGGCTGAACCACAAACAAATGGGTTTAAAATAAAGTACCTGGCAAAGCTCCATTTGCTGCCATCACTGAGACCTTAAACTCCAGAGGCCATTTGCCACCCCTTTGTCATTCTCCCCTTCAAACTATCCTCACATGCATCTCGTTTCCTTTATTTCTGCCACTTTGCAGCTAGAGGCACTCGTGGAGGGGCCCAGGTTAAATGAAGCTAGCATGCAACTCCAGTGAAGTGTTTCCTTTCTCGTCCTTGTCATGGTGTGAATAGATGACACTGTCACAGGAAATGGTGCTGGCCCGCACTCTGAAGTGTGGGAGAGCCACAACAAGGAAACTGAGCAGTACAAAGCACAGGCATCAGGCTTGGGCAATGCACCGGCTGGACATGTGAACCTCGTGCAAAGGAGAGAGGGGAAGGAAGAGCTGCCTCTGTGAATCATCAGTCAGTCAGAGAACTCACGGGCTGCCTTCTTCTTCCTGAGACAGTGCAGCTTCTCAGGCAAGGGTTGGGGTGGGATAGCTTATTTGGGATGTGGGGATGAGGTGAGGATGGAAGGTCAGCCGATGAGGAACCATCCTCAAGCCAGGTGCCCCAGTAGGTAGCTAAGTTAAGCCTTCTAGGGGAGCTGGAGGTTCAGGGAAGAATGCCAGGCTTCAGAGCCAACCCCACATCCCTCAGCCAAGTGCCCACACCAGCTGTGCCCCACTCTGCCTCCAGGCCACCCCATGCTCCTGGGGCCACAGTGCCCAAGTGGGCCCTGACACAGTGGAAGCTGCAGGCAGAGAAATGCAGGCACCGGTGACAGGTCCCAGGGTGGGCAGATGAGGGCCCCAGGCAGAGCCAGTGGCACCCTCCAAACCCAGTGGAGTCCACGTGGCTTTCACCTGCCTGCTCTGAGGCTGGCTGGTAGACCCTCCCCATGGACACAAAATCAAGCACGGGGGTGGGAAAAGTCACAGGATTGTGTTTTCAGTGCAGACAGTGGATGGAGAGCAAGAGTGAGGAGAGATACACACAGGCCTTCCTCGCCTCTTGCAGAAGTCTGCTCACAGAAGTGCCACGTGAGAACTGCAGCATTCCCGTGCAGGCCCCCAGCCAGCCCTGGTGGCTGCCTCATCTTCTTGGGGTCCAGACAGTACTTGGGGATCACTGGTCACTTTTTCCGTGGGCCCTGGTGACCCTAGCTGCAGGGGATGGGCACTCAGGTCCAGGCATAGCAGTGAGAGAGCTGTGCTTCCATGTGGAGACAGCCAGTGTGCCCACAGCAAGGGAGTGGCTGCCAGGGGACACCCCCAGTTGAAAATTCTCACTGCCTCAAGCTTCCCAGGGGGCGGGGTTGGTATTAATTTGTGTCATGGCTACAAGGTGACCTTGGGGGCATGCCCTCACTGCTCCATGACACAAGTTTTCCCCTCACTAGCCAGAAAGCCAGAACAAGTGTGAGCTGGTGTGGAATAGGTCCTGGTGGCAGTGGAAAGATAGAATTTCCCACCTGGAGCCACTGAAGCTGTGTGACATGAGCTCATGCTTGCTGGGCTGCAGGCTCATTTGGTTGGCACCCAGGACCCGTCCAATGCACCGTGCAGTAGCCTGGAGGGTCCGGATTCCAGGCTGTCCCCTGCCCTCTGGAAAAGGCTGGGTGCATCCAGGCTGCTTCATGCTGGCCAAGACCACAACTCAGGCTGCTTCTCACTGTGTAATTCTGCTCCTATTTCCTTCTCTTTTATGAAACGGAATTATCAATGCTGCTAGCATTTTCTGCAAGCCTCCAGCTAAAACTGGGCTTGAACATGGCTAACAGATTTGTTCCTGAGCCATAAACAGAGGCTCCAGGTGCTGGTCCACCATCAGTGCCTGCACACTCGTGTTCGCACCTTCATCCCTTGCGTTTCCTTCTCCTCCACATGGTCATGTCCCTGGTTTTCGAGCAAGGTAAAGCCCTGTACTTTACTCCTGGCCTTGCTGTGAGCACAGCAGTGTCACCATTCTAGCAACATGGCTGAATTCCATAATTTTCAATATACTTGGCAAGGTATAAACACCTTTTCATAAAGGATTTCTTGTTCTCACAACATAAAACCCACCAAAAATGTGAGCACGCTGGAATTTGAAGCTCCTCGGGTAGCAGGCTTATACATTACTCTTAAGACCTGCTCTAATGCAGTTGCTATTAGCCACATGTGACTACTCAGATTTAACCAAAACTAAATAATAAAATTTTAAATTCAGTTTCTTGGTCTCTCCGGCCACATCTCAAGTGTGCAGCACCCACATGAGGCTGGTGGCTGCTGTATTGGATGGCACACACTCAGAACATTCCCATCATTGCAGAAAAGTCTATTAGCAGTACTGGCTTGGCTGCAACAGTATTCTACCAAAGGACAGACATTAGGTGGAAAATGCTTTCCAGATAACAAGCATTAAGAAAAATACTCAGTATCACATGGTTGAGAGACATTAAAATTCCAAATTCATTGCTTATTCAAATAATTGAAAAGCAATTGAGAATTAATGGCTATTACACTGAATTAGAGGGATGTACAGATGTATATTAGACTAATTCCCTGACAACTGTCCCAAAATGTTAAGCCCATCCTTCTGAATATTCAGGAGCCCTCTGTCTTGGCAATATCAGATATATTTCTATACAGTCATATAGCTTTGCTCATTCGTTTACACACTATCTCATTCAAACCCCAAATGGCTAACTCAGGTGGATGTAATAAGATGAAAAGAAGCAGGTAATTGAGGGCAAGGCGTGAGGGGGAAGCCAGAGAACTGGAAGGACAGAACAGTGTACTCCAGTCAAGAGCTGTAGCTACAAATTCAAAGCTTCCCAGCAAACCAAAGTGGAGAGGGACATTTGAACAGCTATGATCTCTGTGCCAATGCAATAAAACAAAACCATCTTCCTTACCAAGCAAACCCATCGACTGCTCTTTCCTGAGTCTCTGCAGACAGTCACTGAGCTTCTCAATGTGCATGCTCAGTGAGGCACTGCAAAATCACCATGTTCCTTTCTTGATGGAGCTGCCCCAAAATCACAGCAGCTGCCTGCCTCATCCCACCTGGAAGCTGCTTCACAGTGGAAGACTCCATTTCCTCAGAAACCATACCTGGAGCAGCCAAGGTCTCCCTAGGCAGCAAGAGAATCAAGATGGAGAAAAAACACCACCTTATTGGTGCCAGGGTGACCTACAGGGACCCACACCAATCACAGAACAAGCCCTACCATCAAGCACACTGGGGAGCATTTTCAGGCCCATGCATCATTAATCAGTGGGTTTCTCAAGATGAAACAGGTCTCTTAGAACTTCCAAGGAAACTGTAAGGTACATGTGTGGGATTCAGTTCAGCAGACTCCCTTCAATTCAACCAATCTGTCAGATGCCCACCTTTGTGGGCATGGTGTGAATGCAGCAGCGACGGGGCACTTTCCAGTCACATGAAGTCAGCACCAGCCTCCTCCACCACTGAGGGCACAAGGATGCCTGCTCCCCCAGGACAGCCTGCCCTCATCCGTGGCTGGGGTGTGGCCTGGGAGAAAGTGTCATCAGCCTACGAGAGCAGCAACTTGGAGGACAACGGTTTTGTGTCACCTGCTCCTGCAGGTAGACCCCAATCTGGCTCCTGGATGTCACATGACCTCACTTTCTTCAGAAATGGTGTCCACTATTTGGACTTCAGACTTCTCATCTATGAGGTGGACAAGTTGCCTCCATATCATTCGCAGCACGGTTTGATGGCGAGTGTAGGAGAGTGGTCTGGTCCCGCATGGAGGGCGGCCCCTCCGCTGGGCCTTAGCCCAGCAATCCCTCTTGTCTTCACTTCTCACATCTTTGGGGACTTTGCTCAGAAGCCTGAGGAACAGTGCTGTGCACACCTAGGCCCCACACTCCCTGTCCTGCTGGCTTTGCTTTCCTATGACACAAGCACGCACACACATGCACACATGCAGCCTGCATCCTCTAACTGGAATGTAGCCAACTGAGGAAAGAGATGGGGGCTGTTTGGTTCACTGTCATTCCCTACCCTACCAGATGATAGGTGCTTAGTAGATAGTTGTTGAATTAATAACAACCACTCTTATAAATAATCTCTGTGCTAAAATTGGGTACTCAGCTTGGTATTCATCAGTATTTTGAATGCACCTTGCCAATATCCCCGCCCAAACCCCAGGAAACACACACAAGCCAGTGGAACAGATACCTGGGAATTGAGAGTTCCTTCCGTAATGATGTTTGATTATTACTGGTCTTATGGGTCTAGGTTAGACCCTAGTGAAGAAGTGGCTGCAGCAGAGGAGAGGTATTGATCCCACATCAACAGTAATTATTTCAGAAGCATAAGGGACTTCATGGTGCCATGAATTATATCCCTTACCTTCCAAGATCTCCAACTAGATTTATTAACATGAAAACCAAAAGAGAAACTAGTCCCACAGTTAGTATAAGATGTCTCTTAAAATTGAGTTTTAGTTTGAAAAAATTCATTTGCCAGTAAGTGTCCTCAGTGGTTGAAAGCAAGTCAGAAACAGCTTCAGCCAGTGGGGTTCTCCGATGGCAGAACCTCAGAGGGAATTCACACATTTAGACACATTTTGAAAAGGCCCAGCCTTGACTTAAGGAGAGAGCAAGATCACCATGGCTGTGGGTCCAGATCAGAGAAAGGCCTGGAGATGACAACCCTCAGGTCCCTGGGCAGGACTCTTATTTGAATCCCCTTCCCATTCCACAGCTGTTAAAATGCTTTCCAAAAAGACTCCAGAGCTTAATTTGAACTTGAGCACTTAGGAGCCTGCACAGCCCTGATGAGAAAGCCGCATCAGCAGTCTTTACACATCCTTTCCCCAAACAAATAATCTAAGGCCTCATCTGTGAGCCAATGAATTTATTAAAGACAAATAGTCAGTCCTGTCTGCAAATCCTGCGGAATCCAGCGATCAGACTCCCTGACATTTAGCCACGTTGTAACTCTAACAGCAAAGAACACAGTAGCAGCTCAGTTCTTAAACCTGCCTCCCGGGGTGATAAACCTGCAGCCAGTCCCAGAGTGAATATCATTTCCAATATCCTGCCCAAATTCTTTGAAGGGTTTGTGCCTGGTGGACCCCAGAGGGCTTCTTCAGGATTAGTTAATAGGAGGAAGCATCAGGCTAAATTTATTGGTTATGGTTTCCCATGATTGCATAAAAAATAAAATTAAAAGAAAGCCCCCAAAGGATAGTTTGTCAAGCATGGTGATGGTACCCTCTCTGACAGGGAGTCATAAAAGCATATTAGTGACACCCTGATGGGATGTGTTTACTGGTGAAGTCAAAGAGATTGATCATTTTATCCAGAAATGGCATTTCAGTTCAACATACTGTTGCCATTAGCCCGAAAAACACACTAATCATCTAATGCATGGCACACAGTAAAATCAGGAAACAAGTGCAATTATTGGGGTCTTTATAGACCTGGCTCCCTGTGGGATGCTCTGAGTGCAGTATATGTATAGATTGCTCTTCTAGAGAAGCCTGTACTCCTCCCAGGCTCTGGTGATTGGATCAGAGGGCTTCATCACCTGAAGACGGAAGAGAGAGAGTAGCCCTTAGCCGAGCTTGGGTCTATGGTGCACTTAGAGGAACTCCCCAGACTTCAGACATCCTCAAAAGTCAAGGTTGATTTCTCAGCAACTGACAGAATGAATGTAGCCTCTTTAGAGACCAGCACTAAACAACACCATGCATCTGCAATGATGCCACACACTGGGCCAGGTGTCACGTATATCTCAAAACAAGCTTAGGTGGGAGGCTTGCTGAGTCTTCTCATTTACAGCCAAGGGACTAGGGCAGGACATTCAGTGACTTATGCAAATCAGGATTCATGCAGCCTCTGATGGAGCACACCATCTTGGCCAGCTCCGTCATCAGAAGGGATGTTGACTGAGGTCCTGCAGGATGCCAGTCCTAGAGGTGAAGGAAGTGAAGCCACCAGTGATGGCTCCCTGGCCCTGTATCTAACATCAGAAGCCACCAACTTTCTTGAGGGCTCGCTGGCCTTGTGCTGTGATAGAGAATTTACATGTGTGCCTTGATGAACACATGAGTCAGGCATGTGTGCTTGTCTCCATCGTGCAACTGGGAACGGTCTAGAACATTCAGTGGGTTGCCTGTGGTCACACATTAAGCAAATCACGGGGCCTGATCAGGCAGCCCCCACACTAAAGAAAAGCTCTAGCTGCACTACGGTGAGCTAGCAAGAAGCTGTAAGGCCCCATGTCCTCTACCTGCCCAGCCAGTGACAATGGCAGGACAGTGCTGCAGGCAGAGGCAGGCCCTGCAAGGACAGCTCCAGCTTGGCTCACTGGCCCTGCATGTTTGCGCCAGGAAAACCGCATGAACACCAAGGACATGAGCTCCACTTTCTCTGCGTGCCTTGTATCCACACAGATTATTCACACTGAGTCTGAGAAACCCCTGCAAAGAACATCCTATTCCCTCCCCAGTGCTCCAGGCAGCTCAGGAAAGACTCGCAAGTATCTTGGTCTCCTTCCCTGAGGAGCCAACGATGAAATGCAAACCCATCAGTGGACTGTAATCCATGCTGTTGAACACTGCCACCCTGATAGAGGGTGGACCCCATGGCAGACTCAAGCCCAATGTAGTGCAGCTGTCAGATTAGCATTATGAGGAGAGCCACTGCGAGCAGATTCTCATCAGTGCCCCAGAGGAGGGTGCAGGAGGAAGGGACCAAGGGCTCAGGGAGAAGGGAGAAGGCCATGCTCCTGTGCAGCCCCAGGAAGGTGGTCCGCACCCTGCCTGGTGCCCGGGCTTGTGCATCCCTCCCAGCTAGTCTTGCCTGCCTCCTTCCTGAGTCTGGGGCTCTTCACCGTCTTCTCACCTAAAACAGGGATCGCTCCGCTCAACACCCAACCTGCCCACCACCTCACATGCCACTTCATTTATCCTGTGTCCCTTTATCACCTGCTGCCCATATTTCCGGTCATCACTCAGCGACTACTTGAAGGAGCCGGCAGTGCTTCAGCTTTGGGTGCGAATAACAGTTCAGCCTCAGTGACTTCACAGCAGTGCTCTACTACTGAGCATGGCTTCCCTCTTCTGCACATGGACAGGGGCAATGAGCCCCCTGCCCCTGTGGAACCATGTGAGCACACAGCAGATGCACTGCAATTGGCACCCATCATTACTGGCATTGCTGTCTCTCTGGAAGAGCACCCTTACATAGACAGTTGTTGAAACGAGCAGAAGGGCCTGATGAGCCCAGGAGAGTATCTCACATCTGGTCTCAGATGTGCAGATGCCATGGCTGAGGTTCACACAGCAGCAAAGGAACTGAACCGGCTCCTTCTAGACCTGAGACTCCATCATTTGGGGAGCTTCCACAAGGCATTCTAGCATTTTCCCCCAGAAATCATAAATACCATAGACAGACATCCTCTATTCCAGAAAGGTTGCAGGAGGTGAACTTGAAATGAGCCTGATGGCCAAATTCAAACTTTTATAGACAAATTCATGTGTCATTAAATTGCTTCCTGACCAAGGCCACCATAGCATTCATTTTTATGTGAAAAATATTCTAAAGGATCCTCACAGCAAAAAGAAGCATTCCTTATAGTTTAGATGTGCATTATTTTACCTAGAGACACAGTAGTGTCAAAGGAGTAAAGATATAACCTATAATAATTAGGTAATTATCAGACTGTGTCCTGATTTTGATATCAAGGATGAGAAAAGCCATGAAAAAGAACAAAACTGAAAAATTATCTTTGTTAACATGCCATACATTCACACAGAAAGTCAAAAGATGAGTTTGGAATCCACTTGGTAAAAGAAGATGTCTGCTGACACACAGGTGGTGGGGGCAGGGGAGGGCTCCCTGGTTTGCCAGTCAGAGCAGACAACTCAGGGTCAGGGCAGATAGGAGGGTGGGTTCTGATTCAAGCAGATAAGCTTTCCAGCGGGAAGGGGCCTGTGTGAGAAGATGCCATAGGGAGACTGCTCAGTCTCCCTGCAACTCAGCTACCCTCCCTGGAAGGGACACTGCATCTGAGTTATTCCTGAAAGACAGAGACGAGTGAAGGAGAGAGGTAGGGCAGGAAGACCCACTTCTTTACCTGCTGGTGCCTTCCTTCACGGCTGGGGACCTTCCGGGCTTTATCTTCGTTTGCAGACTTTCTGACTATGCAGAACACCGGTTAAATGGAACTAGGTGGGAAACAATCTGCACAGTGACATTACTGGTGGTGCCTCATGTGTGTGCATTTGTAGAAGGCAGCTCCCAGATTTCGGGATTGCACAGCCCAGCAGAATTTCAGAATAACCAAAATAAATGTTGGGCACACTATGAGACTGTGCTGTATTAATATCTTCTGAGTAGCAACAGTAAATAGTAAAAATGTTTTAAGGACACTTTCAGATACTGAAAAATACATAGCTTTCTTAAACCTCCCGGTGCCCCTGCTTCCCCCTCGTCAGGGAGGATGGACTACTCGTTGGCGGCCGGGACCGGAGGCAGCCCACGCTGCACTGGCGCTGAAGGGCCCTTCATGATGCTCCTTCGTGAGCGCGTGAGCCAGGCCGTGGCTGCCACACGCGCAGGGCGGTGCCCAGCGCGGTCAGCCTGCCTGAGGAGGGAGGTGAGATGCCCCAGCGGGGCTCAGGCAGCGAAGGGCACATTCGCAGGTGCTCACGGACACACGCAGGTGCCACCAGAGGCCGAGCCGCTGGGCCCTGTCCCGCCGCGGGGAGGCCAAGGGGAGGGGCGGCTGGGCGGGGCTGGGAGGCAGGGCGCTCCGGGGGCCGGCGGGGCTCGGTGGGGTCCCCACAGCGAGCGAGGGCGAGGCGCAGGTCCCGCTGTGATTTTGATTCTTAGGGTAAATCCCTACACTCCCTCCTCCTGAAAGGGGAACGGGCGTTCCAAGGAGAGTGCTCTTGAAGGATTTCAGGAGATCCCGGACCAGGCAGTTAACCAGCCTGCTTTTGAAGAGTTTAGAGGCAACAGAGCAGATCCGACACCCCGGTGTGGACCCGAGGAGAGACCCCAGGTCATTCTCCCACGGCCGCGCCACTCACTCGCCCTTGCCCCTGCCTGCCACCTTTGTGCCCAAAATGCCTACCTCCAGCCTTTACCGCACATGTTTGCCACCCGGATCGAAGCATGCCAGGCAAACGGAATGCAACGGCTCACACAGAATACCCGCCGGTCCTCAAGTTCATGCTGAATAGAGGTCCTGCTTCAGTGCCCTGATAGCAGCTTTGACTGCACTGGGCGATCTCTGGAAGGGGCAGAAGGAGGCGAGTGTCCCTTTAGTAGCAGTGTCCCACTCCTAGAAGCAACCTTCCTGCAGAGAGGAGGGAGGGAAGGGCACGACCATGGGTGACACGGTAAACCAGGCTCAGAGGTCCAGACAGAGAGGCAGGGGCATGAGGCAGGTGAGGCCAGGCGGAGTTTAGATTTACCAAACTGTGAGGAGTTGGGACAGGGTCCGAGTTAAGCTAGTGTTGTCTGGGTCTGTGTCAGGACAAAGCTCTGATTCCTGCTGTAAGGACACTGCTACCTTCTTGTTTAGAGTCGACCCTGAGCTGTCCCGGTGTGCAAGAGCTGACCGAGACATTCTTCTGGATCCGTAAGGACAAATAAAATATAAGTACACTGAATGTACTTACCTAGTTTTTGACTTGGAGGGCTATTGTCCTGCCTGATAATTCTGCATTTGAATACAGATTATCACTGTATAAACAGAAGTACAAATTCTCAGAGTGTGGTCATACAGATTATATGCAGGATATGAGTAAAAACGTATTTACCAACAGTTACAGGAACCATTGGTTTTTATTCTTTAATAAATATCTGATCAAAGCCTTATGTTGCAACATAAATGTTTCTTCTTAACAATTTAATTGCATTATTCCAGGGGGTGGATAATGTAATAAACAAAGCCCTAATAGTGGAGGCAGAATTTAGTATTTTCTTCTAAGTTTTGTTGTAGAATGTGTCTGTCATGTATGCACTTAGATGAAATCTAACTGCATTTCCTAATGTTTTTCCAAAAGTTATTTAAAACATAATTAAGATAATATGCTCAACTGTAACAGAAAGAAAACAGGAAATGAATAAAATGGTAAGAGAAAAGAAATGGCACCATATGGTTAGGCTATTACCAAGATCTATCCAAACTACAGACAGTTTAACAAAATTTATTGAACAGTAATTCCTTCTTGCATGCATAACGATTGTTTTTATGCAATAATCAGACACTGCGATCCCATTTCTTTTCTTATTTGACAGGGGTTGTGAGGAAAAAATAAATGTTAAGTTTATACAGGTTGGAAATGGATGATTTAAGCCGCCCAGCCTGTGCCTGGAGCCCTGGGTGGAGCTCACTGAAGTGAAGCCAATTCAGACTTCTGGTGTCTATAGGCGTGACGGTGCCAACTGGAGGCCAGGCGGGGAGGTTCCCCAGCACACCAACACAGGCTCACAGTTTCAGGGTGGTATGCTGTAGGTGAGCTCCTTTTCGGAGACAAATGAATTTAGTAGATTTATTTCTTCCATGGGCTGCTATATCTGATTCTTAGAATTGGGAGGAGGCAACAGGAAGGCTTGGAGAGAGCTCAGCATCTTGAAGGAGGCATGTTGGTTATAAAACCACACTTTCTTTCTCTGGAGGGAGAGACACAAGGTGTGTGTGTGTGTGTGTGTGTGTGTGTGTGTGTGTGTGTGTGTGTGTGCATGCACACATACATGTTTCTCCATAGTACAGAATCCAATCTTCTTTCCTGGTGTGGATGCATGAAATACAAAATAAAAAACGCATTGTGACATGTTTCAGAAAATGAATGTCTGTGGCATGACCTGGGCAGCAGCTGCAGTTGCTGCATCCAGGGACCCAGCTGGGAGGCAGGGGCTGAAGCAAGGACTGGGATTGGGGCTGCCAGTGAGCAGCAGTCTTTCTTTGTGTCAATAATAGATACTGGGTCAGTTGCTGAGGACTCCCAAGTGGGTGCTATTGGCACCCCTTCCTGCCCATTGGTCTGGCTGCCAGTCATCGGCCTCAGTGTTCCAGAACTCCCACTTTTGTGGTTTTAATTTCAGATCTCACCAGGCTGTTCCCGAAGTATAGCGTTTATCACTGGCCTACTCTGGTATCAGGGAAAGAGGCGACTGTTCATTCCAGCAGTGCTTAGAAAGAGAACAAAATCTTAATCCTGCCGTCGGTCCAGCTGGTGAGCAAATCAAGTGGCTTTGTCCTTAGTTGAGACACTGAATTTCTGCCCTCCAGGTTCTTGTCAGTGAGGAAAACCTTGAATTCTGTTTTCTAATCCTCCTGAAATGCCCAGTGGGGAGAAATAATATTTATGGAGGATTGTCTGAAGGACATGAAGACCATAAATCCCCCGGGCTAGTTTACATTTTACCCTTGGATCCGAACAGACTGCTGGAGGGCGATATATTTGAGCTGTCTTGATTGGAGCCCTCTGTGGAATTGCTTCTTTGTAAATTGTTGTTCACCATTTTTGTTTTTAATTGAATTAAGGATAGTTGCAAAAAGCAGATTCATGCGTTGGTTTGGGTATGTTTGTGTTCGTGTGCGTGTGAAGAGAAAGTAAGTCTTAATGTCTGGGGCAGAACTCCTATGGGCCGTTGTTTAAAATGCAGGGTCCTAGGTTCCACCTTCTGTGGTTTTGTTTGAGTGGATCCAGAAACCTGCATTTTATCAAGCTACCTAGTGATTCTGAGGCAAGTGGTGTGTGCAATACATTTTTTGAAGACAAGTGCCTTTGAGAACCTGGAGAAAATTGAAAACTTAACACTAGAAAATGTATGTGCATATGTAGAGCAACTTCTGCATGTGATTCCAAGAAAATCAAAAGGATTTCCACACATATCAAATCAAAATTTAAAACCCCTTTGTGCAGACATGTTTGAACTGTCCAAACACATCACCCATCACCTCTTTAAAACACACTCCAGAATTTGTTTCCAGGTTTCAGGGTCAGCAGATCCAGTGCTTTGCCAAATGAAGTAGTTTATTTTTATTTTGTGATTATTGTGAATCTTGTCAGAGATCAGTTTCTTTGCATTGGCAATGAAGAGGGTCTTATCTAACTGTGCAGCCCACAGCGTTACAGTATTACTGCGGCATGCTTGCTTCACTTTTTTTATTGACCTGATCAAAATTTACTTTGCTACAATTCACCCCAACAATGTTTTTTATCCTTTTGTGTTGTGTGTATGAATGAGGAAAGATGTAATTAATTATTATTTTGAATTAGCAATTAAGTTAACATTTAAACCAATCCAGAAGCGTTGAGCCTGGGTCTGGGAGTCTCCATTGTTTGTGTCATGCAGCACTTGATTGCTATGGAAATGGAATTTCAGCTGCATAGTAATGTCAGTTTTGGTCACGATAACTTCCTGAACAGAGACAAATACATGGGACTTTGATTTGTGTAACACCAAGTTACATTAAAAACGCTTTAGAGCACAGGCAGAAACCAATATACAAGAGGAACTGGCAGACAACAGGGCAAGCAGGACACTGATGAGGGGTGTGAATTCATACACAGGGTTGGGGGGTGCTGCAGGGAACGGACTCTCCAAGGTCGATTCAGGAGGGGTCACTATTAAGAAGTAGACACACAGGCTTGAAATAATTCCACTTTTTCAAAAGAGACAAAAATCTAGCATGTTTAGGTAAAAATATCCAAATAGAGAATATGATGCAAAATAAATGCGTCATGTGGGCCACCTATAGCCTATAGGTGTCATTTTAAATATCTACTGGAGGTGGGTTAAAGGAACATAGAAGTCACTTCTTCATGTAGAAGAGAGACGTTGGTAAGTGAGTGATGAATGAACACAGTCATTTCCCATCAAGAATAGTAGTTCATTTTTTGGATATTAAAATATGGTGTTATATGATTTCCTGAATCAGTTGTTCATTGCATCATTGTGTAAGTCACTTAACGGTAATGAGCTTGGTGTTCTCCTTGTACAATGGGCATTTTGATAAGGACACTGAAATAGCTCAGAACTTCTGAGGCAAGTGTTATTATTAGCCCATTTCATCCATGAGACATCTTAGGTTCACACACCTAAGGGACATGCCTTAGATCAAAAGCTAATGACTGCACCTGAGGTTCTCTGCCACTTAGTCTTTGCCACTGGGTCTCCTAACTATTCTGAAACTCTTTGACGTGTTTCTACTTCATGTCTCAGCCCAACAAGCCAAAGCTCACAATAATGTCCCCTACCCATGCTTACAGCCAGGGTTTACTGCCCTCATAGGTCACATGGTGTTGAGGGTGGTGGTAAGGAGGCTGATGGTGATGAGTACAATGATGGGGATGATGTTGGGGATGGTGGGGATGGCAGGGATGATGGGGATGGTGGGGATGATGGGGATGATGGTGGTGATGGTGGGGATGGTGGGGATGATGGAGATAGTGGTGGAGATGGTATGGACGATGGTGATGATGACTCTTCTTCAGACCTAGACAAGATGATGAACATCCAGTCTCCATTCTAATCAATGACATAGACCATTTCTAAACCTCACACATCTTAAGACAGACAGTGGCTCCAAACCTCTTAGAAGGCTGTGTTCTGCCCAAATGTAGTTTTGGAGCTGGAATTCTGTTTCCAGTTTACATTTACATGTTTAAATCCATTGCACAGTGGCCCAGGTTGTATTTATTTTTACTTGGCAGCATAACGTCTGGGACATTTTCCATCGAATTCAGAAATTATGAGCTCTCTTTTCATCCTTGGCAAGGTAGAAATTCTCTGAGGGGTTTTATAAATAAAAGTAAAGGTGAACTTGTATGAATTTTACACATTTGACATACAGCTTGGTTTATTTCCTGCGGCCTGGATCTTCCAACTGGTTGCCTTTAACTGGTAACTCTCTTAAAGCCACATTGTAATTGAGGAAGATCTTTGCAAGACTGATTTTGTATCAAGACTTGCAGCAATTCAGATGACCAATTTCCATTATTTATGCTGAAAAGCAATTTTCTAATCAGCCATATCATGTGGACTGTGGTCTAAAAACTATTTTAATCAGAATCAAACTATTTAAAATTAGTGGATGATCCAAGGCTTTCTACACAGAAAAATACAAATTATACCTGTGCTTTGGTTGAGAACTTAAAATAAGAAAAAAGAGAAAGACTAGAAAAGTACTAAACCAGTGAAAGCTTCTAGGTTTTAACTGGAAGTAACTCAAGCACTGAGGTGCAGGGGAGGTCGGTATTCAGGCAGGGGCGTGGGGAGGGAAGTGGTTTACCTTAAAGCAGAACTAACCCACCAAGAATACTTTTTACTAGATTATAAAATTACTTAGGGTGATTTGGGACACATGGTGGACATTTGGAAGGTCAAAGCCCCCAAGTCACCCTTTGGGTCAGCCTGCATTTTATATTTAGGAGTTAGGGAGAGAGCCTGACCCTATTGGTTTACACAGTCACTGGAACCACTCTAAAGTGACACTGGTGTTGTCACCTGGCAGCGGTACGTCTGCCATATTTCAAAGGAAGTGGAGCTAAAGAGTACCTAGCAGTTGGTGTTCTGCCAAGCTGAAAATAACATTTAACAGGCTTTTAATCTACTGCATGGGTTATTGTCCCCATGAGTGCTGTTTTAGTCCACAGATGTAAAAAATTAGAACAAAGGGTTATTTTCCCTTAGCATTCATAGCTGGTGGTGTTATTACTGCGGCTTTGGTAATCGAGCAGAGGTTCACTAACACATGCAGCTTTTCATTTACCACAACACAGAAATATGCCCGTATTTAAAAGTAAACAAGAGGCAGAAATCCAGGCAGGACACTAGTATCTCGATCAAAGGCAGCTGATTAACCTCAGCCCCAAAGCTGATTTTCAGGAGACATGGATACTGTCTAGAAAGATATGCTCACTCCTTCAAGCTGTTCAAGTCTAATTACAGGGAAATAAGTAAATGGAGTAAAGTGCTGGCAGAGGGCAGGACCACCCCATCTTGTGGCATTTTACTCCAAGCACCCAGCACCTGATAAATGGCTGGTAAATTAATGAACAAAGTAATTAACAAAAGAGGGAATAGTTCCTGATGGGCCTCTGTGAGGACCATAAGCAGGTCCCCAGGAGATGCTGGTAAAAATGAACCAGGTGCTCCATTCCGCTCTCTCTATGAAGCTCACAGGTGCAGAACGTGTGGGTGGGGTCTTCTCTGGGTGCTCACATGCTCATTATCATGGTCTGTTGTATCCGCGTTTCTAGACTATGCAGACTTAATGCAAAAATACACCCAGATAAAGTTTTTTAAAGATAAAATTAACCTACCATCCATGAATTAGCAAAAAATAAGGAATTTAATTTTTTCCTCTACCCTGCACCACTATCTAATAGTTCAGAAACAGCACAGACACTTCCATTACCAAAGAGCAAAAACAAAGCACTATGAAAATACTCTTGGCTGCCAAAAATTCCAATCCTGTCTGGAGCCGCTGTGAGCTCCATGACAGTGAGAACATTTGCTGTCCTGCTCTCTGCTCAGTTCCCTAAATAAAAAGGCAGAGACTCTGTGAGTACTTGTAGAATGAACGGGTGATGCTTACATCACCAAATAAACTCATCACCGACCCCAAAGGGCCAGTGATGTGCGATACTGGCCATTTGCACAGATATAACAATAACCCTCATTTTTGTGGCATTTTACAAATTGAAAATAGCTTTCTTGTATCTCACCACCTTTGACTTTAACAACAGTCCAGCTAGAGGAGCAAGGGACATGTCACCACTTGTAACACACAAAGCCGAGGCTCAGAGAGGCAAGTGCCTTGCACAGCACAGGCAGGGCTGAGAGGGTCTGTGCCAGCTTCTCTTCTCTCTCCTGAACTGTGACGGCAGCCACGCGTCACCTTGGGGAGGGGCCGGGTGTACACAGGTGTGAGGCCCGGGGCAGTCGCCCTTGAGGCTGTGCCACTGTTCACTCTGAGTCTGTTCGTTCCTTTTCATTCTGCATAGAAATAGTGCATTTCAGTTTGGAATTTTTTCCCACTTGGCCCTGTTAATTGTTGGGCAGAATGACAACTGAGATGAAAGGATGCTGAACAAAGGGTGGGCTTCCACTGAAGGCTTTCCTTTTTCACCGGTAATTAGTAGTTTCTTAACAATTCGTGGTGCAGCTCGGGAATGCCGGGTGTCAACTAGATTGCAAAGCTGGTTAAATCAAAAGGATGCATTTCCTTTGGATAAATCCCCAGAAGAGGAATTGTTGGGCATAAAGTAGTTCTATTTTTGGTTTCTTGGGGGTCCTCCACACTGCTTTCCATAGTGACTACACCAATTTACAATCCCACCAACAATGCAGGAGGGCTCCCTTCTCTCCACATCCTCACTGACACTTGTTTCTTGTCTTTTGGGTGGCGGCCATTCTGACTGGTGTGAGGTGCTATCTCATCACAGTTTTGATCTGTATTTCCCTGATGATGAGTGATATCGAGCATCTTTTCATGTGCCCATTGGCCATTTGGATGTCTTTGGAAAATTCTCTTTGGCTTCTCTGCCCATTTTCCACCAGGCTGTGATGAGATAGAGGTGTAGCCAATGTTCAGAGGTGATTATATCACAGTACATACTTGTAGCAAGTCAACATCATACACCTTAAACTTAAACAATGTTACATGTCAATGGTATCTCAGTTTTTTAAAAGGACGCAAAATAGTTAAATTGTAAGGACTACACAATTTAGCCAGTACTTTCTCATTGTTTCTAGCCAGTCTTAAGCATTAAGTCATAATTTAGGCTTCAAGCTCCTGTTCCTTAATCACTGCAAATGTTTCATTTTAAACTTGGCATCCCATCTCCCAGCTTACTGTAGGTCTACTTCAATTGATTGGAGGAGGTTTTGACTTTGGAAACAAAATCAACTTCATCTCCTGGGTATTTGATTTCAGTTCCCATGCAACCTGTGGTGAGCCATTTAACCAGCCATGAAAGAGGAATAATAGCTACCTTGCAGGACTTTTACATGGATCATTTGAATTAAAGGATTTGACCATGCCCTGTAAACAATGAAGCACTTCTAAGATTACTTTAGCATTTAACTTATTGTTCCTTATTACTATTTCCATGTAATCTACAAAATACTATTACCTGCTATTACTGCCCTATTTTTGCCTTTCTTGTTGACAAAGCCCCATCCTCCTGTAGTTCCCATTGCAAGTCCTGGGAGCAGCCCTCCTGAGGCCCCCACAGAAGGGTTCCTAGCTCCCTGGGGCTCTGATAATAGCACTTGTCACAGACATGTGGTTCAGTTTCTCATTCTTTAGCCTGTTGACTAGCTAAGGAAGGGCCATGTCTTAGTTATCTTTGCATTCACTGCAGCTGCGTGCATAGAAAGACCCTCATTATATGAGGTGATTTTTTTTTTTAGTTAAATATCCTACCTTTTCTCTCTCTTTCTTTATCACAAAGCATCTCACTCAAGAAAGAGAATGCAAGAGAGAAAAATAATGTCAATCACATGCTCATTGCCTTACATCCTAATACTCAAGCATCCAATGCTTTTCCCACATTAGCATCATGTTGTAGTCTGTTCTTCCCTAAAAATGCATATTCTGGGCTTTGAAAAGTACTTGTTTGGAGTTTAGAGTTCATCTTACTTAGAGACTGGTCCAGTAGAAATAACTGACATGGGTTTTACCCAGAAATCATTATTCAGAAACATTTTCCATCTTTATGTTTTCCTTGTGGTGGAAATGCCTCTGGGATCAATGTTGTTGTGTCCCTTCTGTTAACGCAAACAGAGAGACCTGAACTTGTACATTTACTACCACTGAGCAAATACATTCAGTTGGAGCTGCAAAGATATTTGTTCCTCTGGAATCAGAAAAATGAGACAGAAATGTGAAAGGTGGATCAATGGGCATATGCCATCAGTTGATGTGGCCAGATCTATGCCCTTATAGATAGGAGCTTCCAGAAACACACAATCATATCCCACCAAAAGACACAAGATCAGATGAACTTGTGGGTCTCCATGGGTAAATGAGATGCTGGTTAAATGCCTTCGAGTTAAAATATCTGGGAATAATTCTGGTTTAGGAATGAGCAGATTGGGAAACATTTGGCCACAATACCTCACATGGCCCTAAGAAATCTGGAGGGAAGCAAGCTAACTGACCAGAGCCACTGCCACAGGTCTACATGCCGCAAAGCAGAGCAATCACCTGTAACTAGCAGAGGGTACCTTTCCATTTTTCTCAGGGGAGAGTGCCAACCCAGCATGCCCAGACCCAAAATGTGCTCCAGGCCCATCCCAGTTTGTTGCCAGGAAGAACCTCAGAAACACTCTGCCCCACTTGGTGGGAAGCAGATGAATGTACCCCATTAGGAGAAGAGGTTCAGGGGCCATGTGTTCACATTAGGACCTTGGCAAGGCAGTGAACAAGACGGGTTTGCAGTAAGATGGTGACATCTTGAAATTCTCCCCATATTAAGGTCTTCTTCCCCAGGGGTTAAGGCTAATTGATCACTGAAGGGTCCTGCAGCCTGACCATGTCAATGACAACACAATCTTTGGAGGAAAATATATATTCAGCGGGATCCCACAGTTTCAGGGCTGACGTTTGGGCATTTGTCTATTTTTACACCAATTTGGTAATGCACTCCCTGAAGGGCACTCCACAGGAGAGCCCTTAATTAAGATTTCTGCCTGCAGCAAATTGTAGGAACCGCAATACATCACACTGTAGCAACCCAGACACAGATCATTGGCTACTCAGACCTACTCATGTGCTGTGAACAAATATTACCATTTTCATTTTGCTGTGGGTCATTTTTGAATATGATTAAAAAGGCTGTGCCAACTGTAGGAATTTTATACATCCATTTTTTTCACCAAATCTGAGATATTTTTTAGATAAAGGATTTGCCTGAAAAGTCTATAATATATTTGGAATTACAGAATTATGGAATAGTCACATTAAGAGGGATTTTAATATATATAAAAATAATACAATGGATATGTTAGACTGAATGCTTTCATGAAGCAAATCAAGGAACAAAAATATGACCTCTTACAATTTCAACAATTTCTAAAAATTAGTCAATATGTTAATATTTAAATTAGTACAATGGAAGGACTCCAGTCCGCTCTGAATCCAGCTAACCCCCTCCATCTGTTCTTCTGATCTTCCTGCCCTCCTCTCTGGAAGCACCGCAGTCCTTGCTCATGTAAGGGCAGTTCCTGCTACTCCACAGGAGGTGGGGAAGTGCTGCCAACATGTCTGTTTTTCTGACCATCCCTGATTCTGTAGGGATGTGAATCTGGACTTAGTTAATACAGCCTGAAAACACAAATCAACAACATTTTTTGTACATTTTATATTCTTCAGTGTTTCTCTGTCACAGTACACATACATCCTTTCTTCTGTAAGTCTGGCTGTGTCTTAGGAATAAGCCTGATGGCCAGACCAGAGAGTTCTTGGCCTTCCTCTCGCCAAGTTAAGTGTCTGTCAGGGCCTGGAGGTCAGAGGTCATGGCCCAGCCCAGGCTGCCGGTGTTCCGACTGGTAGACCCTTGGCCCTTCCTCAGGAGAGTTGTAACATTCCAGCTGCTGAGCTAGACTCTCTCCTTGCTCCTGTGGAAACACCAAAGGATGCTGTAATATTGAATTGGGTGTGTGAAAAATGTTTATTTTGTTTTTTTGTTGCTTGTTCAAATCATTTGCAACCAAATAGCTCAAGCAATTTAAATATGACAATCTTTACCACCCTTTGCTTTGCATCAGAATCAACCTGGGGCTTTTCAAACTTTTTGCCTGGGTCCCACTCACTTACCCTGCTTGATCTTAGAGGTTTAGGACCCAAGGCCCTGGCCAAAGGGAGCAGGAAAATCTAGTGCCCTCCCACTGCCTCCACTAGGACACCACCACTCTGACCTGGGGGCTCTTGGCAGGGGCCCAGGCTGCTGTCCTTACACTCCTGCAGGGGGCTGGGGTACATCCTGAGGACCGAGGCACTGACACCACTTGGCAGGGCTCAGCTGAGAACTAAGGGAACAAGTTGCACATGTTCTCTGCTTCCTCTTCTTCTGAGCCCAAACCAATACATGTACTTTCATGGGCCTATTTTCCTGGCATTTTGGATTTGAGAATCCCACATGTAAATCTAGATCTCTAGCCTCCCTTGAAGCACCTAGCAGTTCTGCACCCACATTCCCATGGGCACCATGCGTTCTCTGCCTGCCCTCACTGCCTCTGCCCTCTGCAGAGCTGAGGCCCCACATTAACTGCTATTCATCATTACTTCTATACGGTTACTTCTCCTGGAGGTAGGTAATGACTTCTTATGCCCATCTCTGTCCAAACAAGAAAACAAAACATGGACCAAGGAAATGCAGGACAGCCCTCACTGTTCAATGAGCAGCCCCAGATGATGAACTCCAGACCCTGCTCGTTCAGCCCCACACAGCCCCTCACCAGCCCCAGACACGGTCATGTTTTTAATCTCTAGCCTAAACTTTTCAGACTTTTTGCCTATGCTGTTCACTTCACCAGATGACTTACTCAGGTGTCCATCTAGAGTTACCTATGTGCAATATTAATGCTTCAGGGAATTTAGGGAGAATATTGTAATATTCAAGAATTCTACTCCTCATCTCCCAAAAGATAAACAGTCACAGATTCAATGAGATGTTATTAATCTTAGTAAACACACACACATACACACGCATTGTTTCACTCATAAGGCTTTCAACTGTAGCTTGAGATAACCGGCCCCACGACAAAGTTTGGGATGAGTGGTCAGTTGGCATGGCACCTCTAGGAACTGTGCCTTTTGTCCCACAAGTAAGGCCTTTCTTAGATGCACCAGTAATACAGCCCTGTGTTCTCATGAGCCAAAATAGATTTTAAGTCCCAGCCAGGCCCTCTCAAACTTTCCACTACTGCAGTCTACCGACCCAGCCACAGGAGGGAGGGACCAGCACGTGTTTTATTTCTGGTTGGATGGAAGTGAGTGCTCCCAGCCTTCGCCGACGCTTCACCCTGTGTGTCACACTGCAGGGCTGGAACTGCGTGGGTTCCCGTCCCAGTGCACATGCAGCCCCAGGACATGAAAGGAGGGCAGGCCTGAAAGAACAAAGTTGACTACGGCCACCTTACATCACATCACACGGTTGTGTAAAGCCTCGTCTTCCCTGTGAAGGGTATGTCATGACAAGATGGCAGGGCTGCAGAGAGCAAGGCAGGGTGGCACCTGTGGACCAGATGACAGGGCTCTCCCCGCTCTCAGCACAACACCCGTGGAGCTGGAGATGGGTGAGATAACATCACTGTTACACCCCCACATCTGTGCCTACATGTGTGCATATATGCCCACCTTCCCACCTGCACCTGTGCCTACATGTCCCTCACATGCTAGTGTCTAACAAATGTGTGTCATGAAAACATGCATGGCTAAAGAAAAGTGTGCACACCCAGAATTTTAGTGCTGAAATTTTTTGTGTCACTTTCCAAACCAATTTTCAAGGATTTGTTTCCTTTGCTGCTGAATGAGAGAAATAGTCTGCACACTAGAGATAGAATTGTCCTGGGGAAATATCCACAGGATTAATGTATTTCGACTGAAGCTAGCAGGAAATTGTGTTTCAGCTGTGCTTATGGCTGATTGTGAATACGTCACATCAAGAACAATTTGTTAAACAAGAACTATAGGGTGTAGAAAGAGGAAGGCAAAATAAATGGGGAGAGACAGATCCAAGCGTGGCTCTAACTGTGTCATTAATAAATGACAGGCCAACTCTTTCACTCAGGAAAAGAAAAGTCCCTTGATGTCTGGTGGAATAAGAAGGGATGTTTGCATTTAAGTCATTTCCATGTCATGTTTGCAACTGGAAGGGTAAATAATTCCAGCACCATTCATCTGTAAATAAGGCTGAAGAGAGAACGGTTGTACCAGCTCAGTTCTAACCTGATCAAGTGACATCATACTATGGCGTTGATGTATTTCCTACCTTTTAAAACACATAAATGCTTAAGTCTGTCAAGGGAGGCAACACAGGGGCCAGGCCTGACTGAGCAGCAGAGACAGAAGAGGGTTTTCAAGAGTCACAGGTCAAAGAACATGGCTGGACTCAGCCAGCTCCGGGCGCATTTCTGTTCTTGTTGTTTGATCTGTTTTTCATTAGTTCCCACACTGGAGGTGAAAGAAGGCAGGTCACTTCTAAGAAATTTTGTTGGCATCGTGTAACAGTCAAACTGACTTTCTGGGTGCTTTGGAAAGAATACCATTGAGTGATCAGAAACAGTATCATATAATGGGCAGGACCTACCTGTGGGCATATCTACCTACACACATACATGCTTACATATCCATTTACATATTTACCTACAGCAGCCGGGCAGGCAGAAAACTTCAAAGTTTGAGATTACAGGGCAGCCCCCTCATAGGGCAAGCCATGGCAGGTGGATGATCACAGGCTATCTGATGGTCAAGAAAGCCTGGAGTGAGAGCCCTAGTGTAGGAGGCAGGTGGGGGAATGTCGGGTATCAACTGTCCACTAAATGCATTTCTGAGAGCTAACTCTATACTCCCAAAAACAGTCACGTGCTACATGGAAAACACTCACACACCATTCTTTTCCATCCCCATGCTCCTTTGGGAGTGAGGGGGTGGTCCTCACCGCTCACAGGTCAGGCCAGAGGCAGTGGTCATTTGCCCAGCTCAGATGATAGTGACGGAGGCAGGGGAACCCAGAAGCAGTGCTCGCTCCAGCCCACCATGCTATTGTCCCTCCCGGGAATGGGGCTTTGATCCAGCCTGAGCCCCCCTGCGCACCCACTCGCACCTCTCCACCTCTGAGTCTGCACAGCCAGGCCCTGAGCACAGCACACGCCACAGTGTGAGGAGCTTGCCTGCCCAGGACAAGAGTCTGAAAGGAGCCACTGTTGCTCATTTTTTATCCCACGTGTCATGGGTGATCACCACTGCAAAGATTCCAGCCCACCTATCCTATGTCAGAGTTTCTTCACAATCCCACCTGGGCCCACCTGGCAGGCAGCTTGCCTGGGCTCCAGTCTGGATCTCAAATCCCTGCCCAGAACCCAGTGCCTCCTGGGGTCCCAGCATCCTGCCTAACTCCTGCTATGAGGATAGGGCTGTGCACCCCCAGCTGCAGATGAGTTCTGGGGGGCCCCAGCCGAATGTCCTGCAGCTGGACGCTGAGATGCGACCACACCCACACAGCAAATGCTCCCGAGGGCGGACTCGCCTATGCCCTCAGGCACTGCCTTTCAGCCTGCAGCTAGCCTGTCCCCTGGGCAGCCTGCCAGCCCCACCTGCTTATAGTCCTGTTGCTGCTCCAAGGCTCCCTATGCTGGTCTCTCAGGTCTGATGGCCAACACAGCAGGAATCAAAACTCCCAGCTGGCTGGCAGAGGTGCTCACGGTCATGTCATAAAGTCAGAATCTTTCAGACAGTAATGCAGAGCACAGCGATCAGACATTCCACCCTGCAGACTAGCAGTTAGACCCAGGGTACGAAGCTACCTAAACAGGTACTGGGAAAGCAGGGGACACAGGAGAGACTCTTGTAATTCTACTCACATTTGGACACTGAAGCCTTCATTCCCTGTGTTGAAAGTCAGGGAGAAAGAGGGAAGTGCATCCCGTCTGAAGTCAGGCCATCATTTCCTAGACGTTGTTTATGAAGCTCCACATTTCACTGAGAAAGTAAAAATAATCGTGTTAAAATTAAATGTTACACGTCTGGTATTTTAGGGTGGGAAGGTTCAGTAGAATTCACTACCAGAGAGTAGACCCACGCAGAGACCACCAGGATCTTATTTCTCTCGGCATCCCCAGACTGTTACTCATGGGCTCAGTAAGGGATTATGAAGGTTTGTAGAACTGGGATTCTTCACATAACAGAGAATTGAACACAGACACACAGCAGTGCACCTGCACAGGCCATTTGTAAGTCCTTTGGAGGAGGGGTTGTCCTCCTAGAGAGGCTTCGGGCAGGAGCGCCCTCCAGGGCATGAATGATGGAGGGCAAGTGAGCTGGGAGCAGCGCCACACCTGCCTTCAGAGTGGCCAACACATGTGTGGCCCACCTAAACCCAAATTAGGTTTAAATCAGCACACAGTTAACGTGGCTCTGGTCTACATGTAGGTCCTTGGAAACTCAGCACCAGGCTCTGCTCCACACAGGCAGTGCCTCCTCTGGGTCTGCATGTTTCTGTTTAAAGACAACAGCCTCACAAGGATGTGCTTCTTCTCCTTGTTAGGTCCATGACCACGTGGGCAGGGTGACGGGCTTTGCGTAACAAGGATGGTGAGCCCTTGGCCAGAGGGGCAGCCAAGGCCTGTGTGAGTGTGCCTGCCGCTGGTGTCTGGGGCAGGGAGAGGGGGCCCACCGCGAGGCTCTGTGCTCCAGGGCAGTGGAAGGCCTGTAGGCTGAGTGCCCCCACTCCCCAGCCTTCTGAGGAGGGCCACTGCCATTTGCCCCATGGTGACCACTCTGCAACATGCAGGCTGCTGGGTAAAAACCTCTGATTGTTAAGACGAAAATTACCACAGGCTACAAGGCAGCCACAGTGTGTGGGTTAGTGTGGCCAGCACATGCACCGGACCCCACTGTGGCTTCGGAAGTTTCCTTACAGGACCGAGGGTGGTGGCACCCAGGACCCTCCAGCGGTTTACACTGGCTGGCTTAGGGTGGGCCTTGCGCTTGGCAAAATCTGCTGTGCAAACTGTAGTTCTCGCTGCTGATGGCCTTTCTGATCTGGTTGCCATGGGAACGGTGGCCAGATGGAAGAGGATAAGGTAGAAGTTATAAAAAGAAGGCTGCCTTTAAAACCCTTACCTTGTCGCCCCCAATCCTGGTGTTTCCATGGAAGCAGAAGCAATAGCCACTGGCCACACTCAGAGGCCTCAGCCAGGGCTGTCAGTCAGGCAGGAGCACCACATTTGCCCCAAACCTAAGAGCTGGGAGATTAGGAGGCCTTCCCTATGCAGGACCCTGAAAACCCTGGCCTCTCCAGGGTGGTGCTGGAGGGAGGCTCCTTCCTCCCTCCGCCCCCTGGATTGACTGCAGCCTAGCCAAGAGCCAGCCTGGGCCTGGGACTCCCTCCCCGGAGAGGCCACCCCTGTTCTGCTGACCACGGATGCTCCCCAGCCTGCCCCACAGAGCTTTCTGGTGGGTCTGAGTCACTCTCCAGTCTCTCCCTCTCCCTCCCTGTCCCTCCCTTCCCCTCTCCTCTCCAAAGGGCAGCTTACTTCTGCAAGGGTTTGTCTTTAATCAAAAGTTACAATTTCTTACCTTCAAAATGCAGTTTCTTTTGTTGGAAATGCAAAGCATTTTCACTGTTTTCAAAGCAGTTGAGAATTTTCTCAAAGTCATGTTTAACTGCCTCTAAGACAAATGATCATTCGCCTAGACTTGGGGGGAAACAAAAGTGTGTTTTAGAGTGAATAGATACCATTCTCTTCTGCCTGGAAAATGCATGCAATTTACCTCCTCCTCGGCCTCCTTCCCAGTGGCCTTTCCATCTTGAGATAAAGACAGACACAAAAGGTTAATTGATTTACACATTTTTCTTTCCATTGGTCAGCCTCAATTCTTCAAACTTCAGTTCCAAATTTATGCAGAATATCTATCAAGTATAAAACATTCATACAAGAATCAAAACAAAGATTCCCATAATCAAGTCTCTTTCACACAACTGGAGCTTGAAAAAATGTATCTAAGAACTTGCCAGGTGAAGAAAATAAGGCTTCACACTCTTTGTTTCTGTTTTTAATGTGTGTCTCCCTCTCCTTTTCAAATGTTTAGGCTGTGGGGCAACTGAGGGATATTTAAAGATTTCTTATCCTGTCAAGTGTTGCCCGGCAACCACATTGCCCGATACCCATCAGCCAAGCAGGTGAAATATTAGTTCACCATTTCACAGATAAGACAGTTGAGGCCTAGAGACAGGCAGTTTGTAGTTTGGGGACAGTGAGTCAGAGATTGGAACAAAAGTCCCCTGCCTTCTATCAGAGAGCCTTAAATAAATATGAAAGAAAGTAAGTCAGGGAACCCCAAGGAAAATGGCTCAGATGAACTCATAAAACCAGTGCGGGTATGCCTCTTACTCCCCACATTAGTTTTTTGGACCTGCCCAGCCGTAGAGGTGAGAGATGGCCCTCCATGGCCAGGAGAGGCCCTCCTGCCCTCCTGCCCTCCTGCCCCCAGCACTCCATCCCACCCACCCCACCCCAGGGAGGGAGATGCAGATTCCTTCTTGCTGTTCTATAAAATCAACACATCAATGCATTTATCCCACAAATACCCACTAAGCATGTCAGTGGGCCAGCACCTTGTTGGGATGGTACAGCAAGAGGTTCCTGCTCACAGAACTGCTACCCGCACGACAACCATGCCTGCGTGCTGCCCATGCCAGGGGCCCTCTGTGACATGTGACACTATTGATCACTCTTGACTTCTGGAAGCTCTCCCCTTCTTGCTTATAAGCTCCTCACTCATGGACACATAGCAAATCCCACTTCAGGAACAGGCACCTGATGTCATGGAAGGCATCCCTCCACCCACTCCCTTGGGGAAGTGTCTGCCCCAGGCCATTTCCCCACACCAGCCCTACATCCCACTGCAGAACACACCACACACTCCCAGGGCCTGGATGCGCGCGACCCAACTGTACTGGGTCTGGGTGCACACAGAGCAGCAGGAGTTGCCACAACTCTCCAGCTGCACCTTCCCCCAGCTATGCCTTCTGTTCTCTACGAACATGTGACTCAGGTTCACATTTCTGCCACCCCTTCTCGCACTCCCCTGGCCTCCAGGGCAGATGGCCATCCCTCTGCCCTCTATTTTGTCCACATATGCTCCCGTCACCGAATGACATCCTAGGGGGCAGCTGTGGCCAGCCAGCGCCATGTGTGCCCCCAGACTGTCACCTCCCACAGGTGGAAGTCATGATCTACACCCTGTGTTTCCCTGAAACTTGCACGGATGCTTAGAGCTCAGGATGCAAGAGCAGAGTGTCTGCAGAGAAGATGTCTCTAAATGGGCAGAAGAAAGGCTGGAGCCATGAGTCCCCACCCAGGTGCTAAAAAAGTGCCTCTAGATCTCAGCACAAGAATGCAGATGCCACAACCAACAGGACAGAAGCACAGAGTAGGGGGGAGGGGTGGTGACTGTGTGATGAGGGCTGTCCTGTGCAGTGTTCAGGTGTGACAGACAGCTCAGAGGCTGGCGGGGCCCACGAACCACAGGGACGTGAGCATCAGAATGAGAAACCATCCCACCGGGAGGCGGTAACACACACACGCCCCCACCTAAGGTTTCACAAGAAAACAGCATTTGGTTTCACCCATCCCGCCCAGAAAATAAAAAACAGAATAAGCACAATTAGTTTTCTTCTGGTAGTTGAAGACACACAGAAATAGAGTCCTGCTGACCGTGTGGGGCTTCAGAAGGACAGGGGTAGGGTTCACAAAGAGGTGACACTGAAACATACAGGACCTTTCTGGGCGGCTCTGACTATGGGAGCCTTTGTGAGATACACATTCCCGTCCTCTGGAGGCTGAGCAGCTCCTCTGGGTCCCTCCGCAGCAGGCACTGGGCTGTAAAGAAACTGAGGGTGTCTTGGGTTCTCTTTTCTTTGGTTCCTATAAGCAGTTGACTCCATAGATTTTTATCTGTATTTACATCTAAAGGTCGTTTAACACATATAATCCACCCCCTGAGTCATAAAATTTACTAAAAATTGGTGCTCTAGTGTTAATAAAGGCTGAAATTGTGCATTTACAATAAATCCTGGCTGTTGCAAAGCTCTGATAAACACGCACACACAGATGAGTGGGATTCCTGCACCTTGTGCAAGGGGCGTTTGTTGGAAATACATCTTCAGTGCTATTTTGAGTCTGTCATGATTTTAAGTTGCTGCTTTCACTCTCAAGTGTTAAGTTTTGTTAATTTAACTTCAACATGTTAAGTTACCTTTGTTATGTGTCATTGGTTAACCCTGGAGTGCCTGCAGTGAATAGCAATGCATACTGGCATCAAAAAACATTTTGTCTTATAATTTCCAATAGCTAGGTTTGGATAAATACATGTATTGCAGTTCACATGAGAGTAATGAGTACACGTTTTGATAAGGTAGATAAGCAGATAATAGCTTTCAGGTACTTGTATAGGAAACAGTTGTTATTGTGTCTGAGTTATTTTGCTGCAGACAAACAGGATGAGTTTGTCAGGTGGCCTGGGACACCTCTCACCCTGCTAATGGGCTATGGCTGAGACAGTTTGAGACAGGATTTATGCATTAGAGACTAGTGAGACTAGGTAACCTGGAAGGACCTCTGGTGTTAAGAGTCTGCAGGTCTCTGCTGTTCCACACCCTCCTCAATACTTATCTTTGTTTTGTTTTGTCTTTTTATAATAGCCCGTGTAACAGGTGTGAGGTGATATCTCATTGTAGTTTTCTTTTGCATTTATCTGATGATTAGTGATGTTGAGCATCTCCTCCTATATCTGTTGACCATTTTTCTGTCTGCTTTGATTACTTTTTAATCAGGTTATTTGGGCTTTTGCTATTGATTTGTAGGAGTCCCTTATATTTTTTGGATATTAATCCTTTATCAGATACATATATCATTTATGAATATTTTCTCCCATTCTGTAGGTTGTCTTTTTGTTCTGCTGATTGTCTCATTTGCTGTGCACAGGTTCTTAGTCTCATGTGGTCTTATTTGTCTAACTTTGCTTTTGTTTCCTGTGCTTTCAGGGTCAGATCCAAGAAACTGTTGCCAAGATCAATGTCTTAAAGCTTTTCCCCCATGTTTACTTCTAATTTTATAGTTTCAGGTCTTACATTTCAATTTTTAATTATTCATTTTGAGTTGTTTTTTGTACATGTTGTAAGATAATGATTCTATTTCATTCTTCTCCATGTGGTTGTCCAGTTTTCCCAAAATCATTTATTGAAGACTGTCCTTTACCAATCATGCATCTTTGGCACTGTTATCAAAGATCAGTTGACCATGAATGTGTGGAGTTTTTTCTGAGCTCTTTATTCAGTTCTAGTGGTCTATATGTCTTTTTATGTCAGTACCATACTGATATAATTACTGTAGCTTTATAATATACTTTGAAATCAGGAAGTGTGATGCCTCCAGCTTTCTTCTTTATTCTCAAGACTGTTTTGGTTATCTGAGATGTTTTGTGGTTCCAAATGAACTTTGGGGTTTTATTCTAATTTCCACAGAATTGGAATTTTGATAGGGGTTACACTGACTCTGTAGATTACTTTGAGTAGTATGGACATTTTAACAATATTAAGTATTCCAATCCATGAACATGGGATGTCTTTCCATGTATTTTTGTCTTCCTTAATTTCTTTCATCAGTGATTTGGAGTTTTCAATGTACAAGTCTCTTATATCCTTTGATAAGTTTGCTCCTAAGTATTTTATTCTTTCTGATGTAAATGAGGTTGGTTTCTTAATTTCTTTCTTGGTTAGTTTGTTGTCAGTGTACAGAAACATAACTGATATATGCATGTTGACTTTGTATCCTACAACTACTCTGAATTTATTACTTCTAGTAAGTTTTTTCATGGAGTCTTCACATATAAGATCATGTCATCTACAGAGATAATTTTACTCCCTTTTTCTTGCCTAATTGTTCTGGCAAGGACTTCCAGTACTATGCTGAATAGAATGGCAAGAGTGGACCATCCTTACCTTATTCCTGATCTTAGGGAAAAAGCTGTCAACTTTTCATCTTTGAATATAATGTTAGCTGTGGGCTAACACATCTATTGATTTGTATATATTGAACCATCCTTGCATCCCAGGGATAAATTCCACTTGGTCACAGTGTATGATTCTTTTAATATGCTTTTGAATTCAGTTTATTAGCATTTTTTGAAGTTTTTACATCTATATTCATCCGGAAAACTGTACTGGAGTTTTCTTATCTTGTAGTGACTGGCTTCTGGTATCCAGGTAATGCTGGCCTCATAAAATTCATTTGGAAGTTTCCTTTGTCAATTTTTTGGAAGAGTTTAAGGTTATTTTGGAGCGTTATTCACAATAGCCAAGATTATGGAAACAATCTAAATGTTCCTGACATATGAATGGGTAAAGAAAATGTGTAACCTCTTATAGTGGGATATTATGCAGCCTTTAAAAAGTAGGAAATCCTACCATGTGCAGCAACATGAATGAAACTTGAATCATTATGCTAAGTGGCATAAACCAGCCACAGAAAGACACATATTGCATGATTCCACTTACATGAGGTGTCTAAAAGACAAGCTCATGGAAACAGAGTGAAATCATGTTGTTGGGACTGAGAGAGGGAGAAATGGGGAGATGCTGTTCAATGGGCATAAAGCTCCCATTTTGCAAAATGAGCAGGTTCTAGAGCTCTGCTGTACAACATAGCTTCTACCCTTAATGATATGACCATGTGTACTTAAACTTTTGTTTTGAGAGTAGATCTCATGCTATGTGTTTTTGTCACAAAAAAGTGAGGTGCAGGAGGCAGCTTTTGGAGGCCATGGAGATGCTTATTATCTTGATGGAGGTGATGGTTTCATGGGTGTGTGCACATCTCCAAACTCATCAAACTGTATACATTAGATATGTCCAGTTTCTTATATATCAATTAGACCTCAGTAAAGCTGTTTTGCAAATACATGATACATGTAGGAATGAATAAATTATTAATTAAGAAGACTACTGTCAAACCAATCAATTCAACAAGTTGGTATCAAGTTTCTGAGCTGATTTTTACCCTATCTGATCATCCCTTCCTTGCTGTACCAATCTATTCTAGAAATTGTCATTATTTGAGACTTCTCAATAAGCTCCCAAATTTAACTTGTATAAGAGGATAAATGTAGTATTAAAAATTGGCAATCACTACCAGATAACTTAAGTGAAATTTGCATTGTCTAATGGCTTTCAAAACTTTTTTACATGTTTAAGACAAATTTAAAGATCAGAATACTAAATCATCATAATAATTCCAAGTCAAGCAAGGGAATAAAGATGGCGTTAAGTCAAGATGTAACCACTAAATATTCCCTGAAAACTCAGCATTTTGCCAACAAAACTAAGGTCATAATCATTAGAAACCTCAGGCAGTTTGCAACATGTTTTCTATGAGAGCAGCAGGGGCACTTCTGCTGAGGAAGCACCCGATTCAGCCCCACCTGTGTTCCCGTTGCCAGTGGACATGACTCTGGATCTGTGACCAGCACACTTTGTGGGGAAGAGAAGACAAACACAGCTGGGGCCACTGTGATTCCTAGCAGGCTGTCACACCAGCCTAAGCAGCAGGAAGTCACTGTGATGTGAGAATGTGGTGGCAATCAGGAGACATCAGCCTGCTGTGCCTCTGGCCGGTAGTGTCTACTGTCCTGGTGGCATCTTCTCACCTGTGAAATAACAAAATTGGCCAATAAGACCTTGCAGGTTTCTTCTGGATCTCATACTCAGCAATTCCAGTGCAAAGTGCTCTATCTCCTGTGATCCTCATGGCTCATTTTTGGTGTCAGACCTACTGTATACATGACAGCCACTTGGTTTGTGGCCAGAAGGAAGAGCCCCACAGCCCTGTGACAAGGCCAGCAGGTGGCAGGGAAGAGCCTCCTGTCCAGAGGGCCCACTACTCTCGCTCTGCAGGCGCCTCTGCTCCATTCCACCATGCGCTGATTGCTACCTTGCCCTCTGTGAAGTATCTGGTAGAGTATTTAGGGAATTGGACATTGAATAATACTGCATGCTATGAGGCAGTCAAGCTCTGTGGCTCCATCAAGATAAAGGGTGTGGGCGAGCTGGAGAAAGTTACGTGGCATAGAGATCAGCGAGAGAGCCGCCCTGGCAGGCGCTACAACACTGGCAGGACTTTCACAGGAAGAAAGCAGGCGGCTCCCACCACAGACCTGGAAAGGAGGCTCAGAGGTGGACCGGCTTTCTGTTCAATTTCTGGTGGTCATTGGCCTTCCATCTTGGTCTCTATCTGAAAGCATTGTTCTATGTTAGCAGCAGGGCTTGACTTTATTTTAAATGTTGACTATTGTTTTTCTTTCACCTTCCAGGTTTACAAATATATGAATTTTCAGGTGATAATACTATTTTGGAGGGAAAAACCCAGAGAAAAAGGACAGGATTAATGCTGACAACCTTGCCTGGATGACATATTAAAAACATATTGGCTGAGAAGCGACTATTATAACAGCTGGCATGATAGCTCAGTACATTAGTGTGCGAGGCTTTTGATCCCACTATAATTATAGAAAGAAAGCTTCAACCCAGCAGTGGGGGAGCATTTAAAATTACAGCTGAGCCAGTAAATTACTGGTCCTCAATGTCCTAGTCAAACAGATTGCTTTCATTTCATGAAGA
Source organism: Manis pentadactyla (assembly GCF_030020395.1). Lineage (NCBI taxonomy): Eukaryota > Metazoa > Chordata > Mammalia > Pholidota > Manidae > Manis > Manis pentadactyla. The sequence goes on along the minus strand of NC_080021.1, from coordinate 90,249,398 downwards.
GGGACACAGCGCGGTGTCAGAGCCAGCTACCCCCGGTGAGCTTAATGTGCTCTATTTAAAAGCAGAGGATGGAATAAAGGAAGTAGTAGGAGATTTCACAGTTCGCCAGCATAAACATTTATTTTTGTTTGCCCAAAGCATGGAGTGCAAGAGGGTTTCCGGAATGCTCATGCTACTCATTTGGGGTTCTGCTTGCCATGCCCCCGGGAACTGGGCTGACCTGTTAATAGCCAGTGTACATGGCCTTGCTGAGCAGGTCTCAGTGGCGTGTTTAATCCTCACACGGCCGTGGCTTGGAGCCTTCTTATTTGTCACATCAGCCTCCAGCTCGCTCCAGAGCCAGTGATGAAAGCAATGTGGCTTTAATGTGTCAACTCAGCCCAAGCAAAACACAGATGAAACACCCTCTGCTGTGCTTTCTGACCTCGGCTGCTTCAAGGCTCTGAGAAGGCATGTAGAAGGATGAAGCAGCTGTTCCCGAAGCTGTGCTGTCCTTTAACTCTCCAGATCCCAATTTTTGGGGGGTTCCTTCAGGAAGACACTTGCTCTGAAGAATCAGCAGAAGCTTAGAAACCAGTACTGTCTTTTACACAGACCTTCTTCCTGACTGTGTGTCTCCAATTAGTGGTCAAGGGATGAACTGACAAGCACACACAGTGTTAAAGATGTAGGCAAAGTAACTGCCACATGCAGACAGAAGTACCCTAACCTTTATGTGGTAGATGTCAACCAAGAAGCAGCTCTCCTGGTTTATGAGGATGGGTCCTAGCATGCAGGAAGGAGAGACAGAGAGGAAAGCAGTACACAAACTTGAAACCACAGTAGAGAGTCAAGGCCCACAGTGCAAACGGACCCTCTCTCCACCCACCCCACCGTCCCTCACCTCTGCAGAGCCTGCCACATTCTGTGCCCAGTGCTCAGGACCATACCTACATCTGTCTTTGCCAGACTCCAGTTCAAATTAAATTCAAGTCTATGCCAAAGAGCAGGGGCCTCAGACAACTTGGCTGATGAACCACACATCGTGGTGGGAAGTACTCGTCCTCCAGGGACAAATTCCAATTTTATGTTGGGCCTTCCAGGGATACAGCACCAGAAAAGTGTAATGAATTCAAGGGCTGGGAATTGTCGGCACTATGGCACAACCTTAGGAAAATACTTCTGGGCAGACTGATCTCCCAGCAGGCCCCCATGTCCTCTGAGCATGGCTACTCCATGGAGAAGAGGGGGCCTGAATCTATCCACTGTGCATGACCTTGGATAAATGAACTTCACCGCTGAGGCACAACTGCCACCTCAAGGGTCCTGAGGGGAACAGACAAATGCTGTCACATTCATCTGCATATGTGGCACTTTCAAAGACTCTCGGCCTATTTAGAGGAAGTTTACATACTGGTAAACACCTGGGTGAAAATGTGAAATTGCTTCCGACAACATCGCCTTGGGCCACCCAGAATTTCCTGACCTACATACACCTTGGAGGGAGGGGGAAACTGTCCTAAATTTCTTTTCTCATTTATCTGAGGCCATCAGGGGCAAGTTGTCAGGGAACAATCCAACCTTGGGCTCTCTCTGAAGTCCAGGAGAGGGCCGGAGCAGCAGAGGGAGGGGACTTTAGGAGACATCGATGCAGAGGTCCGGAGTCTGGAGCCCTCCCCAGGTGCACAGAGGGCTGGGCTGGGAGGCTGCAGGCTGCAGGTGGCTCCCGGCCTCACCTGAGAGAGGGTCTCGCCAGCAGCCCCTCCCGGGAGCAGTCCTGAGTCTGCTGCCCCCTCAGCCCATGAGCCAGGTGAACATGAGTTCCAGTTCAATCCACGCCTCCTGGGTTTTCAGTCTGACCCCACATGAGAGAGGAAAAGCTTAAGCGCCGGGCCTATGAGCCTACCACCTCTCACCTGCTCCACAGACAGCAGGCAATGGATACCAGAACCCTTCTCATGCTTCTGTGGGCGCAGCTGTCACTGCCTCGAGGCTGGGATGGGTTGGGCTGGCAGGACAGGATGGCCCAGCGAGGGTCAAACCACAGCTCAGACTTCCTGCAGGCTCCCCGCAGGCTCCAGTGCCGCTGGTGCTCCCAGACCACCACGGTGGCCTTCGGCCCTTCTGCTGGGGGCCCGGTGAGGTCCTGGGTTGGCCCTCTTTTCTCCCTCCCTCCCTCTCTCCCTCCCTTCCTTCCTTCTCTCTCTCTCTCTCTCTCTCTCTCTCTCTCTCTCTCTCTCTCTCTCTCTCTCTCTCTCTCTCTCTCTTCTCCTTTCTTTCTCTCTTTCTTTTCTTGTACATGACATAAAGTTTACTGCTTAAGTGTCCACTCTGGGTATTAAGTTCATTCCCATCGCTGTGCAAACACCACATCACAATAACCTCCCCGAATGGCAACTCGGTCCCGGGGGGTTGGGGAGGGGTGGGCGCTAACCCCCAGCACCCTCTCCAGCCCGTGGCCCCGGGAAGCCGCCTCCTCCGCCCCGCGCACCGGAGCCACACGGCTGCCCTGCGGGCCGACTCCTCTCACTCGGCATCAGGTCCTCAAGGCTCATCCTGGTTATTCCCTTATTAGAAATTAACAGAAAATAACTAAGGCTGCGTTTCCCAATCTCTCTCCATCTGTGTCTACAAAACGTTAGTTTTGTGAGTTTCCCCAGGGCCTTCTTGTTAAGTAGGGGCCCCTGCTTGTCCGAGGCTGTGGGAGTAGCACTGGTACTGTTGAGTCAGCGTGAAAAACATCAGCACAACAGACGGGAAGCTTGAGGGCCTGAGCGCCGGCTCATCAGGAGAGAGACAGGCACGCAGGCCCGACCTGGGCGCTTCCAGTTCTGTTCTGACACTTCCAAACTAAAAGAGCACGCTGCCCTAGCCAAGTTTTTTACAAGCCACACGCCGGCTGACTGAGGAATACGGGGCGTAAATTGCCTCGCTCCAGCCCAAGCCCCACCGCGCACCTGTCTCCCCTCGTTAAGTGGAATACCCTGCGCGTCCCAGCCCCGCTTCCTCCCCAGCACAAGGCAAGCGGGGGTCAGCGCCACTCTCTCCCTGGTTGCCGAGCTGCCCTGTTCATGCTCGCCCATCCAAGCACATCCGAACTGCATCCAGTTTGGGGCCATTAGGAGTAAAGCTGCTACTGTAAACGGGTTTCTGTGCACACAAGCGCTCACTTCCTCTGGGTAACTGCTGAAATTTGCCTCGCTGGGTGTGACTTACAAAGAAGCTACCCGACTCTCTGCCCACGTGCTGTGCCCTTTGGATCTGCAAGGGCACCGTGTGGAGATCCGGGCAGTCGGCGCCCTGGTCGGCACCTGCCATTGTCAGGCCTTGTTGACTTTCCGTTACTGTGCTAGCTGTAGAGATGTCGCAAGGTGGTTTCAGTCTGCATTTCCCGGACGACCGTGACGCTGAGCATCTCCTGTACCAATCTTCTTTAGTGAAGCATCTGTTCACATTCTCTCTCCATTTTCTATTGGGTTATTCTATTCGTTCTCTTATGATTGACTGTGATATACCTCTTTATATATTCTGTATACTGGTCCTCTTTTGGATATGAGATTTGCACGTATTTTTCTCCTGGTCTGTTGCTTGTCTTTTTCATTCTCTTAAAAGCACATTCCAAAGAGCCCAAGTTCTAATTTTTATGAAGTCCAATTTATTTAAGTTTAAATAGTGGGTCTGTGCCAAAAAGTGTTTCAGCCAGTCAAGTGCACACAGATTGATTTGGGCCTGTTATAAAAACAGAACAAACCTTCATCCCAGTCCCACAAACCCAAATCCCAGTCTGAAAATCACCACATCCCCCTGAGTCTCTCTGGTTAGGACGTGGCCAGAGCTACAGGCAGATGTGCAGAGTCTGTGGTCACCCTGGCGTCTGTCACCTGTAATCCTTTGAACGGCACAACCATCTTGGTCCACTTGGACCCTTGGGCTGGAGCCCAGAGTCAAGGCCCTTGAGGCTGCTTCCTGAGCCACAGATATGTCTCCTCACAGTTTCCTCACCTGGGGGAGGGAGGGGGCTCCGGGGGCTCCTTCATGAGGACACTGGTCCCATTGGGGGCTCCGCCCTCATGACCTCATCACCCCCAGAGGCCCCCTCCTGACACCATCACCTGGGGCTCAGGTATCAGCACATGGATTTGGGGGCCACACTCAGTCCATAGCACCCACTATTTTACTTCTCCCTCACAGCTCTCACCTACCAAAGTCTTCCTGGGAACACCTAGCTCACATGAAACACTGACACATAACGTTGGCACTCGCACAGTCGAGCAAGCAGAGCCCCAGGGGAACAGTGCAGGGGGCCCTGGCTGAGGCTGCAGCCAGGGAGCCTGAAGGGCACAGCACAAAAGAGAAAGGGGGCCTGTGCATGAGCACATGTGGGGCAGGAGCCCTGAAAGGAAGCCTTCACAGTTTTGCTCTGAGAACAGAAACAAATGGCAACATAATTACTAAATTAATTTAAGAATCATCTGTGCTGCTTCAAGGGAAAAAGATTTGGAAACTCACCTTGTAGCTTAATTGAGACAATTATTTAAAGTCTATCAGAGGCCAGGGAATGCACAAGAAATCAATATCTTTAAAGAACCCTCTTAAAAATATACCTTTTCTCATTGGGGCAAATTTCTTTTTAAAAAATTTAAAGCAGGGAAAGAATTAGATAAATTACCCTTGAAATTTCTCCATTCTCATTTGGTGAGAAATAAATCCTCCAGCTCCAAGATAAAAGGATTATGAGTTGATCCTCATTTCCTCACCCTGGAAAGAGCTGTAATTACAGTGACCATATTTTCTGAACCAAACATCAAGGCAGCAACCCTGACAAGTACACGTGTACTTATAAGACAATGAGACGAGATATTTGCAATGGAAAATGGCCCACGAAAAAGCCAGAGCTGTAATGAGCAGAACTAACACAGAAACAATTTGGTTTTGAGGTGTTTTTCATGATGTCATTGACGCAGCATTTCTTTGTCCCTGTTTGAAGTGTAAAATTGCTGCAGAAATGATCCCCTCATATCCCCTCCAAGACACGCAGAAGATTCTGGCTTTAAAAGAGTTCGTTCACTGGAGCCAAAAATAACCACTTTTCTCTGTCTTAGTAGATAGATATATAGATAAATAGACAGACAGACAGACAGACGATAGATAGAAAGAAAGAGATATAGATAGATAGATAGATAGATAGATAGATAGATAGATAGATAGATAGATAGATGACAGATAGAGATAGAGATAGAGATAGGGATATCTAACAGAATATATAATGTCCAAATTAGCCTTAAATTTGGCCATAAAACCTGCCAGTACACTGCTCACAAATGCCTTCCACAAGTCTGGCCCACTGAGCACCAGTCTATCCCACTTTAAGCAAATCTGGTATCAAATTTAAAAAACTGCACGTTAAGGAGCAGTTATGTACATTAGGGTTGCTCTTCACTTCACAGAAGCTTTCACCATGAGGTCCTTCAGGTGGGAACTACCCAGTCATTTAGGGATTCATAGGTTATCAGCTGCTGGGCCAAGGCAGGCAGGAGATAGACAACACAGACACCCCCCAGTCGGAGCAAGCATGGAGATGACATGTCCCCAAGGCTGGGATGCAAGTGGGTGGCAGGGCGGTTGAGGATTTTCAGGCAGGCAGGAGATGAGTGGCTGCTGTCACTCCGATGGGCCAAGTACTCTGAGCACAGAGGAAGTTCTGTGCGGTGGCAAATGGGGAAGAATCATTCAGAAAATGTTTGCAGAAGGCTGGCCGCCAGGACCATGCATCAGAAAGTTTTCCTGCAGTACCTTTGTCAGCTCGGCAGTAACAAATACTGCAGATGGGGTGGCTTATCTTCTGGTGGCAGGAAGTCGAGATCCAGGTGTGGGCAGAGCTGGTGAGCTGGCCCTCTCAGGTGTAGATGCCATCTCCTCCTGTGACCTCACACGATTGTCCCTGTGTGTGCAGGTCTGTGTCCTGATCTCTCCTTAGGAGGAACCAGTCAGCTGGTGTCAGGGCCCACCCCATAACCTCAGGGCACCCTAATCACCCCGGTAAACACCCCACCTCAAGTACATTGTGAGGTGCCAGGAGCTGAGACCACAGCATAAAATCTGGGACGAATACAATTCATTCCATGATCTGGAATAAAATGAGGTCATAAAGCAAGCAGGCGGAACCGAGCCTCAGCCTGAGGAGGGGACCAGAGCACCACTGTGACCCAGCGCCCTGGAAAGCTGCTGGCGCCAGGGAAGGAGGGCAGCCCATTCCGCACAGCAGGTGTCACAGCAGAGCCCTCTCCCCTGAGTGGGAGGGTTTCTCTTGGGGACATGGGATAACAAAGAGCCACCATCGGTCCTGAGCAGGACTGGCTTTGTGGCTTTTTTTTTCACTGCTTCCAGTAATTAATAAAGATGTGCATATAATACCAAAAAGCAGAGAACCATAATTTCTAGACTCATTCTTAAATCAGGGAGGAGATGGGTCTGTGGAGTCTCTGCAGGCTTGTTCTCCAGAGGGACTTTTATTCCTTTACTTAGCAAGTCACTGCTGCCAGAATGTGTGTGGCAACTCCAAGTCGGAGCTAGAGTGCATGCTCTGCAGACGGAAAGTATTTGCAAAAAATTTAATGTAGATGTGAGCCATTCTTCCTGTGGAGATCTGCCGAGATTCGGATACATACTATGTATATGAGGCAGAACAGACCCCCAAGAGGCAGCAAGATGCTTTAATGTGTGTGGCTTAATGAAGTGTATCTTCCACCCTGACTGGAGGAAGCTTCACAGTGGCAGCCTCAGAAAAGAACCTGACATGAGCAGTCAGCTCAAAGCCATGATTGCTCATCCTAACTAACTCAAAACCTCTAGAATTGGGTTTGTGGGTGCAACACTCATAATGGTCATTTATTTCCACAACTCTAACCAGTCCTTTTGGTTATCAACCTTCTGCAACAAAGATAAGTCTTACATCTCTCTAAATTTGTTTTCTATTTCAGTTGCCAGAAAATTATTCTCTTAAGATTCTTTTGTGGTTTTGATTGGTTTTATGTTATTCCGGCAAAATACATTGTTTGGGGGGGAAAGCTGCCCTAGGAGACAATGAGATGCCATCTCTTTTTAGGAAAAGGAATTGAGTCTTCTCAGCCAATCAAAAGGTGCTATTTTTCCTTAAAAAAAAAGTCTCAATTTCCATTCACCCAAAGTAAATTATTAAATCAGTTCGTGTTGAGGGTGGGGCAGGAAAAGGCACTAGTGACCTTTTTACCACTTCTGTGTGTCTTGAGGTCACCTGCTGACTAACAGCACCAAGTGTCAATGCCCCAGAAAGACAGGTGCTCTGTGATCCAGCGAAGCCTGGTTTGTTAGGCTTGGTGCTGCAGGGAAGGATGCCTCCTCCACAGAGCCCCAACTCTGTCTCAGGGTGGAAAATCAGGGCAGGGCATTTGTGGAGTTTGGGTCTGGGATGGGAGACACTTTTCAAGCAGGGCCTGCAGGCAGAGAACTCGTGTAAAGAGGCAGAGTTCATGACATGACTTTAGACCGGTGGCACTGAGAGGTGATGGTCTGGAAATGAGTCTCGAGCTGTCGGTACTGATAAGCAAACTATTTAGTTGGTTTGAGGCTTATCCTTCAGGATCAGATATTTCCTGGAGGAGGCAGAAAGGTTAGCTGTGCTCGTCCAGGTATTGTTTAACATGGGGACCAGAAATTAGATTGGCTTCTGGTCTCACCAGTAGATAGGATCTAAAAAGGTCTCTACGCTTTCTCTCCAGTTGATGTCCCTAGGGGAAATTAGATAAAGGGTATGTCCCACTGATTTGAAATATTTAGTTATGCGTGTAATTATATATTTAGTTCAGCTCAGTTGTTAATTTGCCCAGAAAAGGCGTACAAAAAAGTATGACCAAATTATTTGTCCTAAATGTCCTATTATGAAGGAAACTGCAACCACTCATTTATGAAAGATTTGTTCAGCTTGTGAACTGGTATAATCCCTTAGATGGCACATACTCAAGAAAAGAATTCTTCTAGTTTAAGAGGTATGTGTTATCTCATTTGCTTTGATGTAAACACATTTACGTGGTGACAGCTATAGGGAGTAACTTGTATACAAAAACTTCTTTCTTTTTGGTAAACTTTTTACCATAAAAAATGTCTGTAGTTATATGAATGAGGTGGGTTTGTATCCATTAAGAAATTCAGAAATTGACAATCATAAATGAGTGAGTTCCCTTGAAAATGGTAGTAGTAAGAATGTTGATTTTTTTAAAACATTAATAATCCCAACAAGAGAGCTTCTCTGATGCTATGGAAAAGTTGAATTTGACACGTTAAGCCTTTTTTGAGAATAAAAAGTTAAGACCCCAAACATAGTGTTAGCTCTGACCAGAGCTTAAATTTCCATTAAAAAATGTCAAATTGCTTCTGTCTGTGCATTATTATTCAATCATTGCTTCTGTTTTCGTTTTTTTTTTTAAGTTGTTTTTGTTTGTGTGTTTACTTAGGTCTAGCTGCTTAATCCAGACACACAACTATTCAATATTACCATAGTCTGAATTGGCCTGGCACCCTCAGTTAGTAAATCTGTATTTCCTAATTATTTTGCTCATCATAATCATTATAAATTAACATTTTAAATTCAGAGCGACTATTTTAAAATACTTATCAAATGATTAAACTTCCAGGTGGTGTTTGGCTTGCATCTGGAGAAAAAACAGGGAGCATCTGCTCCCTAAGACACTGCCCTCCTCTCACCTGCCACCCTTGCAGCAAACATCTGCTGCCTGCTTGTGATTGGAGGAAGGACTCAGCGTTTGCTTGTCAATAAAGTGTGCCTGCAAAAATCACATAGTTCAGTGACAATGTACTTGCTCTCTGCATGGAGGGAAAAAGCCCTTGAGGAAGCTAATTCCAGTACTGGGTTTTGTAAGTAAATTTCTACCATGTGAATAAATTCATTTAGAACTTCCTCTATAGCTGGTTGAGACTAAAACAGGAACATAGAAAAATCTAAATTCCTATAAAATATTCAAAGACAAGAAGACAAAGAATATTTAAAGCCAGGCCCTTAAACTTGGCTTTACAAGGGTCTGCACTCTTTTCTCTTTTTTTTAAATTGTAGTAAAATACAAAATGAAATTTACCATCTTAACCATCTTTAAGTGTGCAGTTCCATGGCATTAAGTACTTTCCTGGTTGTGCAGCCACCCCCAACATCCATTATCAGAACTTTCTCATCTTCTCAAACTGAAACTCTGTCCCCATTAAACAGTAACTCCCCACCCTCTCCTTAGCCCTTGGCCACCACCATTCTTTCTCTCCCTATGAATGTGACTACTCTAGGGTCCTCATAGGAGTGGACCCATACAGCATTTATCTTTTTGTTACAGCTTTTTTCATTTCACATAATGTCCTTGGGTCCATCTGTGTACTGTATGTCAGAATTCCCTTCCATTTTAAGGTTGAATAACATTCCATGTATGCACATACCACATTTCATTTATGTATTTATCTACTGATGGATATAAGGGTAGCTTTCAGCTTTGGCTAGTGCAAATAATGCTGCTGTGAACATGGGTGTGCAAATATCTCTTAAAGTCCGGCTTTTAGTTCTGCTGAGTATATACCCGAAAGTGGAATTGCTGGGTCATATGGTGATTCTTTCTTTTCTTGAGGAACAGCCTTATCATTTTCCACAGTAGTTGCACTGTCTTACATTCCTGCCAGGGGTGCACAAGGGTTCCAATTTCCTACATCCTCACCAACACTGTTTACTTTCTTTGTTTGATAGTAACCATTTTAACAGATATGAGGTGATATCTCACTGTGGTTTTGGTTTGCGTTTCCCTGATGAGCAGTGATGTTGAGCATCCTTTCATGTGCTAAATGGCCATTTGTATCTCCTGCTTGGAGAAATGTTTGTTCATGTCCTTTACATGAATCTGATTCTTTGGTTTTTTTGGTGCTCAGTTATAGGAGTTCTTTATATATTTTGGATATTAGCTCCTAGCCACATGTATGATTTGCAGGTGTTTTCTCCCATTCTATTAGCTTTCACTCGGTTATTTGTCTTTTGATGTACAAGATTCTAATTTTGATTGAGTTCAATTTATCTGCTTTTTTCTTTTGTTTCCTGCACGTTTGGTGTCATACCCAGGAAATCATTGTCCATCCCATATAATGAAGCTTTCCCCATATTTTTTCTCCCAAGAGTATAATAGTGTTAGCTCTTATATTTAGGTCACTGATCCATATTGAGTTGATTTTGTATGTGGTGTGAGGTAAGGGTTCAACTTCATTCTCTGGCATGTCAACATACAATTTTCCCAACACCATTTATTTAAAAAGACAGTTGTCTCCCCACTGAACAGTCTTGACACTCTTGTTGAAAATAACTTGACCATATATTTGAAGGCTTATTTCTGGGCTCTCTTGTCTATTCCATTAGTCTATATGTTTGTCTTTATGCCTTTTCTGCACTATTTTGATTACTATAGCTTTGTCAGAAGTTTTGAATTCAGTAAGTGTGAGACTTCCACCTTTGCTCTTTTTCAGGATTGTTTTGAATATTAGAGCCCCTTGAGATTCCATATGAATTTTAGGATGAATTTTCCTAATTGTGCAAAAAATATATATGTCTGTGGAATTTAGATAGGGATTGCATTGAATCTTTTAATTGTTTTTGGCAGTATTAACCTCTTAACAGCATTAAGTTTTCCAATCCACAATATGGGATATCATTCCATTTATGTCATCTTCTTTAATTTCTTTCAACAATGTTTTATAGTTTTTAGTGTACAAGTGTTTGCTCCTTGCTTAGTTTATCCTATGTATTTTATTCTGTTTGCTGCTATTGTAAATTGAGTTGTTTTCTCCTTTTTGGATTGTTTCTTATTAGTTTATATAAATGCAACTGAATTTTAAAGTACTGATTTTGTTTCCTGCAACTTTGCTAAATTCACTTTTAGTTCTAACAGTGTTTGTGCAATCATTGGAGTTTTCTACACGTAAGACCATCTGCGTTTGTAGACACCTGCATATGTAGCTTCACTGCATGTAAAATGTCATCTATGAACAGAAGTATTTCACTTTTTCCCTTCCAGTATAGATGACTTTTATTTGCTTGTCTTACCTAATTGCTCTAGCTAGGACTTCTAGTACTATGTAGAATAGATGTGGCGAAAGCAGGTATCATTGTCTTGTTTCTAATATTAGAGGAAAAGCTTTCAGTCTTTCACCATAGAGTATGATGTTAGCTGGGGGCCTATATGTGGCCTTTATTATTTTATGTAGTTTCCTTCTATTCCTAGTTTACTAAGTGTTTTTATCAGGAAGAGGTTTTGTCAAATGATTTTTCTGCATCAATTGAAATGATAATGTTTTTTCTACCTTCACTTGCTGATGTGGTATATTTTACCAATTGATTTTCAACACGGAATCATCACTGTATTCCAGTAATAAATTCCACTTGGTCACGGTATCCTATCTTTTTAATGTGTGATTGAATTGTGTTCCCTAGTATTTTGTTGAGGATGTTTACATTAATATCCATCAGCAATATTGATCTGTAGTTTTCTTTTCTTGTGGTGTCATTATCTGGCTTTGGTGTCAGGATGATACTGGCCTCATACGATGGATTAAAGAAATATTCCCTGCTCTTTAATTTTTTGGAAGAGTTTGAGAAGGACTAGTACTATTTTTTCTTTAAATGTTTGGTAGAATTCAACAGTGAAACCATTTGGTCCTGGAGTTTTCTTTGTTGGTAGGTTTTTGATTACAGATTTAATCTCCTTACTAATTATAGATCTGCTCAAACTTTCTATTTCTTCATAATTTGGTCTTGGTAGGTTAGGTGTTTCTAGGAATTTTCCCATTTCATATAGATTTTCCAAACTGTTGGTATTGTTCATGGTACTTGGTTCATAATCTCTTTTATTTCTGTAAAATCAGTAATAATGTCCCCTTTCCATTCCTGATCTTAGTTATTGCATTCTTCTATCTTTTTTCTAGGCAGTCTAGCTAAATACTTGTCAATTTTTTTGATCTTTTAGAAGAACCAACTCTTGGTTTTGTTGATTTTCTTTACTGATTTTTTTATTTCTCTATTTTATCTTGCTCCAATCTTCATTTATTTCCTTCTTTCTGCTACCCTTGAGTTTAGTTTGTTCTTTTTCCATTCCTTATGGTGTAAAGTTAGATTGTTAATTTGAGAGCTTTCCCCTTTTTAATGTGCATGTTTGCAGCTATCCATTTCCCTCCTAGTACTGCTTTCTCAGCATCCCATACTTGTTGCTATGCTGTGTTTTATTTTCACTTATCTCTAATAATTCTAATTTCCCTTGTGACTTCCTTTTTGACCCTTGGTTGTTTTTATAGCATGTTGTTTAACTTCCATATATTTGTGAATTTTCCAGTTTCCATCTGCTATTGACTTCTAGTTTCATACCTTTGTGATCAAAAAAGAACTTTTCATGATTTCAATCTTTTAAATTTAATAATATTTGTTTTGTGGTCTAACATATGATCTATCCTGGAAGTGTTGAGGTTATTATTGTTGGGTTGGAGTTTCTGAACATGTCTGTTAGGTCCAATTAGTCAAGAAGATTATGCAAGTCCTCTTTTTCCTTATTGATCTTCTGTCTGGTTGTTCTATCCATTCTTGAAAGGGAGTATCTCTTTTATTTCTTTTACTTTTGGCATGGAATATCTCCTCCAGTTATTTTACTTTTAGCTTATTTGTGTCCTCAAATCTAATGAGAGTCTCTTGAAGACAGAATATAGTTGAATCCTGTTTCTTTAATCCATTAAGCTAATCTGTGTCTTTTAATTGGGAAGTTTAATCCATTTACATTAAAGTACTTATAGGGAAGTTATTTCTGCTATTTTGTATTTGTTTTCTGTATATCTTTTACTTTTTTTTTCCTCATTTCCTACTTTACTACATTCCTTTGTGCTCAGTTGACTTTTTTTTGGTGACATGTTTGGATTCCCTGTGCACTTCCTTTACTGTATTTTATATTTTACAAATACTTTCTTTGTGGTTACCATGGGGATTACATATAACATCCTAAAGTAGTAACAATGTATTTTAAGCTAATAACAACTCAGCCTCAATAGCATACAAAAACTCTACCCTTATTGCTCCACCTCCACATATTATATATGTTATTAATGCCACAAATTACATCTTTATTCATTGTGTATCCATTACAATAAATTAAATCCTGTGAAAGAATAAAAAGTGGACTTAACAAACCAAAATTACATAATTCTGAGTTTTATATTTGTTCACATAGTTATCTTTAGTAGGGAAATTTATATTTTCCATATGACTTTAAGTTACTGTCTAGCATCTTTTTTTTTTGGTATCATTAATAATGTACAATTACATGAGCAACATTACAATTACTAGACTCCCCCCATGTTCCCACCACATACCCCATTACAGTTCCTGTCCATCAGCATAGTAAGATGCTATAGAATCACTACTTCTCTTCTCTGTGTTGTACTGCCCTCCTTGTGCGCCCCCCCTACATTATGTGTGCTAATCATAATGCCCCTTTTTCCCCCTTATCCCTCCTTTCCCACCCATCCTCCCCAGTCCCTTTCCCTTTGGTAACTATTAGTCTCTTCTTGGGTTCTGTGAGTCTGATGCTGTTTATTCCTTCAGTTTTTCCTTTGTTCTTATACTCCACAGATGAGTGAAATCATTTGATACTTGTCTTTCTCCATCTAGCTTATTTCACTGAGCATAATACCCTCTAGCTCCATCCATGTTGTTGCAAAGGGTAGGATTTGTTTTCTTGTTATGGCTTAATAATATTTCATTGTGTCTATGTACCACCTCTTCTTTATCTATTCATCTACTGATGGACGCTTAGGTTGCTTCCGTTACTTGGCTATTGTAAATAGTGCTGTGATAAACATGGGGGTGCATATGTCTTTTTCAAACTGGGCTGCTGCATTCTTAGGGTAAATTCCTACAAGTGGAATTCCTGGGTCAAATGGTATTTCTATTTTGAGTTTTTTGAGGAACCTCCATACTGCTTTCCACAATGGTTGAACTAATTTACATTCCCACCAGCAGTGTAGAAGGGTTCCCCTTTCTTCACACCCTCGCCAACATTTGTTGTTGTTTGTCTTTTGGATGGTGGCCATCCTAACTGGTGTGAGGTGATATCTCATTGTGGTTTTAATTTGCATTTCTCTAATGATTAGGGATGTGGAGCATCTTTTCATGTGTCTGTTGGCCATCTGAATTTCTTCTTTGCAGAAATATCTGTTCAGATCCTCTGCCCATTTTTTAATTGGATTATTTGCTTTTTTTTTTGTTGAGGTGCATGAGCTGTTTATATATTTTGGATGTCAATTCCTTACCAGATATATCATTTATGAATATATTCCCCCATACTGTAGGATGTCTTTTGGTTTGACTGATGGTGTCCTTTGCTGTACAGAAGGTTTTTAGTTTCATAATAGTCCCACTTGTTCATTTTTGCTTTTGTTTCCCTTGCCCAGGGAGATATGTTCACGAAGAAGTTGCTCATGTTTATGTCCAAGAGATTTTTGCCTATGTTTTTTTCTATGTCTAGCATCTTTTTATTTGAACTTGAAAGAACTCCTTTCACCATTTATGCAGGGCAGGCCTAGTGATAAAGAACTCTATCAGCATTTGTTTATCTGAAAACATCTTATCTTCTCCCTCTTTTTGAAGGACAATTTTGCTGGATATAGAATTACTGGTTGACAGTTGTTCTGGTTCAGGTGAGACAGAAATTAATCTTGGGCAGCCCCCATACAGGCTCAAACATTGCAGTCAAGCTCCATTCTGTTTCTTCTGTCTGAAGGAGGAACTAGGAGTTGAGTTGCTTCTTCCCATCCCTGCCATGCTGCACCAGGGTGGGGAGGGATGACGGTGAACAAAACCACCACAAAATTTCCTACTTCTGTGAGTGTGGCTTTTTCTGGATTGGACATTTTCTGGTTGTTGTGGACCTTAATTGCTTTCTAGGGCTCCCACAGAGCTGTTTCAGTCAGGTCACCATTGTTTACTTGGTGTTTCTGTGGGGAAACAAGCTGTGCCTCGACCTCAGCTCCCCCACTGTCTACAATGTCAGGCTTATTATTTCATACTATTTTTCATGCTTTTGTCCTTTATCAAACAGCTGAGATTATCTGTGAACTCTCTCTCTGAAAAATAAAAAATCCAGAGTCATTCTTCTCCATAAGTGTGTAAGCAAAATGCCCAAATGTCCATCCCCATCAGCCATGGAAGAGAAAAGAGCACCAGTTCTGTGTGTGACCTCCTGTGATGATTACATGCCCCACAGGGCCATCCTTCCATGTCTGTCCATCCATCCACTTGGTCCACTATTGTGCTGACATTATTCCTCCAGGGAAAGGGCCAAGATAGTAAGACCAGTATTTCTCAAGGTGTGGTCCTGAACATCAATATCAGCATCACCTGGACTTGTAGAAATGCATATTCTCAGATACACCTCAGCCCTACTGATTCAGATACTCTGGGGGAGGTAAGCAAACCTTCCTTGTGATTCTGAAGCAGGTTAACATTTAAGAACCACTGTTATCAACTTTCACTTCTGAGCTATTCTTTTGGTAGAAAAAAAGAACTAGAAAGCCAGACCTTTTTTTTCCCAATTATTCAAACATGGAACACAGACATGATTTCTCTGAACCAAGAACTTAGATTTATAATATGTGTCACTATGGACCAGTGCTTTCAAATTTACTCTCTGCCTGGATATGCTAAGTCATCATACCATCATATTTCTGCAGCTGAAAAGTTATCATCACAGATTAAAGCAAACCTTGTTGTCTGACAGAGGCAGAGATTCTGACTTTGAAGAAGACTCATCGCCTGCAGGCCAGGTGCTGCCTCAAACAGCCAGGGGCCAACATCCAACAGGGGGAGCCTGGACCTCAGGTCCCCCATTGTCTACCATGCCAGACTTATTATTTCGTTAAATTTTTCATGTTTCTGTCCTTTATGAAATAGCTGAGATCATCTGTGATCTCTCTCTGAAAAATAAAAAATCCAGAGTCATTCTTTTCCATCAGTGTGCAAGCAAAATGCCCAAATGCCCATCCCTACCAGCCATGGAAGAGGAATGAGCACTGGTTCTGCAGCGTGTCCTCCTGTGATGACCGTATGTCCCAAGGGGCCATCCATCCACATCTGCAGCTCCCTCTTCCAGCATGTGCATCCTCTCCAGGCACAATCATGGATCCCAGCCTCCATGTGTATGGACCTAGGAGTCCACTCCATTTCTAGTCAGACTGTGAACTGCATGTGGTCCTGTGAATAGTGACTTCCAGGACATCAGGGTGACAGGTGATGTTGAGTACCAAGTAAAGCCCACATTTGCTTTTCTCCATTCCCGGAGGATGAATATTCCTAACACACCCCAGGTGAGATGTGCTCTGCCATCTTTTGCACAAAGAGAGTGGGGGTAGGTACAGGTAGGAGGTAGATACCTACCTGTATCACTAGGTTATCATTTCATAAAGTGTTTTATAATATTACTAGGTTTTACCTGTGGAAAGTGTGTTTTAACATGAACTTTTTCTAGAAAATGTTAGTTAAATAAAGTTAAACAGGTGAGGCTTCTCTTTCTTCACTATAGGACTTCTCAGAGTCTTATTTAATAAGAAAATGTTGAGACTATCTGAGAAGGGAGAATACAGTCATTTTCCAAATTTTATTTGAACACAAATCTTTTTTCTTGAAGAGTCTTAGGAGAAACCTAGCAGACGTCATCAGTCCTGCCTCCTGCTCGGTGCTCAGGAGCCTCCCTCTATAAAAACTTCTGACTCTGTATGAACCTGACCTGGCAACTTCGGACAGACCAGCTAGATAATCAGACTGCCCCCTGGCAGCTGCCCTCAACCAATGATGGCTGGAGTGGCAGATGACCACCCCACTTCCTGGTCTGCCAGGTGGGACTTCTGAGGCAAGTTCTGTGCCACCTGCCAGGGGTCCCAGTGAGCTGAGCCCCGGGGGTCACATCCAGGTATCGGCTCTGTCTCTCCTCCATCTTCCCATCAAAGCCTCCTGACATTACCTCAGAATAAACCCACCTGCACTCAGATACTCATCTCAGAATTTGCTTTTGGAGAAAAATATTTAAGATAGCCCATTCTTGTTCAGTTCTCTTTGTGATCAAATTCAAATGGGGGAAAGCCAGAAGTACCCAAGAAAATCAGTGTCAAAGACAGGTCCAAGAAGACTGGGCAGGGGCACCCAGCCAGCATGTGAGGCATGCTCTGAGGGGCCAGACGAGTCCATTGGTGTCAAATAATTACCAAGGCAGGAGCATTGGAGGCAGAGATCCAATACACCGTTTCCATGCCTCCTGCACCAAAATGCAAGTGCAGCTATTAAGAAAGGGGCACCAGTTAAGCAGGAAAAAAGAGGTCAGAAACCTTAATACTAATTCCCCAGAGCTTGTGTTAAGTCTTTTATGTAAGTTAGCAGAAAAAGAAATGGGCTCATAGCTGAGGATGGAGGCTATGCGTAAAGAATTCCTCCCTCTCAGTGAAGAGCAGGGCTCTCTGCTCTCCTATGCACTCAGTACAGAGGTTCTCACAAAGCTCTCCAGAAAGGCAGGGCTCCATCCATTCCACAATGGACATTACAACCGTGAGCCCTCCTTCCTGGTTGAAGTGGTCCATCAAGGTCAGTGAGACACAATTAGAATGCAGAGGGCTCCACATCCACGCCCTTGGCTAATTGATCGCACCCAGATGTTTTCTTTCCTACTCAGTGAAATGATGACATTATTGGAGATTAACAGTTAAGGGTTTATCTAAATTAGGTACCCATAAAGTTCTTAATTTAGCTGCTGAGTGCCTAATAGAAATGAAATTGGACCTGGAGATGCTGACCATATTTCAATCTTGCAGGAACTACTTTTCACAAAGCACACATATCTAAGTGACTAAGAAATCTTCTCTTTCTACATAATATCTTTAATTTTTGCTAACAATGACCTATTTTATTTATGCTCCATTAGGCTTCTCCTTTGGGAATTCTCTTGGGATAAGAATCTGATTTCTGCTCTAAGAATTCTTCATAAAGCTGTATGATCTGCTGCGGGAGAGAATCATGGAAGGAGTTAAATGAGAAGAAAAGTGGTCTCAGGAGGAGTTTGTCATAGGTAGGGAGACAGTGGATAAGATCCATGGATATGTGACTTTAAATTTTTACTTTAAGGATAAATTGAGTGTGCTTAAACATGTGAAGGAGGCTGGATAATGTAGATATCCAGATAGCTGTATAATGTAGATTGTAAAGGAAAGATGCCAATGTCTGAAGGGGCACAGGATCCCAGTATGAAAATTAAGAATTTAAGGAATACTGGCCAGAAGGAAATGATGAGTAAGGGCAGAGAGCTCGTCAAGTGTGGGAAGCAACTGATCCTCATAACAACATATGGGGCTAATTGTCCTTGGAAACAAAGCCAAGGGGAGGTCACTTCAGATGACACAGACAGGCTCTGTCTTATCCAGACCAGAGCCAGCTATCAAGGCCTGAAAGCCCCCTGCCTTGCCCATCGTGAGGGACAGCACACATCCAAAGCTTTCTTCTTGCAGGAGCACCCTCTCCTGGGAGGACTGTGGGAAAGATGAGGTTTGCGTGCTTTACTGGGATGCAATTTACTTGTATGCTGGGGGTACCACCATTTTTTTCCTGCTTGCTTTTTATGTTCTTCTTTCCCATTGTTGTTTTGTTTGTAAGTAAAGCATGTAGCTACCCCCACGAGGCTGATAATTGCTCATGCTGGTCCAGGGGTGTGTAAAGTTCACCTGGAAAGTAAGTCTAACCAATAAGGATACACAGAGACCACATTGTGTCTCATGATACTCTGTCACTTGACAAATTATATTTCCATTGTGTTAATCTTAATTTTCAGAACTCTAAGGACAGGCTCTAGATTCTTAAAATAGAGAAAGAAAGTAAAAAGCCATGTGATCACAGAATAGTTCAGTTCTTAGTCTTTACTATTTGCTGTCATCTTCACTAAAAAACAATCTTTGTCACCAACTGGGCTTAAAAATTGAGCCTGTAGAGTTGCCAGTAACATAACATTAGTGAATCTTTCTGGTAGGAAATGAGAATTACCTCACTGTCATCTTTGAGGCTGCCCAGGTCGATTCATGGTCCCCCATCTCAACAAAATATTGTTGCCGTCTGCCAGTCACATCCTTAAGCCCAAATGCGACCAGGTAGAAGGCAGGCCCTCCCTTTCACCCATCAGGCAGGAGCTCCCAAGAGCTAAGACAGTGCCCAGCGGCCCGGCTGGTGCACGTCTGGGTCCTCCGTCTGTGGGGATCCTCCATTTAAGGACTCTGAACAGCAGAGGAAAGCAAGTTCAGAACTCTCCTGAACTGGAGCCAGGGCCACAACCAGGTGGCTGCAAATGTAAAGTTTCCTTGAGATCTCATGCTGCCTCCTAAAAATCCATGTGAATTTTTCATTCCACTCCATGTTACATCCATATTGATTGTATTATCCAGCTAAGATTTTAAATTCCATAGTAGTTAAATTACTCAAGACACACTTTCCAAATATTTGGGTGGAATGTGCCCTTCAGGAAGGTGACTTAGCCTCTCCTGGGCATCACCAGACACACGTCAGCCCGACCACCCTGCACCCAGGCGGGGGGTGGGGGCGCTGGTCCCAGCCAGGCAGCACCAGGTGGAGCTACCTCAAAGAGCAGCTTCGTTCTTGGTCCACACCCTTCCAATTCCGTGGTTCTACCTTCTGTTTCCAGGTGTCTTCTCATCTGGGTTCCCAGAAGGTTTGTCGCAGAAAAGGCAATTACGGTCATACATGTTCAAGTGTACACAACGCACCCAGAGTCAACATTGACAGCACTTGGTGTACGTTCTTTTATCAATTTAAGCTGTTTCTGTTTATTCCGTTTTCCACTTACTTTGACAAGCTGCCTTCTGATTAAATTTTACTGATCATTTTAAGGTGCTTAAAAAAAAATTCCCACCTGTGAAAGTACACATTCTATTAGAGGCAATAATAGATAAATAAAATGAAGAATGGGATAATAAAATTAAGTGAATGCTTTTCTGGCCCTGCTTCCTCCTTTCTAATATATTACTAATTTTCCTATCTTTTGCAGTATCTACTTAGTCAACTTTTAATCTTAATTGAGAAGTAAAACGTTGGTGCAATAGAGTTTGCGAAAGAATATTTTCCCTTAAAAATTAATACAGAGGAAACCTGCCACTAGGTTGAGAAACAGAACACTGGCTTCTGCCTTGCTTGCCCATCCCGATAACACGACTTCTTTCGCCCCAGAGATGAGCACTATCTTGAATTCGGGCTAATATTTCTGCTGCTTATTTTATCTGTTCCTATGCCAGAACTTCTCAAACTGTGGTCCTCAGACCTGAGTCATCAAAATCACCTGATAATTTTTTTATATGAAAGGCAATCCTTGGGCTTCACCCCAGGCCTACTGAGTCAGAAACCCTGGGGACGCAATCCATGACCTGAGCCTCAGCACATCTCCAGGGTCAGTGCTCTGACCACCACTGCCCTAAAGGGCATCTTTAGTTTCACATGGTTTTGACCTATATATACATGGAATTATTTCATACAGATGGTAGATAATAGACCCCAAATTATGTGGAAGCTTGTGTATCCCTTCTACATATGATGGATATTTATATTGCATCCAGTTTTATGTTAATATTCAGAATACCCCACCACAGAAATGAGAGACTCTGTAGAGGACATACTCAAGTGACATGTGGACTGGCAGGGCCATGACTCTCTTCCTAAGTGGCTTCCCAGGCACCTGCCAGACTGAGGATGCCCACTGCTCTTCTCCTGGTCAACTCATTCATTCTTTCCTTCTTTGGCCACTCCAGTGAGTCAATGTGTTATCTCATTCTATAATGTGTGTGCATTCAAGAGCTGAACTGAGGTCTGATGACCTATGATAATGCAGCACATCTGTAATAGCACAATTTATAAATACTGATATACATGGTACACGTGTCATCAAGACAACCACAGCCTCTTTTTCATTCTACCTGAGCAAATGCCTCCACTGGGTATTTTCGTGTGAAAGTTTGCACAGACCACCAGCATGGTCACGGGGGTTGAGACAAGCTAGTCTCCAACAGCTTCCCACGTTTAACATCCCTGCTCCAGCAGACGGAAACTGGAAAGCCCGGTTGTGCTGTTTGTATGTCTTACACATTCCAGCTACTTAATTGGAACACTACACCTTATATAGCCCCAGAAAGTTCAATCAAAAGCTCTCCTTTATCCCTCACAGTGGTTCTTAGTTCCCCTGAAATGCCTGGATGACCAGGTGCTGCCACTGTGGCTCCCCAGGGATTCTGTGCAGACCCTTCAGCTGGCACTGCTCTGGGCTTGGGACCTGCCGCCAGCATTTGCTCTCCTGGTTCCAGGGACCCTGGGTGGCTCAGTAGCAACCAGAGACCTCGATTCTTTCCCATCCCCAATCACTTAAATCAAAGGGAGCCATGCCCCATGTCCTGTTCACAGTTGTGTTACAGAGGTAGAGTGTCAACCCCGAGCTGGCCTTCCCTCACCTCTTCCCAGGGAATGTCATACATGTTCATACATGTTCTGCAACACAGCTCATGTTTGCTTCAAACATCTATATTTTCTGCATCCAATGTCAGAGAGCATATGATCACCTTTCCCCTCTGACAGATGGAGAACATCACTTTTAGCCTGCATTTTCTTAACTTTCACTCTCTTTAAAGCAAACTAACATGACTTCTTTTTATTCAAAATGTGGAAGCTGCACAACTGGGCATGCACATTCTTGCCCTGCTCTGTTGGGACAGTGGTGACATCCTGCCTTGTCTCGGCTGGGCTTCGCTCACAGCTCTGCAGGCTGGAGCCTGGGACTGAGGCACCGGCAGCTTGGCCGGTGTCTGGTGAGGCCACTTCCTGCTCACAGATGGCTTCTCCTCGCTGTGTTCTCACCTAGGAAGGAGCAAAGAGAGAGGTCTGTGTGTCTATAAGGGCACTAGTCCTGCTCTCGGAGCCCCACCCTCAGGCCCTCTCCCTCCCTCCCTAAAGCCTAGCTCACTCCCATCACTCTGGGATCAGGTGTGAGCACCTAAATTTGGGGCACAAGTGGCCTGCAGCACATCTGTAGCCTCTGAGGGCTGGGTTGATTATTGCCTGTGAGTCACCTCAGAGAAAATCCTTGGATTCTCAACACCTTCTGGAAAGAGGTGTAAAAATCCCATTTTATAGAAGAGAAGATTAACTCCCAGACAGTCTCCATTACTTTTTCCAGGATAACCTCAATACACAGGGAGAGAACAGGTGCCCTGCTGTCCTCTAAGATGAGATGAGGCATCCCCTCTGCACCGCCTGGCTTCTGGCTTGCTCCACACTGCGCTCTGCCCTGTGCCCTTTGACCTGCCTGCTCCCCCAAAGGCATCTGCTTCAGTTCCACCATCAACGTGCTCCGAGTCAAGCTGGCACATAAAATTGTAATTAAACTCTTGCCCACTAGCTTTAATTAACTAAGAAGTTCCATTTGAGTTTTACAATTTAGTGATTAAATAATCAATTTTCAAATATTTCCTTAATGAAATCATAAGGTTCAAGAAACCAAGTGTTATAATGAAATTAAAGGGAGGAATGAAACAGAACACTTACAATTGCATAGGTGGAAACTATTCCAAGACAAACAACCCTCCCTGGGTGTCAGTCAAGTACTCTGATGGAGTATTAGGGAGTGAACAAAAATGAGGGCGTAACACAGGAGAAAGCTCCATTCACCAAAATCTACTGATACTGGGCACAGAGAGGTGAACTCACACACAGTAATGCTTAACCCTCAGGAGAACGCTGTAAGACAGAAAATATGTTTTTTTTTAAACAAATGGACAAACTCTAGCCCAGCTAAGTTATGTTCCCTGGAGTTACAACTATTAACTGATAGCAGGAGGGAGCCGGGATCTTCCGCTGCCACACCCCCAAGTCCCGCAGGCTTCCAGGAAGGCCAGGGCCAGGCCACCCGGTGCCACTCACTAGCTGTGTGACCTTGGGCGCATCACTCACTTCTGGCTTTTGTAAAGTGTTTTGTTTGCTTGTTTGTTCATTTGTAAAGTGGGGTAATAGCAGCAACATCCACCTCACATAAAGACATGCGACAGGCTTGCAGCAGCAGCTCCGACTGCATAAGTGCCCAGTGAAGGCACGGGTCTTCCTCTGGCTGCTGCCGGCCCTGCCCACGCGTTCTTGTCACAACGGTACCGCATGTGTGTACTACCTGGACAGTTGTAAAAGTCATCCTCACAACCATCAGAAGCAATAATAACAATAAAATTAATAACAATAATAATATTTCCATTCCAGAAATGGAAAACCAAAGCCTCAAAAAGATTAAATGACTCAGCCAAGGAATTCTGTCCAGGATGTGGGAGAGCAGGCCACAGCCTTATTCTTGGCCTCTTGTCCTGCTCCAGGACAGCAGGAGGCGTTATTAGTTTAGTGTTTCACATTTGCCCCTGTCACCCCATCCTACAGTCAAACTCTTGGTGAACAGCATGGAGGAGCCAGAAGCGCAGGGACAATGTCCACTGAAAAACTGGCCTTCCTATGCACAGGCCACGTGTGACAAGAGGCATGGCACGGTTGACCTGGGGCTGGTATCCAAAAAAGGCTAATGAGAGTCATCACCTGTGTTATCTTTCCCCTCCAGCACCAAACACCCACTGTGGAGTCATGTCAGTCATGTTCCACACTGTCCCATCCAACAGCCAGCCTTATTTCTCTCTGCCACACAAAGTTCCTCCGAGAGCTGGACAGCACGTCCTGCAGGATGCGGAACAAATGCAGAGTCTGTGTGCCAGAGGACCCTAAGGAGCGGCTACCTATGGCAGACCAGAGAGGGTGCTGGGCTGACAAATGGAGTATACCGTGAACACACAGGGACTGACTAGCTCTTGCCCTAGGGAAGGAGCATGGCAGGCAGGTTAGAGGGACACCAAATGGCAAGAAGGCTCAGCAGCACCAGTGCCCTACCAGCTCTGGGGACAGTCTCCCATTCACAAAGGTGCGTCCCAAGCAGGGCCCAGGGAACTCAGCAGGGGATGCCTGCCCTTGGCCTCCACTTCCTCAGGGAACCCCGGATCCATCCTCACTGGCTTCCCCTAGGAAGGGCTCCTTTCTCGGCTCCCCACACCTCCCCGCCTGCCCACCGCCTGCCCAGCTTCAGGCGCTGCCCCCTGTGTACCGCTATCTCAGCACCGTCAAAGTGCTGTTCAGCCGGCTGGTGGCACTGGCCCACGTTCCCATCTGTTTTCCTCATGGCTGCCCACTCAGTTCATGAAGATGCCCCCTTGGGCCTCTCTTGGTCCATTTCTATTTTATGTGAGGTCAGAATTCTGTTACCCTTCCAAGTTTTGTAAGAAAAAAAAATAAAGTGTTAAATTGAACTTTTTCTACTTTCTGTTTTTATCACATACAATATAATGTTTGACTGGGTTCTTATTGATCTTTTCATTTAATTTCATAAGCAGGAGGCCTTATTCTCAAAAGGGTAGCTACTGAGTCTTTCATTTTATGAAAATGTTTATTGTCAGTAGGCCAGCAAAGGCGGAAGCCCAGAATAATACTGTCATTATTTGAACCGACAGAGCAGCTATTAGATGGAAATGGTTGGTTTTCTGTGTTCTTTTTTCAGATCAGCCTCAAGCACTGCCAGGCCCTCTTCCCCAGCCCTATGCTATGAGCTTAGTACTAAAACAAGAAATGTTAACACACACTGACATGGAGAAATGCTAAAATTTAGAGTAAACCATGAAACCACCAGGCAGTGCTTGGCTGGGGTGGTGCAGACAACATGCTCCTGGGATGAAATCTGACGGGAGGGTATTAGGAGACCTCACCTGCCGAGAGAGGAGCGCTCAGCCCTTTTCTGATCACCCAAGGCTTCGTGGAAGACAGGAGAACCTGGTGGTCACAACAGTAAGGAGAAAAGCTGTTCCAGAAAATTTAAATAACCTAGATATTTTTCAATTGTATGATTTAAATTTCATCAGTGTAACATATCTCCATGGAGTACTTAACTACATAGTTAGGAGAAAGCTATAGAAAGATCCTATTTCAAGAATTTTTTTAGCATGCGTTGCTTAAAACTCAACCTGCCATTTATTCTTGCTTGTTCTTGTTTTTGCACCATTAACCAGGGACAATATGTTGAGTATCCAAGCCATTCACTGATGAACTGAGTCACAACAAAAAGTCAAAGGAATGTATCTTGTTATTTCCACAGTATAAAAAGGGAATTCAGAATAACAGAATTAGCACAAGATACTTAATTTCTCTGAGCTCAATTCCCTCATTTGCATAAAGCAGAGAATAAAATGCTGTTATCAGTGTCAACTCTGAAAGTTAAAGAAAACCATCCATATAAGTTACTTAGTATTAATGAAGCATCAACACCCCAGCAAATATTAAAATCGTTTTTGATTATTACAACAGTAATAGATTGGAGGGGAAAAGTACAACCTAAAATTTCATGGAAATAAATAAAAATGACTGGCTTTACTTCCTGTGTGATTTTGCACACATGAGGAGTAACACCAGATAACAAGGACTGAATGAAGAGCTCACTGAGATCTGGGCACAGGTCTTAGGAAAACGATGTCAGCTATTATGGTCATTCATAGAATTGTCCTCAAAAATAAGAGCTGCATGAAAACAATGAACTCTCTGAACCACCTGTCTTGGGAGCATTACTTCTTTATTTTGAAAGATTAATCCCACAAATGCTTCTGTTTTTCACATGCTGAAAGTACATGTTACAGGGAGGGCATATGAAGAGAAATAATGAAAGTAGCAAAGAGGAACATTGCTTTCCCAGAAAACAATTTTTTTTCAGACCACTTAGCTTATTGGAGGAAAAAGATTTTCTAGATATATTTCTTTTCCTACTGTTTTTCCCCTAAGTATTCTTCTCTAACAGAATGAAAAAAGGCAAGTCAGAGGCAGAAGTGATTAACTACTTACTCATCAGCAAATGAAACCAGGCATCTAATGCACAGATCCAAAAGCTGGCATCTGGTCTATCTGACAGCTGTGCGTAGGGACATGATTCAGCTGATAGTGTCAAGAGAGCTGAAAACTGGTCTGCCACTGACCGTATGCAGAAAGGTGATCACAGAGCGCCTCTGCAGGGTGCGCACAGGAACCTTCATTGCTGGGTCTTCCGTGGCCAACTGCAGCACGAGAAACAGTGTGACACCTGATCCTCTCAGCTCCTGTTCCCCTGAAGACCCCATTTCTTGGTTTAAAAGAGACTCCCATTCCCTGGTATTCCACCTATTTCTTCTATTGGACTCTGGAAAACTCACCAGGGATTGTTTTGCCATTAGTATGTGGTTCATGGTTTGCCTAGGGCTGGAGTGCTGCATGATCTTGGTTGATTCACATTAGACGTTAGCCATTTCTTAGGAAACTACTACAGAGCAGCCCCCCTAGGATGGGCTACAAATAAGTTAGGCTGTGGGAAACTAAAAGTTAAAATTGAAAGTTAAAGTGCATAATTTTACCAAAATCCAATCCATTTCTATAAACATGGAAATCTGGTCTCATGAGTGAGTTGGATTTCCCTAGGCTATTGACACATAAATGTATAAGAAAGAAGGTCTCAAGTCAAAAATCTCACATTAAAAAGTAAGGAAAGAAATTTTGTTCAGGATAGCTAAATAGGATTATTTTGGTTCTTTTTTATTCAAATCAAAGCATGCATCTTACCTTTGGTCCATTTTAATCTTTTTCCATTTCCCTGCACATTCCATGTCAATTTCTGCCCCCAAGTCTTTGTTCCTGGTTCTGCTTGGGCCTGAAATGCTGCCTGCCTGCCCACAGGACACACCGCCTTTGTCCAAACCTCCTGCCTCCCCCACGGCCTCTCTGACGTCTTTCCCAGTGCTCAGTGCACTCAGATCTCCTGCTTCTTCACATTTCTCTTGCCATTAGCAATTTTCCAACTTGCTCAACTGAGTCATCTTCTTTCCAAGTTCAAATTTCTTAAAGGCAGGAGATATTTCATAAATCTGTTGAAAAAATGATTGAAGAAAACAATTCAGGTGATACAAACTGAACATTTCATGAAGTGGATGGTTTCCATTTGGAGAACATAATGGGGCCAGAGGCAGGAAGCTTTTATAGGATGAAGAATAAAGAACAAGGAAGAGACCGATAGAAAATATCCAGTTGACTGAAGCCACTGTCACCCTTATCTAGGTGAGAAGCGAGAGCTGGCTTGGTGTTTGGGGACATGTTGACTTGGCAGACTGTGCTTCTAGCCATGCAGAGATTCACAGGGACACGAAAGTATCTAAGTTTCCACCTGCTGACAAGGCACCCCAGGCAGGCACAGCTCTTTATTTCAACACATATTTTAGATCAGCATCTTTTACATCATCCCAATGCCGGGCACACAAATGATGTTCAGAGGAGACTGTCAGATTTCTGTTGCTTATAAACCGGTGGCTGTGTGTCTGTCTATAAATGTCTTTGCTTGAGGGCAAATTCTGAAGTACAGCATGTGCACTGTAAATGTAAATATGAGCTATAACCATATAGATATGTACCATAAATATATGTGTGCTGCCCTGTATATAAACCCCCACTATGTATATATATATAAATTACAACTAGATATACATATATGGTGCATATACAGTAAAAATTGTCCTTCCTTAATCTTTTACAAAAACAATTTCTAAAATTTATTTTAACAAGCTTTATGCATTTTTCCTTGAGAACTGACAAAGAATTTTCCCAGTATCCTCCTTTGCTCCAGCAAAAAATGCTTCTCCACCCTCTAAGGGTCCCTAACACAGCTAATGGCATGAGATAGACAGCTCACCCAGGTGAACAGAATGTATTAATTCTGGCAATTGTATTTATACAAATATGTAAGTACTATATATTTCTAATGTTTTAATCAAATAGCATGAACACAGGTATAGTAAGATTAATAGAAAATGCCAAAGAGTAAGAAATACAAGGATTCTTGCATAATGCCTTTAGAAGAATATTCTCATTGAAAGAGAACAGAGTCAATAATAAATCAAGGTGCTCCAGAGTTACATGAAGCAGATGAATTTTCATCATGGAAAATAAGACCTTTCTATTTAAATGAAATCATTCACTTGGAGAAATGTAAAACTTGAAATGGCAGTTAGAGTAGCTTCTCTCCAAGGGAAATTTAGTTGCATCTGTGTGCATTAACACCTTTTAATGTTCTATTCCCTAAAAGCTTTGGAAGGTGGCAATTTTAGAAAACAAAAATTAAGTGTTCAAAATGTAAGTGCTCTTTTTTATTTTAAAGTTATTTATGCTACTACAAAGTATTCTATTAAGAATAAACTAGCTCCAATACTAACGTTGTCACATACTATCTTTTGTGATATCAAGTAGCTTTTGAATGAAAACCCAGACATAATTGCCTTTTAAGCCAACATTACCAGCTTTAGAGCACAAGAAATAAATGTGACTGCTAAATATCAGTAAAGGGTTCCTTTAAGACAAAAAGTGATCTGGACTAATTACAAAGGACTAAAAAAATAATAGCTGTCAGGAAATCACTGGTTTGCCATATTATTAGTCTCTGTATTATAAAATTTTAGAAAATGAATAGCAGTTGAAAAAAATGAAAGCATTGCTCTGAGGAGTTGCTGTATATGCACTGTTATTCGTTGTGAGCACATGCACACAGTGGGAACCCTAGAAGAGTCGTTTCTATTATAAAATGAAGTTATATCACAAAAGGTGATGACTGGGATTTGAACCTAAAATACCCTCCTGACATCTCTAGTTTGTAGATAATTGTGTTCAACTCGGCTAACATCTGTCTGCTATTAAGTCACATCGCCAAGGGGAGACAGCGGTGTCATCATTAGCAGCATGCCCTGGCTGGAGTGGGTTCAGTATAAAGGCTCTTCCTCCCCTTCCTATGAAATGGCATTTCTTCAAGACATTATTGCATATTTTACTACAGTTCCTACTGTGAACCTTCTCCAAAGCCCATCCTTGTGGTGTGTCTCCACATCTGTGCTGGAAGCAGGGAGACTGGATCACTCCTGAGTGAAGGCAGTGCTGTGGCCAGACCAGAGGAAGGCAGCTCGCAAGTGCAGGTGCATGAGCAGCTCCACAGTCGGCTGAGGAAGAGCTCAGAGATGCAGGGAGCTCTCTGCAGAGATTCTGTTCCCTTTACTGAGCTTTTTTTGGCAGAAATAACCTGAGAACATCAAAGTTTCGAAAGCTCCTCAAATCACTTTCACGTGAGGGCCATGACTTGGATGCCCCCTCTCGTTGGTCCCTCCAGGGCCTCTGCTCCCAGCCAGCGCTGCCGGCCCTGCCCTTCCACCCCTCAGGACACCCCTCCTGTGGGAGGCACCCCTGGTCCTCCAGCCAGGGGGGCTTACATGCCGCCCACCAACCCTCTGTACTCTCAATTCCTCCCCATGACTCCAGGAGCATGGGACACTGTCCTCACTGTCACCCCTATCTGGCCACAAGCCCAGCAGGCAGAGCTGTGTCTCCCTTGCCTGCAGCAGGAGCAGAACCCTGGCACAGAGCAAACCTGGGGTGAACAATTGCAGAATATATTCATTCAAAAAGATAAAAATAGCAACAAGTAAAATATTTCCAAACTACACTTAAGTGGGAGTTTCTGATACCAGTCTCTGTTAACTCACCTGCTTATGTCATCTTAAAATTTCTCTCATTATCAGCTTTCAACCAAAGTTTAATCCAAACCCAACATCTTCTTAACATTGTTTTCCTTCTGACTACAAAAACATCAGTACCTAAATAGTAAAACAGCTACACCCGTTAATATCTGTCCAACATGCACCAACCTATCAAGTGTTAAATAACTGCACATTCAGTCAAGAAAACAACAACCAGAATAACAGTTAGTTGTAATGTAGGTAGACCGAGGCCCATCTGTGTGGAAATGCTATGCATTTTCCAAATGCACTTACACATGTATTTATAGACTTATTAAAGTTCCCAAAGGATCATTTAAATTGTTCAGACATTCTGTACATGGTAATACAGCTGCCCACTACCCATCCTTTAAATTATGTCTATGCTGTATTTCAAGCTTTCTGGACTCTTCTTCTGGAAAATTCCCCATTGGTGTGATGGGGCAGCTGTACTAACCCCAACTCACGGTTGGTGGGAGATGGTCCTGGGGAAAGGTCCTGAGCCATAGAGGTGGACAAAGCTGGATCAGGACCCTCACCTTACCAGCTACCTAGCCATGTGAACTTGGTCAAATGAACCTCGCTGTTGCCTCAGTTTCCACATCTGGAAAGCAGGAATAATTTTCCACACAGCATCGTTATAAGAATCTGGATGAGGTTCTTGAAGAGAGTCCTAGATGCAGTAGTATTTTAATCCACATCCGGGGAACATTAGTTGCTGCCCTTCCCTCTTTAAAACCAATCACAAACCACATGGTCTCCAGCTGGGCTCACTGAGCAATAAGAGCAGGTGTTTTAGATGTTTTCAAGTCCTGCACTGCCCTCTGTGGAAGACATGCCAGGGTACCTGAGACACGGCCCATCGCAGCTCAAACTGCGGCAACTCAAGAGAGCCGTACGTGGTCACCTGCTGCGCCCCGGCTGGCGCCCGCCTCTCTCACACCGCCTGTCTCCTGTTTTATTCCCTCTTTGACTAGGCTAATTGCTGTCTCAAAAGCTTACCTTGTAGTTGAAATGCCGACTTGAATTCTTTATGGACCAGATGGAGGATAAATAATACACTGTTAAGGTTGTGCTGAATATGTAGAAGTCCTCAGATGGCAGGGACTTGGGGGCGTTTGCCTGTTTCTTTGTTTCCAGGTTCATCTCTACCTAGAACCATCTTTAAAATTGTTCACTCAACCATTTCTTCATTCATTCAAAAAATTGCTATGGACACCCTATTGCTGGGCTGGGTTCTGATAAAGAGAGTGAGCATAAAGACCCATCCTTGCCCTCAAGGGTCTGCCTGGTGGGCCCGGGCCTCCACCCCAGACAACTCAGTAAGGCCAATAATCAATTAACAAAATCCAACTGAGATTGGTGATTTGCATTTTCTCTCTTTTTATCTCTCAGTGTTGCATGATGTTTATCAGTTTTACATATATGTTTTGAAGAACCATTTTGTTTCATAGATTGTTTTATTTTTAATTGTACCAATTTCTTCTGTTTATTATTTCATTCCTTCTGCTTTGGGTTTATTCTTCTCTTCTTTTTCTGGTTTATTAAAATAGGAACCTAACTATTGATCTGAGACCTTCCTTCGTTTCTAATGTAAGCATTTAGGACTAAAAAGTTCCCTGTTAGCATGGCTCTAGCTGAAGCCTATGTCATATTTTCATTTTTATTTAGTTCAATGTATTTCCTTCAAGACTTCCCCTTTTATGCATGGATTGCTAAAACATGTGCTGTTTAATTTCCATGTATTTGCAGAGTTCCCTGGTGTCTTTATGTTACTGATTTCTAACTCAATTTCATTATGATCAGAAAACACACTCTTCTTTGATTTCAACTCTTTGAAATTTGTTCAGATTTGTTTTATGGTCTATTGTGATTGTTCCATGGACACTTGAAAAATACGCATGTTCTGTGCTGTTGGGTGAAGTGTAGAAATGTCAATCAGCTCTTCTTGGCCGATGGTGCGGTTCAGCCCTCCTGTGTCCTTGATGACTTTCAGGCTGGTAGTTCCATCAATAGCCGACAATGGAGTATGGAAGTCCCCAGCTGTAACTGAATTTGTCTATTTCTCACTTCAAGTCTATCTATTCGTTTTTACTTCATATATCTTGATACTTTGCATTTGGCATACACACATCTGGGATAATCACAACCTCCCAGGGGACTGATCGCATTACCGTCATGTAATTTCCCTCTGTCTCTAGTGACTTTCTTTGCTATGGAGTCTACTTTATCTGATCTTACTCTAGCCACTCCTTATATTGTAATTAATAGTCACATGGTGCCTCTTCCTATCCTCTTACTTTTAACCTGTCTATGCCATTGTGATTTAAGTGAATTTCATATAAACAGCATAGTGTTAGGTCACAGTTTTATTTTGCATTTAAATCCACTCTGTCAGTCACTGTGTTTAAGTTATGTTTTAGGCCATTTACACTTAAGGTAATTATTGATATGTTGGGACTTAGATCTGCTATTTTATTATGATTCCATTATAACTGACCTGGGCTCCACCTCTATAGAGAAAGGACCATATCAGGGTAAGCAAAAAGTTATTTTTTTTTTTTGATGAAATAAGGCCATAAGCAAATCGTCATCCACAAAACACACCCCTCTGACTACACACAAAGACACAGACAACACCCCAGGATAGGGTCTTAGCTTCCGTGGCAAATGTGAGCCATGGCATGCTGAAGAAGAATGCAGAAATTAGGAGCTCTGTACAGGACAGAACTTCATTTCTAGAAGAAAATTCAAGTAAGGGTCAGAATACCCTTTATGTTAGAGTGAGTGAGGTACAATAGACAAAGAACAGGCTTTGGATTCAAGCAGCCTGGTTTTTCTCCCAGCAGGCAGCTGGTAGCTGGGCAGCACTCAGCAAATAACACCGTCTCAGTGTCTCATCTGCAAAATGGGAGTAACAGTGCCTCCCCCGCAGGGTTGCTAGGAGCATTTCTCTGCTTGCTGGTCCCCCTTATTGCTATTACATGTGTGGACATCCCCAGTGGGGCTGGGCTTCTGGAACCCGCAACAGTGAATGACTGACTGTGTGCATGGGAGAGCAGAGGTGGCACCGTTGTGAGAGGCCTCCTGGGAATGCAGGGTATGGGGACAGGAGAGCTGGAGGACTGAGCAGTGCCTTAGATTGCTGGCCACCTCTGTATGTTGTCCATACCAAACCACCTACTTAAGATTCTGCTCTCGTCTTCTGGGAGAACCAGGATGTGTCAAGTACAGGTGGGCACAGTACGGGCAGACGAGTGTCAGCCAGGAACGACGTATCTGCACACCCTGCCTCGCTGCTTCCGGTGGCTTCCCACCCTGATAGCCAGTGCACTGGGCCCCCAGCCTCAGCACCGAGGGCCCGTGAGCTCATCCTGCCTCCATGTATTAAATTTAACAAAGTGCCCCTCCTGCTTGGGTGTCGGCGTGGAGCTGAGCCCCTGCAATTGGAGAGCAAGACAAATTGAAGGACTCTCAGGGTTTGGGGGCAGGAGACAACCTCCATCTTCATCCCAACCTGTAAGAATGAGTACGTGTGCCTGTTGATCTTATCAGTTCCCTCAATCATCCTGTAGGAGAAGAATGGCAAATAGAAATAAAATGAACAAGGAAAGGATTTTAAAAGGCGGATGCCCAGAGTATGGTAGATTTTTCCTTGTTTATTTTCTGCTGTGAAAACTCCTCCTTCATTAGAGATGAGGGAGCGCACATTCCAGGGAATTATGCAGTCGCTCCTGATGACCACATCCTGGAGATCCATGGCCAGTGGTGGTCATGGCCTGCCCAGGGCTTGACCTTGTACCACTGACCCGGGGTCCCAAATGCCACCCTTTTGTAAGCCACAGACTTCTACACATCAGATCTTGACTCCCATTCTCTGTATTAGTTTTGATTGTCATTTTGGACCAAGTACAAAACATCAACACAACCTTCTGAAAAATCAGCACCACTCAAAAGGACTGGAACATGGGGAAGGAACATGTAGTGGCTTTAAGCCCTGCTTCAGCACTTCCAAGTAGCACCAGTCCAGGGGTTCGCCTGCACCCTCGCTGCCCCCTTTGCTCCTTTACACACCTTTCGCTGAGAGCTGAGTTGTGTCGGAAGGCTCTGATTTGGGCAGCAGTCAGTACTTGCTAGTCTATGCCAACATGCATGCTACATGCCCATGAGGTCTTCGTGGACACTGAAATATCCAGCTTAGTCACACAACTCGGGTTACAGAAAAATCCACCCACAAGTGGAGAAGTAGGGGAGACGGAGGCAGTGAATGGGCACCAAATCAAGAGCAAAGTGAACCTCCACTGGTCAACAACTTACCGGACCTCAGAAGAGGCCAACACAGGAGGCTGTCCTTCTAAGAGACCCTGATCGTTCACAGGAGACACACAGGAGAAAGAACTTAGGATTGCCCATGCTGGCTGCTGCATGGCCTACTGGGTAAGTCAGCAGACAGGGACACGCAACAGGCTCGGAACACTGAGGGGCAGCACATTAGGCTTAACAGACTGGCATACTTCACACATTGCTTCAGAAGATATGAAGTTAAATTAATTCAATCCAAATAACATTTTTTGAGCATCTATTGTGTCCACAGCAAAGTCTCTGGGAAGATCGGAACTTATTCAGGAAGATGGAAATGTTAACAAATGAATGGCATTTAGTGTAATAAATGAAGCAGGTGGTGAACGAGGTACAAAGGAGGTGGAGGAGGGGCAGCTGTGACCACATCACCCACTGTCATGAGAGCAAATGAAGCGACACAGTGAAATCTCAATTCTTGCCTCTGCAAACCAAGACAAATGACAGAGTGACACTGTTCCCCTTGACCAGAAAGCCTTATGGTACCCAGGAGCAAGACAGGAGTCCCATTCTCTTTGCTGTCTGCCTCCCATTCTGTTGTTTTTCCAGCCAGTAATAAGGGTTAGACATGCACGTGCACAGTCACGCACACGTGCACACTCACATACCAGGACAGAGGAGGAGCAGATTCATTCTCCTGCTACAGTGATTAGCTTTCTTCATGCCGCTGGTATGCCTTTGGAGAGGTTAGGTGGAAATCTCAGCTTTAAAAATATCACAGTTGATGTTACTCAGAACAGCTGGTGATTTCCACCACCATCTCCCGGGCAGCCACAGTTCCAATTTGTGGCTAGCCTTGTCTTCAAACATCTCGGGGCGACCGAAATATGACAGGATGACAGATCGTCCTCTCAATGGATACTGACAAACAAATTAGTAGAAAGATGCTTTTCGTAGCAGACCAGATGTGTTGAGTTCTATCATATGGAACAAGCAATGAGAAACTGTCCATGCCCCATCTGTGCCTTTTGTTTATTTATTTATTTATTTATTTTTGTATCTCTCTCTTGTTTTCAATCTCCTGATGCACTGCTATGAAATATAAAGCGCTGAGCTCCATATGCACTAAGTGAACAAGTTGAGGAGCTGGCCTCATTGGGACGTCTGGAACTTTCTAGGATATGATCCAGGAAAATCAGACCAACCTTGGTGGAACTCCCCAGTGGCACATGAAGGTCATTTGTAAACACCCCACTAGAACCTGGAGCTTTGTCACAAGCCAGTGCACCCCAGGAAGAGGCTGCAGGGAGCTCTGCCTCTCCTGAGCTTTGGAAGCACGGCTCTAACATAGACTCCCATTTGGGATGCATGGCATTTATACTTGTCCTGGACAGACAATGGTGTCCACTAGGTGGACAAGGTGTTCAGCTACCTCCTAGTCTCCTCTTACTCTTAAAGTCACATGGAAACGTTCATTATTCTGATGCACTTCTCAGTTAAGATCAATCAACAAAGCCTTTGAGGACCTACTGTATACTTAGGACCCCACCCAGCCCAAGGAAGGAGGTAAAGGCAAGTCAAGAAGAGCCAGACTCCCCTCAAGAAGCAGTGTCACCTTGAGTACAGTGAGCGCCCGTGAGATGCCACCATCTCGGAGCGCCACGTGAGGCTGGCTTGGGGCTGCAGACCGTGAGTGTTCCAGGAGTGGAGAGGATGGAGAGGTAGCTGTAAAGCTCCTGGGGTTCCTCACGGGGGCACGCAGGAATTGGACAGGTTTGAGGGTGAGGGGGTTCAGATTAGAGGAGAAGAGAAGGAAGGCAGCAGTCCTTGGAGGGGAGGAGACCAGGATGTGCACCACAGAGTGAAGCTGGGAGCCCGTGGCTGCGCACTGGGAACTCTAACTTTGGTGGAGACCAGAGGAGACGGCGGGGTCATAGCTGAAGAGGTGAGCCAGAGCCGGATGCAGGGACTGTGAGCAGAAAGGGGGCTTGTCCTCATGTCCCTTTGCTGGCTGGGGGCTCCAGAACAAACTGACACTCCCGGAGCCTCCCTGAGGCCCTGTGAGAGGGGAACACACTTACTCTGCCCATCTCCCAGGGTGGCTCAGCTCCAGGGCTGGCCAGCTGTACAGCAGAAAGGGGCGTGTTCCTGTTTCCATGTGCCAGTGGTCATTTCTGGGAAGTCTCAGTCGTTTTCCGCTGTGGACAGACTAAGGGGATGGAGTACAGGCAGAGCTTGGTGTCTGGCCATGGAATGTGTACCAATGCCCTTTGTCCTCCAGGTACCGCCTGGATTTGAAGCCTCAGGAAAGCCTGGTGTTCTTCCCAGTCTGCCTGACCGTGTAGCCTGTGTCCTTTGGTGCACATTGATGGGTTAGTGTCACTGTTATTGCAGTCTGTCAGGGGTCACTGGTCATCTTTAACCAGATAACAGGTGAATTATGCCACTTGTAGGAGGTATATGTGTTCAGCGGCTTGCAGCTGCACTGGCCTCCTCACCAGCATCACAAGCACAGTGTGGGAGGCTCTGTGTCCCCAGATGCCCGCCTACAGGTCAGGCACATGCCAGCTCCAGGGACTGCCCTGGGTTGGGTCTAGTCTGCAGGTGCCGCAGGGCTGAAGCTCCTACCCTGAAGCATCTGTGCTCGTTCGGCCTGAAGGAGCACAGTGGCTCCCACCTCGCCACAAGCACTCACGATGGCAGGAGGCGGTTGTGAGTGAGTGTGAGTGTCAGAGCACCTCTGACAGCTGGCCGTGTGGAGAAGCAGATGGAGGCCATCCTTCCTGTTCTAACGACCCCATGGATCTTCTATCACTCTTCTGTGCGCCCTGATATCCATGTTCCACTCCTGCTGACCTTGGCTGTCAAGACTGCAGGTCGGGAACCTAGCGTTTGTTTCCGTGAAATGGCCCAGAGCTTTGGTGGGAGAGCCAGCCACTCACCAGGCTTCTTGACTAGGGTGTTACTTAACTCAGAAGACCTGTCAATCCAGATGCCTGGAGCCTGAAACTCCATGTTTAGCACATAATGCCCCAGGTTCCCTCCTCAATGGTATTGTTCCTACATAACTTAAGGAAAGCCAATGTCCAGAACACCCACCCATCTGGGCAGACCAATGACAGCAGCAGAGCCAGGGACATGTAGTTACACAAAACCCTCACTCCCCCTTGCCAGCCTAGGAACTCTCCTGTGCCTCACCCCCCACATCCCAAGAGGGGCGCTCTGACTGGATTTAGGGTTAGGCAGTGACCCCCTGCCCTCCGACCACTTCCATCAACAGACCCCTGTCCTGGGTTCACTTTCAGTGGCAGTCAGGTGGGTCTGACAGTGGGGAGGAAGAGAAAACAAGCCCTCAACCAGCACTGAGTGGTGGGCAGGGCTGCTCTGGAGCCTGCGTCCCAGCCACAAGCTCTCCTACCTGGACATCACACGTCCTCACTCTCAGTGTGTCCGTGCCTGGGCTGGTGGATGAGCTCACATGGAGGAACTTTGCCCATTTTGTTCATTGCTGTGTGCACAGGGCCTGGAATAGTGGATGTCAATAAATATGTATTCAACAAGTGAATAAAATTCTATAGTAACAAAGAACCTAGAGAAGCTAAGTTCAAACCCCTCTCTGACCCCAAACTCCCACAGCTTTCAGAAATTGCCAGCTGTTACCCAGCAGGATTCAGTGGCTTCTGTGCCACCCCAAGGAAGCAGCCCTGACACTAGAGCCCGGATCACCTGAGATCCGCTATCTTAGCTGTGTTGAGTGCAGCTGGGGTTCCAAGCCCTACATCCTAAGAAGCAAACCAGCCTGGCAGCTGGCATCGCTCAGGAATCTGAGGGAGACCGAATACGGCGTGCACTCAAGGCAGGCGTGAGCCGTGTCTGACTGTGAAGTGGTCTTCGGCTGCTGAAGCTGTTGTAGTAGAACAAAACACGGGGGCACAAACAGCAGCACTGATTTCTTGCTGTCTGGAGGCTGGGAAGTCCAAGCCCAAAACGCCAGGAGATCTGGTATCTAGTGAGAGCTTCCTAGTTAATGGGCAGTGTCTTTTGCTGTGTCTTCACCTCAGGGAAGGGACAAGGGCATCCATGTGGTCTCAAATATATGGACATTGATCCCACTATAGGGGCCCCACCCTCATGACCTAATCTCCTCGCCAAAGCCCCACATTCTGACACCATCACACAGGGGTCAGGTGACAGCACACAGATTTGGGGGATACACACATTCAGACCTAGCAGAAACTTTGGCTCCCACCCCAATGTGGAAGGTTCCCTTTGTCAGGATTAATCAGGGCAGGTCCAAAGAAGTTTCTCTGAGCCCAGTACCCAGTGCCCCCCTGCCCTAGGGACCAGGCACCATGGCTTCAGCACTCTGATGGGAGGTGGGGGGTGGGGACATCTCTGCTCCTCCTGGAGGCCAGGGCCTCCCCTAAGCTGGGGCTAGAAACAAGCTCAGGTTGGAGACAGGAGAGCTGGGTAATCCAGAGACTGTGAGTCTTCCATCTCCACCTCTTCTCTACGGACAGACTCACTCGCGCAGAGGCATAATGCAAACTCCAGGGAAAACTTTAACTTCGATGTCCACACGGGGAAGAACACTCGGATCCTGGTCTGCAGGACTGGATTCTCCTTGGCCTTTGGCCCTGGCTGCTGCTAACTGGCACAATCCTCCAGAATTGCTTCGCCTTGGGCATCTTCCCTTTGCAGAATCCCCATCCTAGGTGCTGAGCATCTGTTCTCTGCAGTGGCCGACCCTCGCATCTGAGAACCCAGTGTCCTCTCTGTTTTTCAGTCAGACTATTTCATTACCCCTGCCTTTTATGTTGATGCCGCTTTCTGGAAGATGAGGACCTGCCATCAACCATCAGTGATTTTATTCTTCATCGTGAAAAACCATAGCCCAGAGGCTGGCTTCTATTTGGTAGATAGAGTCATGAGATTAGCCTTAACTCCAAATCTTACAAACCTCTTATAATAAAATCCCCTCAGATGTAAATGTGCTGTTTCAATAATGAGATAAATATGCCCGACTGCTGGTTACCAGCCTAGTGACGGGTCTAATTATATTATTTTCCATGACTGTGCTGGTCTGACAATCCCTCATCAAACATCTGTCTGCTACCTTTTGTCAGCCTTACACATAGCTGTCAATGTAAGAACACTTATAAAAGTAACTGCTCAGACATGAACATCTCAAGGCAGCAGCTCATTAGACAAAGAAATGGTGTGAGCAGTGCCATGTGTGAGATTAGAACCTAAGATGATGTTTCCTGCCAGCATGTAAGGTTCTAGGCCTTTAAATATTATTATTCACATTTAATCATGCACCAAATGCTCCTGCCCTAATTGCTAAATGTTTTCTCTTGTGCTTAAATCCCACACCACAGATTATTAAAAATTGACTCTACAATATTTATATTACTTATCTTCTCAAGGCAGCGTAGGCTTAGCCCATAGATTTTGTGACTTATTAATTTTTAAAGGCAATTTGTGCTACATTTTGCACTTGGATGATGTCCAGAGAGACACTGATTTCTAGTCCAAAACTTACAGAACTGGCTCACTTTGATTCATCTTTAATCTGAAGACCTTCACAGCATGCACTGGGTAACATGAGGGCAGATGAGTCCCTCTGACATATAAAATGCTGACGACACTTATTTAACATTTCAGTCCACGCCACAAAAGAATAAAACCACCATTTTCCTTAGGTTATCTGAGCAATGAACTTGGACAGTATGACTCACTGGGTTATGTAACGAGAGCTGCTTAGAGGCATGACGAGAAGTTAATAAAGCCTGGCCGGCAGCCCCCACTCCCCTGCATGTGCCGCAGCACCTTCATGTGGCGAAGCTGTGTCTCCCAGGGACTCAGCCCCCTCAGGTCTCAGCAAGATAAGCCTCTTGTATCCTGACTCCCACTTGGTTTTCTTAAGTGTGTAATGGTGAGGTTCTACTCTCCATATCCTAGATTCAAATTCAAATTATGTGTTAAATCCAGAGTAGATTCCTAGACACCAAAAAGCTGAATGGCCAAGAGCCAAATGGCATGGCACCTCACATCTGTGTACAGATAAGCCCCTGCTTCTGTCTTATTTTCTTACAACCAGCTTCGTCTGCAGGGCCATTTCCCCAATTCTAATATTTCCAAGAAAATTAAAAAATTGAGGCATGGATTTTGCCCCAGTGTCCAAATTATACTGGAAAATAAAATGACTGAAATGATGCACTGCTTCACAATGCCAGCATCCTGTCAGGTTTTACAGTGTTTTCAGAAACTTGCCAGATTCATATATAGTATATTTGTATACAATGTACACATATATACTTACATATATTTGGAAGACTTGATATATTTACAGAAAGGTAGGATGCTCGGTGTGCTTTCTCCCAAACTATTTGATAGTGTTGTTTCGCCTTCCCAAGGGGGAAGCCATGGGCATTCGTGGAACCACACTGCAGCTGCTCTCCCTGGACACAGACCCTACATTCTCAGGTCCAAATGCAGCACAGCATGGAGATGACTTCCTCGAGGCAGCAGATGCTTTAGAGGACTGCCTTTTACCGCCGACAATGGCTTTTTCCTTCTAGGCACTCCTTCACTGGTCCTGCCAACACCCTGGAGAGGTGGCCAATGGCATGGCAGTTCTTCCCAGTGCCGAACGCCATGCAGGGTCATGGCCCGAGGGAGGGGGCCACTGGCTGAGGGTTCCACAGGCGAGCTGGCTCCCATGCATCCAAGAAAGGCAGATCCAGCTGGAATGGGATAAGAACAAACTATAAAGGCCTTGATTTATTTTAAAATGTGAGCCCTGGGTCTGCGTCTAGAAGTTTTCCTGAAGCTTAGTGACTCTCATGCAGACCTGGAGAATCTGAGGGTCCTCCCCAACCAAGACTGGGGCCATATTGCTGACACTGTCTAAGGAAGCCCCCCCAAGTCCTTGAATTGGCTGGTGGCAAGCCAGCCATCAGTTGTCCACCAGTGCCTGTGGGTGTCACTCTGCTCCCTGGTGGCATCTCTTTTTATTTACCACCACCCTGTGGAAGGGCCAGGGATGGGTCCCCAAGGGGGCAGCTGGTGGATGTCTGCTAAGCAGGGCATGGAGCTCAGTCCCCACCCTGCACTGGGCCCACATGGTTATTCTTCAGTGAACCCTGGGACTGCCACAGGCCTTGGTGAGGCCCACCCTGTGGCTCTCTGCCTGGCCCACCACCAGGGCACATGAGCTGAGGAGGGAGTTTCCTCTCTGCAGGAACTGGGTCCCAGCACAAGTGGTGGGGTGGTGTCTGTCCAGGGTCCTGGACAGCCACCTTTCCCTTTCAGGACCCCTGCTCAGCTGTGCCAATGTATAAGTCAGCCCAGGCAGGGCCAGGAGGGTGGGGGGGCCTGGCAGAGGTCCTCGCCACACACAGCAGCTGTAAGTCAGACTGTACTCCAATCTTACCAATGATGAACACAGTGTGGCGGGGTGGCACTGACCTATCCTTCAGCCTAGGATCAGATCCACGGTACCTGTAGCTTTGGGAAGCTGTCCTGTCTTTGGGGACACCAACAGACAGTTACGAGAGGAGGAACAGCACCAAATTCTTGGCTCTAGGTTAAAAAAGTTCTTGGGCCCAGGCAAAAGGCAGGGAGGATTTTGCTTGACCACCCCCTGTCATCTGCTGGCCTAGAGACGGAGCTGGTATTGTTAGGGCCCTGGTCCTGCTAGGCTGGTAGATAGAGGCCAGCTGGTACTGGAGCCCCAGTATGCCTGCAGGAGCAGGTGCTCTGCCCACGAGGGGCCTCCCAGACACTGTGCTCA
The DNA here is from genome assembly GCF_030020395.1 of Manis pentadactyla. Classification (NCBI taxonomy): domain Eukaryota; kingdom Metazoa; phylum Chordata; class Mammalia; order Pholidota; family Manidae; genus Manis; species Manis pentadactyla. The sequence continues at coordinate 90,207,571 of NC_080021.1, read as the reverse complement.
GTCGCCTGGGTGGCTGGGAGTGGAAAGGCAGGCATGGCCAGTCAGGAACGGCCTGACCAAGGCCAGTGAAGGAAGAGCCACTGAGGCCCCAGCAGGCCTCTCACTGATGCCTGCATGGCACAGGTGGGCATCAGTCCTGCTGTGGGGAGCTCTAAGCTGAGCACCACCTCTGCAGGTGGAGGAGCAGCCAGTGGAGGTGTACCCTAGTGGCAGGAGCATGAACTGGCCCAATCCATCGGGAAAAAGTCAAGGCATGTCTACTTCTAGGAGCCCATGGGGTTGACATAAGGAAGTGGCAGAGAGGAGGAAAGCAGACCCTGGAGGAGCACAATTACCTGTCACTTCCATCACCCTCACCACACTTGCCAAGTGGTCCCTCTTGCCCCTGTCCACCCCAGGCAGCTGTACTTGCAGCCACAGGGCTAAATGGAAAGAAGGTGTGTCCTGAGGCAAGGGCATCTGTCCGTCCCAGGTCCCAGTAGCTGAAGGAGGTGGGGTGAGAGGTCAATTGCAGCGGGCAGCTGGCTACCCAGCCCTGCAATGAGGAAGGGGCTGAAATGCAGAGGAGGACCGGGGTCCAGCCGGCATGCTCAGTCCATTCATCAAGATAAACACCTGTGCCTGCATCAAGGCAGCAATTCTGAACAGTACAGTAGTAATCAGAGAGTTTGCTAAACAGGTTCATTTGGGTATGAGGCTTCTCAGAGGCACTGAGTGCCAGTCAGCACCGTGAGCACATGCATGTGGGGCACTGTGTTTCCCTGGCACACAGACTCCTGGTCAGGGTGCATCTCTGCAGAGCGGCTTTCTCTACGAGACCCAGGACTCAGACAGCTGGCATTTGAGCAAGTTGCTAAGTACCCCTCACCCCCACCCACATCACTGACCGCAAGCAGTTAAGGTACAGCTGTTGTGAGGTTTGTTGAGGTTATGCATTTACACTTTCTTCTTGGTACACAGTCCATAATGCATAACCACCTATTACCGGCACACCACACCAAGCTTCACAGGCATGGAGCATGGTAGAAATGTGTCCGCAGGGATGGGTCTCTCCCTCTCCCCACTCCACTCACCCCTGCCAATGGCTCTCCACTCACCCGCAGGGATGGGTCTCTCCCTCTCCCCACTCCACTCACCCCTGTCGGTGTCACCTCGGGGCTCTGGGTGGAGGCTCAGGCCTCCTTGGCTTCGACACCCGGGATTGCCTGTGCAAGGCTTCTACCTGAGACTTAATGTGGGCAAAGAGGGCGGGGTGTCTGCTGCTTAAGCAAGCTATGTGTCCTTAATTCAACCAAAAGCTGAAGAGAAACAGACCTACTATTTCCATGGGGTTGAGAAACACAGTCCTAGCACATTTTGTTACAGTACACATTTTGGGGATTTCAAAGCAGCTTTTCCTCACTCTGCCTTTGGGGGTCTGGTCAGCACCCATTTAGCCCACAGATTTCACTGAGCAATGCAAGGCTTTCTCAGTGGCTGGGGCCAGGCTGGGTTCTGGGCAGTACCGAGTAACCACAATCAGGCCCGAGTGGGTGTGCAGAGTGACCTTGCTGCCTGCAAAGCCCTGCCCTGGGGTGCGTAAGGAACAGACGGCTGAGGTGTGTGATTGACCAGGTGCCCAGGCAGCAGGAGCAGTCTGTGCTCTCAAACATATGAACCTCCCAAATTGCCCACATGCGGCTGTCCTTGGCCTGGCTACTCTGACACCCATGCATGGTACCAACAGCACCCATGCCAATAAACAACAGCAAAGCAATGACAGCCCCAGCTACACAGAGTTACTGGCCGAGCTGTTCAGCTCACTGCTGGGGACCCATCCACATGGCCTCCTTGCTGCTTCTAGTGGGCATCACAGAGAGGCAGGGCCAGGAGATACACTCGGAAATGCTCCCCCAGAAGCTTGGCAGCTCAAGGAAGGCTCTGTAGCCGAGCTCTCCCCATGAACCTCCACCGCCCTCCCGAGATGCTCGGCCATCCTCACAGGCAGCTCCTGGAACACTTTCTTCTCAGAGAAAGGATTTGCCTCCCACTCCTCCTCCTTCTGGACCACAAAGCTTATGTTTTAATTTAAAGACACAGGGCACTCTAGAGGCTGTCACTGAGATGACACTGATGGACATGAGCTTGTGACTGGCAGGTACTTCTGCTCATCTGGCAGCTGCCCAGCTTTGGAAGGAGGATGGCAGCTCTGGTTCTCTGTGAGCACCCCGACTCACAAGCAACTGGGGCCGAGACACTGTCTCTGATTAATATCACTGGGATGGCTGTGCTAACACCCAGACCCACGCAGGCATCAGCCTCCCCCTGCCAGGGCACTGGGATCACAGTGAGCTGGCCCAAGTCATCTCTGCAACACAGATGCCACAACAAGCCCACCGACATGTGTATGTGGCAGGAGCTGGGGCAGGGACACACTCCCAAAGGCTGCGCCGTGTGAAGAGGTATGTGGGGATCAGAGAGGAAGCACTGGGGGCCATCTGAACACAGTACCCGCCATCTCCAGACTGGTTCATGCCCGAGGCAGCCATTCAGTCCTACGTGGATTTCAGGGGTGCTCTGCCCCCATTGCTGCCTGTCTCCTCACTGGCTCAAAGGAGCTCCCAGAGATGGTGGGAATGAAGGATCATGCCTCTTACTGACTGTTGTAGCAGGAACTTCTTCAAAAATTACCTCGCAATTTCAAGGGTGGTAGCTGGGCCTAGCAATTACTCCTGAGTGTCATTTGGGGTTCCTGCCCTCACCCAGAACAGGTGGGGAGTGATGGCTAGGCTCAGATACAGTGAGGCCAATGCTCCTGGGTGATGATAACCGGGTGGACATGGTGCCACTTAACCTGATTTAGAGCTCTTTCAATGTGCTTGTCATTGGGAAACTACAGTGGCCCAGGGACATGCTATAATTCCCATTCGAATAAGGAATGCACAGCTGACAGGAAAGGTGCAGGTTTGTAGTAATGAGTGGTTATGGAAGTTGGGAGGCATTTGATTGCAAGTGTCAGAAAATGTATTTGGTGGTTCATGGGCTGCCAAGGGCTGGACCCAGCACCGCACACCGAACAGGACGCGCATCCCTCCATCCCAGGCCTTCTTCCCATGTGAGCTGCGCCAGTGGCCTGGAAGGCCAGGCACTCCTAGGACAGTGAGGCATCAGCTCCCAACTCACAATCTTACCTCAGAACTCGGGGAGGGAGCTGCTCTGGCCGTCAAAGAGCCCAGAGTTCCAGGCACAGCTCTCATCTCTGAGTGGAGCCAGGGGCCCACCCACAAAGCAGCTTCTCCTTGGCTCACCACTGCACGGTCTCCCCTGGAAATTCCTTGTGCTCTTTGGATAAGGAACCCCATGATTTCATTTTGCTGTGGGCCACATAAATCCTGGGGTCCACCTGGCCAGGAGAGTGGGTTAGGCTGATGGGGCCACTTGGGCCTCCCACAGAGCTGAGGGGGTCAGCCTCACTCAGCCATCTGGGAGTCAGGAAGTGGGGCTTCTAGGCACTGGGAGGAAAATGGGGGCCCCATGGCAATAAGCCCCCACTCAGGGGCCCACATCTGACTCCTGGGTGGGCGCCTCTGATTTATCCCATTTCAGCAGATGTCTAGGAATGACTATTTTACACTAAGGGTTAGATGTGATGGACTTCACCAAATTAGGATAACTTTCCAGGTTGTGTGGGTGACTTACTTTGGACCAAAATCTGCACTGCTCGGTCATGAAGGGAAATGTGCCTGGAGCTTAGACAGAGAGGCGTCTAAGTTCTCTGCTGACCCTCCACTGTGCAGAACAACGTCTAGCACATAGCAGGCTCTCAAGAAACACACTGGAACGTTGATGAATGAAGCACTGGGAAATAAGAGTTGAGATGCCCCCATGCCCTAATGAGACACTGGCCTACATACATGCACAGGCTTTCATGCCAAATAAAACTTAGGCATCCCATCCCTGCCATAGATGCTCAGCTGATGCAGGAAACACCTGCAGGGAATGCCAAGATGCCTCTTTGGTCTGCACTCCTCAAGCCACACCTTGAGGAGCAGAAGTTCCATGAGATGCCCATGAAAACGAGCTACAGGGTTTGTGCTTACCCTGTCTGGGAGACCCCAAGTTTATAAGCCTGCAGAAGAGAAATCTGCCTGATTTTCTAGAGCATAGTAGCATTCCCCCAAGAGTGTTTGCTCATGGAAACTTTTTGGCAATGACACCTCTCTTGGTTTGGTGGAACTGCTGTCCCAGGTCTTCTGCAGTTTCTAAAGACAGACAAGAAAACCCAACTGGACTGAGTGGATCTCTCAGCTCTAAGAGCAGGTGGACAAGTAAAGAGAGATAAGGAGCAGAGCAGGTTGCATCTGGGATGGCCCCAGCCAGTCCTGCAAATCATTACGAAACTTCTACCTAGGTAGAAGCTGGGGACCCAAAGCTAAATAACAGTCTGTTTCCTGACATGGTCTGAACCCCATGCCAGCTCCAGCCAGTTGGTGTTGGCTCTGCAAGCCCTTGTGTTGAAGATTCTGAGGCTGCACAGAAAGGACACTGTGGCAATTAGTGAGGGCACCCAGGATGGCAGGCACCCACCGTCGGTCAGCGCTGAAGAAGTGGTGGCCCACTGTCAACCACGCAACCCCAGTCTTGCCGCCTCTGTGCACCGCCTCTCCTCGGAACAAACAAGAGTGAACTCGCATCGTGAGTACGTCAGCGCCAGCCTCGCAGCTGTGCAGGTGGGAGTCTCGCCTCCACAGTCCCACTGTTAGAGCTGAGGCCCCCACAGGGCTCAGTGCCCCAGCTCGGTGCTCCCATGCCTCCTTCCTCCTCGGGAAGCTGACACCATGGGCCCGAGGCCGGCTTGGGCCTCACCTGTAGGAGGGGAGCATCAGGGCTGCTGAGCCCCCTGCTGGTGAGATACCAAAGCCCCGGGAAGCACAGGACCCCAGCAGGATGGCGTTAACCTCAGCAGGAAGGTGAGTAAATAGAGGTGTTTGTTGCTGTGGTTGGTGGCCGTGCAAGGGGTGCTTGGAACACTCCAATTCTTCAGTTCTCATCAGAGCTCCGAAATGGAGAGGCTTCCAGGCAAAGATGAAACAATTCAAACCCCTGCCTCCTGCTTTTAAGTCACCCCTGGGCCTGACCCACTCAGCCGCCTGCCCGCCCAGTTACTCCCTAGAGCATTCGGTCGTTCAGAGGCTCTGACTCCAAAATGCATGAAACACACACTCAGGCAAATTAAAAACATCCATTTGCCACATCTGATTACCAAACCATGTGGAATGCAAACTAGGAGCATAAAAAATGAGCCTCTCAGTAATGGGCAGGCTTGCGTTTTATCCCAGGCACCAGACCACTGAGAAAATACATAATACTGTGTGAGTCTCGCCTAGACAGAGGTGCTCAGAGCTGGTAATAACTCAAGGTATTTTATCACGGTGTGTCCTCAGGCTAGGCATCAGATGGGAAAAACACTCTTGAAACAAAATTAAATAGTCTCAGATCTAATTTTACCAGGCTGAACTAGGTTGCAGAGTGATTTTCATGGAATCTAATAGCGAAGAACACACATGTTGCCCATCCAACAGAAAATCCATCTCCCGCACAGCCTTCGACTTACTTTGCTGCTCACTGGCAGTAATAAGAACCCAAGACTTCACAAGGCAGCATGCTTCTCTCTGTAAACGGCCTTTTCTTAAGGCACCTGGACAGCTGAGCGGGCAGCGCCTCATAGTGGGTGTGCACAGACAACTGGTGGCTCTGACAGTGTGAATGCTGCCGCGTGGCTCTTCCTGGAGAGCGTGGGGACCCTGAGTCGGCTCCTGCTGTCCACGCTCAGGCTCCGCATGCTGTCCACCACATGCTCTCCTCCATTCCTTCCTCCTTTATCCAGGCCTGCTGCAAACACGGGCAGGTCCAGGCCTGCCACAGAACGTGACACGTCACCCAGAGCTGCCCCACCCAGCGTCCTGCAGTGTGCCTCCTTGCCTGCCCTCCCTGAGGGCAGGTAACTGTCCAGTTCTGTCTCTGTGCCACATTATCACTGAGCTGTCATTGTTCTGATTACATGATGTGGGAACATTCTCATCTGGTCGGTTATTCCCCAGCATCCCTCTCCATGACGGGATCTTCAGACAATACCAGAAAACCTCCAAACATACGAGAGTCCATCTTACAGAATAATCTCAGGGCAAGATTTTCCAAACCACATGGTGATTCCTGCAGAATGTCTGTAACATGCCTCCTGTGACTTCTGGGCCTTCATTAGCAAGAGGCTGAGAGGCAGAGACCCAAGTAATGGGTTTGGTGACCTTGCCATCAGTGGAATTCAGTCTGAAAGGAAGGAAATGCCACAGTGTAATGAAAACAGGGACAAAGAGAAAGGACATTGTGGCCAAAATTCTGTTCAAATCCCACTGGCTAGTGCCCACCCATCCCTTAAAAAGGGCTTGTCTGCAAATTGCAGGGTCTTATCATGAAGACAGATGGAACTGCCTGCCCACAGGAAGTGTGCATTCTAGTTGGGAGAGAGACAGTTAGGCAAGTATGTTACATAGTACTGAAGAGGGCAATAAAGGCTCTGCAGAAAACAAAGCAAGAACAGGAAGCTCTGGATTATTCTAGACTGTTCCAGAGTATTCTAGATCCTGGGACATGTAAGTGTGCCATTCAACTTTGTGGACTAAACAAATGATGGAGTCAATGAATGGCAGGCTCTGTGCCCCCTGGGTTCAAGTAGCCTTGACTCACCAGGGACAGTACTTGATGTGAAGGACAGTGTGGCACAGAGGCGAGGTGGATCTGAGCAAGAGTGAGAGAGTCACCACGACACTCCATAGGACATGTGGGTGTCATAGATTATCACATGTCAAACAGAAAAAGCCTGCTTTGATCTTGTGGGCATGCTAGGCCAGCCTCTGGAATGACAATTTAGCAGCATGCACTTAGCCTAAGATGGGCTGCATGAAAGGACAAGTCCATTGGGGAACTTAAAAATAATAAATATCATTTTCATACATTACCCAGGTTCTCCAGTCTAAACGGAAATAAATTTAGACTTGCAAATCCCGATACTAACACTTTGACCCACTCTCTAAACAATTACTTATGTACTCAGTGTTCTATTTTCCATTTTTAGAATATGTAATTCATATAAGAGATGAGAAATTAGCCACATTTCGAAGTGTTGAGGTAGACCTTAGTGTTGACAGTGGGGCTAAACAAAGTCAGTGGAGGAGAGGGTGACCTGCTGGGAGGTGTCTTAATATCTTATTTCTAGTTTTCAAATGAGCTCAGGTCAATGCCTTAATTAATAAAAGTAACATTAGAAAATAAAAATAATACTAGATCCAACTGACCTCAGGAATGCAAGAGTCATTAAGTATGTACTGAAAGCTGATAGAGACTGTATCCTACTTGACAGACTGATGTGGTCACCATGTTTAAACTAACCATGGCTCGCATGTATTGGGTGTGCCTCGTGTCAGCTCCCTTCTCATTTAATTCTCATGACAGCCGCATAACATAGGTGATGATGTCGATAATGATACACATTTCAGAGAAGAGGAAACAGATGCCCAAGAATGGCTGGCATTGGAAGAGGATCCCACAGCTTGTAGGTGGATCCTGACAAGGCAGCTGTCTTGGACAATCGGGCTCTGCCAGGGAGGTGGCAGTCCAGCTGGTGAGATAAGCATGCATAGGTAAAGAAGGGGCTCTACTGGAGATGCATGATGACAGTCACGCGTGGGGCAGGGGTGGTAAGTACTGGAGGCAGGCAGAGGACAGGGGCCCAGCCATGCAGGAAAGGGTGCACAGGGGAGGCAGCAAATGAGGCGAGTTCTGACCTTGCCGCTGTCACCAAGCAACTCCCCATGACATGCAGACTGCAACAAAGTGCACTGAGGATCATCAAAGGGCATCAGGTAGGAGGCATTTGGCGTAGACAAGGTCACACACTCACCACAGTGGGGTTTACATCCATCTTCTGTGTCAGCTTCCATTGGCTGTTGTTTGAGACCTCTGAGCAGTGGGTTCAGTGGAACTCTGTCTCAGAGAGTGAAGACCTCTGTTCACGTGGGCACCATCCCCTTGTGAGCCCCGTATGGTGGTCTCTGTAGAACACAGTCTCGTCACAGCACCTGGCCTCACCCTCAGAAGTACCATGCCTCCAGGGTAGTTCTCAGCAGCATTGGTAGCAAATGGAGCCTGTGGGCTGGTCCTGTTTCTCCCACTTGCCGCCCACCCTACACTCTCTCACCTGCCCCGGGGCTGCACTCTGGCCATGCAGACCGTGTGACTCCAAGAGGTCCCATGCTTTTACTTCCTGGACCTTTGCACACTTACATCCCAGAAAAGATGTTTTGGCAACAACTTTTAAAGGGTAAACGTGATAGAGGGGAGATCATTGCAGGAACCCAGGTAAGAGCAGATGTGGCGAGAGCAGGGGTGAGAAACAAGAAATGCCAGAAGATGCAGTCTGAGGAGCTGGGAAACCCATTGACACATGGGGTAAGGACAGAGGTCGGAGTGACTCGGAGTCTCTAGTTTGGACCCTGGATGGATAGTACAAAATGGGCCAGAGGAACACTGGGAATGCTACTTTCCTTACCAGTTTTGAGCAGATGGACTCAGAAATGCCTGTAAAACAATTGGGTATAACGTCCAGTAGGAAGTGAGCAATTTGTTTTAGAATCAGAAGGAAGCTCAGCTGCCTTCAGGCTGCCCACCTCTGGAGGAGAGCTTCGTAAGCAGGATGACCTTAGGCTATGTCATCCAAACCTGGACACTCCTGTGAGTGAGCAAATGCTGCTAATAATTACACTGGACAACAGCCCAGGGCATACCAGGGCAGACTGGCAGAGGATTGTAAACCCAGACAAGTCAACAGAAATATCATGGAAATGTTCACCACCACCTCATTCTCACTGTGAAATCCCAGCCTGAAATCCACACCCAAATGAGGAAGCGTGAGCCCCGCACTACATTCTGAGAAAAACTTAAAGATACCAGCCACCATCTGAGAAAGCGAGTCTGCAAGTTCCTGGACCTGGACGGTATTGCACCTCTGTGGGGTGGGGGCAGGACCAGTTATGAGGAGGTAGGAAACAGATATGGCTGCTAATTTGGGTTCTACTAATCTATGATGGCCCATATAGAAAACAACCGTATTTCAGGATATGAACACTGTTCACTCAGGGTTCTTCAGAGAAAGAGAACCAGCAGAATAATAGATTATCTCTGGGGGTCACTAGAGTCCTTGGGGTGCCAATGTAAACCTGTGGGGTTGTTTGTGAGGATTCCCAGGTTGAAGGTAATCATCTGATAGGACTGCCGACTGGAGCCTCGCCCGATCACCCGTGTAGACTTCCCCCCACTCCCTGGCTCTCGGAGCTGGTGAGCCACACAGGCACCTGATCTCAGCTCCACCCTGCCCTCGACTTAACCTACCGCTGGAGCCCTCGGTCACCTACCCCCTCTGGCCGAGAGCACTGTCGCCTCCCACAAACAGCTGGCTGTGGGATGGCTGCTATGGTGTCGGTGGACATAATGACACAGGGAGATGTTCTTTTAGGATCAACATTTGGGGCTGACATTTACCCTCTGACTTCTTTTGAGACCCTAAAGGGTGAAAGGGCTCCACTCCCCACAACCACACACTCCAGCTTCTTTCCAGTTCCCACAGGGGACCACACCTGTGTCCTCACGCAGAAGTTCCGGCTCCAGTAGAAACATATGTGGTTTTGTGCTTTCCTACGTTCCCTTTCACCACCCCTGCTCCCTGCCCCTCTATCCCTTAGAGTCCCCCACAGAGCCACAGCTCTAGTCACAGTCAGTATGTGAACCAGCCAGCCCAGGCCACCAGGAAGCCATCCCACCCTTCAGGGACAGGCATCCAAATGATGGTTATCATGTGGGACAAGTGCAGGGCCACCCAAGGACCCATGTCAGGTTTCAGACTCATCCTGAAGGAGGGTTCTTGTTCCCTGTCCCTGCCTCTCCTCCCTTTATCTCTGTCTCTCTGTTCTCTCTCTCTCTCCCATCCCTCATGCCCCTCTGCTGATCTCTCACAACCCAGAACTTCACTTTGCTGGCCCTAGTCCCCGGGGCCCCCAAGGCAGAATCAAGGCCCCGTGCCCATGGCAATGGGGAGCCACCCACACAGAGCCACCAGGTTCTGGACACCTAGTGGCACCCTGGCCTACAACTCAGAGCCCCACGTGTGCCTCCTTCTGCCCGGAGCGGCTCCCCCTTAACTTGGCTAAGGCCTGACTCATCCTTCCAGAGGGTGTGCTTGGAGCCAGGCCCCTGCTCAAGTGCTGTCCCTGTGCCTAGTACATGGTGGACATTGTAACTGACTCATGGGTGAGGACACAGTGCACATGGTAACTGGCTTGTAGGGCCCAGCTGACCAAGTACCTCCTGAGTAGGCCTCCATTAGACCCCCACCAGGCCAGGTCTTTAGGCATTGTTCCTTCTCAACATCATATTTGAAATTATTGATTAGGTGTGCAACTATTTGATACTATAAAGATTTGCTGGCTGATCTGGGATCCAGGTGTGTGCAGGGCTGCTCTCCTGAGCCTCCCTCTTAGGCATGTAGACACCGTCTCCTCCTGTGACCTCAGTCAGTCATCACAGTGTGTGTATGTGTCTGTGTGCTGATCTCCTCCTCTATGAGGACACCAGTCAGCTGGGGACAGGGCCCGCCCCATGACCTCAGGGTACCCTGCTCACCTCTGTAAAGACCCCACCTCGGATCACAGCCCATTCTGAAGCCCTGGGGTTAGGACTCCAACATAAATTCTGGGGGAGGACACAGTCCAGTCATGCAGTGAATGAGTCACTGTGGGGCCAGCCACCAGTTCACGTGGACCCATTCAAGGCCACTCATGACTTTATCCATCTGGAAGTTACTAGAAGACACTCCACGCTCTCTTGAGTTCAAACCTTCTATGTGTCACAAAACTCAGCGCAGACCCAGTATCTTCTCTTAAAAAAAAATGTTGCCTGAATTCCCTTGTGTTGGTCATAGGATGGCAGCTTGAAAATGGTGTTTTAAGATACATGTTCCTGAAAATCTGTGAGAAAGGCTTTGCTTCTATTCTGAAATGTGTTTCCTTTCTCCTGCCTGCACGGAGGTTAATTATTTTCTTGCTTCCCGGGGTAGCCCACCTGCTCAAACTGATTTGCGTTTGTGTTTAGACAGAAGCAGCATCCATTAGGATGTACCTGTATTCAATTAGGATACACAGTTATGAAGGAAAGTGGGTCAGGCTTGAGGCAGGCCATCTGTCAGAGTGTGTTTTGGCAACAAGAACACAGAAGAAGGGGACTTGGAAGAGGCTGAGGTTTGTAGCCCAAAGGCACTGACAGAGTTCTGTGACTTCCAACTGCCACTTTCTTCTGTGGGCACCCGATTGTCCAAGACAGCTGAGCTCAGCGAGATCGGGGTGCCATGGCCTACAAAAGCCGAGGACACCAGTGCAGGCCTCACTTTAAATTGTTGACAGAAGAGCAGAACCAATGTGCTCAGTTTATGTGTCTTTTAAAAATAACCTACACCATGAAATATTTAGTGCTTTCCAGGAGGCAGAGTGTAAGATGGAATCCTTAGATATTTCAGCATGACAGATTTATTGAAAGTTCCAGCAAATGTGTTAGCTGTTTCACATGAGTGGATTTTTCCCAGTAACTGATGTGCTCAGGCACCAGAGGGCTTTTAAATTTTTTCACCTTACTTGGTAAAAATTGTTTCATAAATTGTTCATATACCAATCAGCTTGTGAAAGTAAACATTACTTCCACAGAGCAGCCTCCAAAAAAGGAGCCCTTCTCACACTTCCTGGTTTTCATGGGTAAACTGAGTCTTGGGCTGCGCGGCTGGTCCTGATGTTCATAGTACCCACTCATCTCTCTGCGACCTCCACTGGCTGTTTCCCCCATGGTTCTCATACACGCGATCGTCTTCATGTGAATCCTGGGGTGGCTCCAAAGGGTTTATCTTTGAGGTGGTCGTTTTTCTTGTTGCAACACAAAAGCCCTTTTAATACACTGATGCTTTCAAATCTCTTTTTAAAAAGTGGGAAAAACCACTCCAAGTTCCTTGTGAGGAGTGTGACTATGTAAGCAGGTCAATGCTTCCTGGCGACACCTTCCTTTCATGCCTGCACCTTCCACATCCCCTTTCCAAGCTAAATAATAGTTGGGTGTTTGCTTACATCATTTATTTTTTCCTGCCAGTTATGTTTTTCACCTTTTAGTATATCTAAATGATTGAACTAGAATTTACATATGGAGAAGTGCACAAACTGCATGTGTTACGTTTCATAACAAATTCATCCACACGTGTGACATGCATGCCACTGTGCACACTCCACACACTTTGTCATCAAGGCAGAGTCCCTGAATCCCTTCCCTGCCAATCTGCACCAATCCCAGGGCAGTTCACTGTCTGTCTTCCCCCACCAGAGCTCTGCTGCCTGTCCTGGACCCTCATATAAATGGGATCATACAGCACATTCTCCTTTCTGCCTAGATTTTTTTGCTCAACTAAGTGTTTCAGAGATTCGTCCAGATCATAATGCATTTTAACACTTCAGCTGTCCATTGCCGATTCTCTCCTATTGTACACGTGGGGCAAAACCCGACTATCCATTCTGCTGGCAATGGGCATCTGTACGTTTCTGATTCTGAGCTGTATGAATGACATTCCTCTAGACATTCTTGACCTAATCTCTTTTCTTGAACATACATATTTCATTTATCTTGGGTAATTATCTAGAAGTGGAACTGGTATATATTAATAGCCAAAACATTGTCCAAAACTACTGTCCTAGTGGATGAGAGCTCTGATTTCCTGCATCTTAGCCCACTTTTTGCATCATCAGTCTTCCTAATTTTAGCCGTTCTAATGGTTGCGTATTGATATCTCTTTTTGGTTTTAATTTGTGTCTCCCTGTTGAGCATGTTTCGATATGGCTATTGGCTATTTGTATATTTTCCATTATCGAGTTTCTCTTCGAGTATTTTGCCCAATTTTTTAAAACTTGGATTTTTTTTTTTGTCCTTTATTACTAAATTACAAGAGTTCTTATATTCTGGGTACAAATCAGCTGTCTTGATTGTAAATATATTATCCCAATCTGTGGCTTGCTTTTTCTTTTCTCAACAGTGTATTTCAATAAGCTGAAACTTTTTATTTTGATGAAAACAATCTTTTTATGATTAGTGCTTTCTATGTCCTAAGAAATCTGCCCACATGAAAACCATGAAAGCAATCTCCTATATTTTCTTCTGCAAGCTTTATAGTTTTAGATTTCACATTTAGGATTTATGATCCATTTTGTGATAATTTTCATATATGGTATGAGAGCTCAAAGTTCATTTTTTCCCACATGATGCACGGATTTTCAGCACAACTTATTAAAAAGACTTCTCCACCCCATTGAACTACTTTGAGATCTTTGCTGGAAATCAATTGATCATATAGGTGTGACTCTATTTCCTAATTCTCTGTTTTCTTGTCTTGGCCTATGTATCTGTCTCTAGGCCATTACCACTTTTTATTTGCTCTTCATTATCAATATTCTCAACCAAACTGACCTCATATGGCTCCAGGAAAGGGCTTCTGCCTTCTGAAAATGCTTCCCCACATGACCTAAAATATATGAAATCATTTCAACAAAGCCATTTATTTTGCAATGAGTAACATGGTTTATTATGCAAATGTCCTGGGTCATTTGAAGTAATGCATTAAAAACAGCTGGAAGATAACTAACAATGACTAGGCCTTCCCCCCAGAATGGTCCTTGATTGGAGGACAGCACCAGATGCTGTCTACACTAGGTGCTATCTATATTAGGCACTGTCTGTACCAGGCACTCTACACCAGGGCCAATCCTGGTGGCTGCATTGCTCTCAGGTTGATTTCCAGTTGGTTGACATCAGACGCCCTGGGCCTGAGCTGGGCAGCCAAAGGCACGAATGGCTGAACTGTGGGACTGCCCGGCCACCCCTGCCAGCCGCCTTCCTTCTCCTTCTTGCAGATTTTGCAGTGGGAGGTGGGGAGGCAGCCCAAGTATGGGAATTCCCTTCACCAGCTTCTCTCGGAGGGCCCAAATTGTCCAGAACTGAGCAAAATGAAAGAGTGGCCTCCATTTCACATCAGTAACCTGTATGAAGCCAGATGTTGAGAAGGCAGCTGTAATGGCCACAGTAAAACCAGCCAGACATCAGAGTCCTGCTCATACTGAACCAACTGAACAGAGACGCCAGCTGACAGACTCTGGGGAAGCAATGTGAGGAAAGGCATGACTGTCATGGTGACCATCCTACACAAGAGATGTAGCCCCCACCCTCTCTGACAACACTCTAAGCACACTGTCCATGCTTTGTCTGGAACAGCTGTTTCTCACATGGATTTCACTTGCTTTCCATGTTCACCCACCTCCAGAACTTTATTTTCCCAAACTGAAACTGTCCCCATAAAACACCAACTCCCCACCTGACCCCAGCCTGGTCCCCACCATGCTACCTCCTGCCTCTATGATTCTGACTCCCCAGGGACCTCACATAAGTGGAATCACACAGTATTTGTCTTTTGCTTATTTCACTTAACATAATGTCCTCAAGGTTCATCCATGTTGGAGTATATTGCAGAAGTTCCTTCCTTCTTACAGCTGAATAATATTCCACCATGTGGATGGACCACATTTTGTCTATCCATTCATCTATTGGACACCCTGGTTGCTCCCAGCTTTCGGCCATTGTGAACATTGCTACTCTGCACATGGTGTGCAAATGTCTCTTTGAGTCTCTCATTCCAATTCTTTTGGGTGTGTACCCAGAAGCAGGATTGATGGTTTCATCGTGAAGCATGATTTTGCATTCCCACCAGCAGTGCACAAGGGGCCCAGTTGCTCTACATCTCACAGTACTTGTTATTTTCTAGTTGTCTTTTTTCAACAATATCCATCCTAATGGGTGTGAGGCTTATCTCACTGTGGTTTTGATTTGCATTTCCCTGAGGATTAAGGATGTTGAGCGTCTTTTCATGTGTCTGTTGGCCATCTGCGTGTCTTCTTTGGAGAAATGTCTATTCAGGTCCTTTGCCTTAAATCTGAATTTCAGATAAACAATGAATAATTTTTTCAGTATATGTATGTCCCACACAATATTGGAGGTTTATATATATATATATATATATATATATATATATATATATATATATATATATATGTTTTTAATGTCTGTTGTTTATCTGCAACCCAATTTTAACTTGGTGTCTTGTGTTTTTATGTGATAAATCTGGCAACCCCAGAAGACAAGACTTTTGATGAATCTAAACAATCTTTAAATATTTCACAGTTTTGCTAAGGTGAGGTCTAAAATGGTTTAGTGTATTTTTGTGAGTAAACAATGGCTGGTAACCCTGCTTTATTGGAAAACTGTAATTTCATTTTGAGATGCTCCAAACTAAATCATCTGAGCCCCACACTCTGTGTGGTGTTTTGGGGCTCCCTTAATGAAATCACAGCTCAAGCAGGAGATGTCACTGTCTTGTAGTGAATTAGCTTGGGCTGAAAGTATCTGGGAGAGCCTTGCCTTCCCTGGCCTGATTTTCTTGCACAGCAGAATGAAGAAGGGGCAGATGCTTTACATTTGAGTTATTTATTGTTCTCTTTCAAAGAACATTACATCGTTATGCTGTTAACAGGCACCTGAATGAATTTTAGTGTGAACTCCGCTGGCCTCTGGGAAGGTAGGCTAAAGAGAGCAGAGGCTCAGAACTGGAAGGGAAAGAGCAAGCCTCCCGCCCAGGTCTGGACACCCGAAAGCGAAGGGCATGTTCAGCCACTCATTAATGTTCCTGTGGGAAGTCACCTTCGAGGGTGGGAACAGCTCTGCTGACTGGCAGCAGATGCCAACAAGAGGCAGCAGAGGCAGAGAGCACACTAAAACGCTGCCCTTGGGAGATGGGGAGACCCTGCACAGCAAGGAAACTCAGCACCCAAGGAGCAGGGCACTGGGCCCGCCAAGAGGGGGAGCAGGAAAGGGCCGTGGCCCCTTGCAGCACCCTCAGTCAGTGGTGGTGACAGCACCCTAACGTGATCAGTTCATGGGGACTCACCGCCAGGTGGCAGGAGGGACTGTGAAGGCAGGAGTGTGGGCGGAGGCAGGCTCCTGGGTGTCCAGCCACCCGTCCTGCCCTGAGAGGCCCCTCTGTGGACAGGCACCCTGACTTCACTGGTGGGCCCGCTAAAATCAGGAGCTGCTCCTCTGCACCTTCACTAGTCAACTTTCCATTCCTCCCAATTGTACTTCCAACCTCTAATCACCTTAACTGCTCTGTGTGAGGGAGAAATTGCTGAGACTAGAGGCAGCAATTATGCAGGAGAGGTCCTGAGCAGTAGGTCCCCGCTGTGCTGGGCTGGGGGGTGTCTGGGGCCCAAGACACGTCTGGGTCTGGCCCTCAGGTACCCCCGGACTGCAGGCTGTGGGCATCCAGGGATCATGCATTCCTGAGAGGACTCCTGCTCCACCTGCCCAAATGCACGGAGAACAGCCAAATGTCCAGCTGCTCAGAGTCCCCTCTGTTCACGCACTCCAGGCCCACGGAGCAGCTCTCCACCAGGAGGGCAGCAGCGTGCTTACCCACCTGAGTCTTGCTGCCCCGCAGCCTCCCCACCTGCTCCCAGGCCACCCAGCAGCCCGCAGGCTCGCAAGGGCACCGCCACGGGGACGCTCCAGCAAAGCCTGAGGGGCAATGCACAAGAGGGGCAGAGAGGCCAAAGACAAGAAGGAGGGAACTTGGAAAGTTTAAAATTGAATGGAGAGGGTATTGGACGTGGAGAGGGGTGGAAGATGGCGGCGTGAGTAGAACAGCGGAAATCTCCTCCCAAAACAACGTATATCTATGAAAATATAACAAAGACAACTCTTCCTAGAATAAAGACCAGAGGACACAGGACAATATCCAGACCACATCCACACCTGCGAGAACCCAGCGCCTCATGAAGGGGGTAAGATACAAGCCCCGACCCGGCGGGAGCCGAGCGCCCCTCCCCCCAGCTCCCGGCGGGAGAAGAATAGGCAGAGCGGGAGGGAGACGAAGCCCAGGGCTGCCGAACACCCAGCCCCAGCCATCCGGGCCAGAGTGCAGGGCGCTCGATACTAGGAAAACAGGGCAGCAAGAACAGTGAGCAGGCACTGGAGGCCGGGTGTTGGAGGACATAAGAAAAGCGCGCGACCATTTTTTTTTGTTGTTTTGTTTTGTTTTTTTGCTGTTTTGTTTTGGCGAGCGCTTTTTGGAAGTCTTAAAGGGATAGGGACCCCAATACTAGGGAAACAGGGCAGCAAGACCAGTGAGCAGAGGTCCGAGGCTGGCACCGGAGAATAAAGAAAACCGAGTGACCACCTTTTTTTTTTAATTAAAAAAAAATTTTTTTTTTTTAATTTAAAAATTTTTTCTTTTTTTTTTTTTTTTTTCGGTGGTCGTTGTTTTGTTTTGGCGGGGGCTTTATGGAAGTCTTAAAGGGGCAGGGCGGGACACTTAATCCAGTGGTAGGGAATCGAGGGATCTCTGGGCACCCTAACCCCTGGGCTGCAGGGAGCAGGGAGGCCCCTTACGGAGATAAATAGCCTCCCAGCAGCTCCTGCTCCAACGCGACTCCACCATTTTGGAGTAGCTGCCCGAGCCAGGCCACGCCCACAGCAACAGCGGAGATTAACTCCATAGCAGCCGGGCAGGAAGCAGAAGCCCTGTCTGCGCGCAGCTGCGCAGCACAAGCCACTAGAGGCCGCTGTTCTCCCAGGAGAGGAGGGCCACAAACCAACAAGAAAGGAAGTCCTTCCAGCCGTCACTCGTCCCAGCTCTGCAAACTATTCCTATCACCATGAAAACGCAAAGCTACAGGCAGACAAAGATCACAGAGACAACACCAGAGAAGGAGACAGACCTAACCAGTCTTCCTGACAAAGAATTCAAAATAAGAATCATAAACATGCTGACAGAGATGCAGAGAAATACGCAAGAGAAATGGGATGAAGTCCGGAGGGAGATCACAGATGCCAGAAAGGAGATCACAGAAATGAAACAAACTCTGGAAGGGTTTATAAGCAGAATGGATAGAATGCAAGAGGCCATTGATGGAATTGAAATCAGAGAACAGGAACGCATAGAAGCTGACATAGAGAGAGACAAAAGGATCTCCAGGAATGAAACAATATTAAGAGAACTGTGTGACCAATCCAAAAGGAACAATATCCGTATTATAGGGGTCCCAGAAGAAGAAGAGAGAGGAAAAGAGTTGGAAAGTATCTTAGAAGAAATAATTGCTGAAAACTTCCCCAAGCTGGGGGAGGAAATAATCGAACAGACCACGGAAATACACAGAACCCCCAACAGAAAGGATCCAAGAAGGACAACACCAAGACACATAATACTTAAAATGGCAAAGATCAAGGACAAGGAAAGAGTGTTAAAGGCAGCTAGAGAGAAAAAGGTCACCTATAAAGGGAAACCCATCAGGCTAACATCAGATTTCTCAACAGAAATCCTACAGGCCAGAAGAGAATGGCATGATATATTTAATACAATGAAACAGAAGGGCCTTGAACCAAGGATACTGTATCCAGCACGACTATCATTCAAATATGACGGTGGGATTAAACAATTCCCAGACAAACAAAAGCTGAGGGAATTTGCTTTCCACAAACCACCTCTACAGAACATCTTACAGGGACTGCTCTAGATGGGAGCACTCCTAGAAAGAGCACAGCACAAAACACCCAACATATGAAGAATCGAGGAGGAGGAACAAGAAGGGAGAGGAGAAAAGAATCTCCAGACAGTGTATATAACAGCTCAATAAGCAAGCTAAGTTAGGCAGTAAGATACTAAAGAGGCTAACCTAGAACCTTTGGTAACCACGAATCTAAAGCCTGCAATGGCAATAAGTACATATCTTTCAATAGTCAACCTAAATGTTAATGGGTTGAATGCACCAATCAAAAGACACAGAGTAACAGAATGGATAAAAAAGCAAGACCCATCTATATGCTGCTTACAAGAAACTCACCTCAAACCCAAAGACATGTACAGACTAAAAGTCAAGGGATGGAAAAACATATTTCAAGCAAACAACAGTGAGAAGAAAGCAGGGGTTGCAGTACTAATATCAGACAAAATAGACTTCAAAACAAAGAAAGTAACAAGAGATAGAGAAGGACATTACATAATGATAAAGGGCTCAGTCAAACAAGAGGATATAACCATTCTAAATATATATGCACCCAACACAGGAGCACCAGCATATGTGAAACAAATACTAACAGAACTAAAGGGGGATATAGACTGCAATGCATTCATTCTAGGAGACTTCAACACACCACTCACCCCAAAGGATAGATCCACTGGGCAGAAAATAAGTAAGGACACGGAAGCACTGAACAACACAGTAGAGCAGATGGACCTAATAGACATCTATAGAACTCTACATCCAAAAGCAACAGGATATACATTCTTCTCAAGTGCACATGGAACATTCTCCAGAATAGACCACATACTAGGCCACAAAAAGAGCCTCAGAAAATTCCAAAAGATTGAAATCCTACCAACCAACTTTTCAGACCACAAAGGCATAAAACTAGAAATAAACTGTATAAAGAAAGCAAAAAGGCTCACAAACACATGGAGGCTTAACAACACGCTCCTAAATAATCAATGGATCAATGACCAAATCAAAATGGAGATCCAGCAATATATGGAAACAAATGACAACAACAACACAAAGCCCCAACTACTATGGGACACAGCAAAAGCAGTCTTAAGAGGAAAGTATATAGCAATCCAGGCATATTTAAAAAAGGAAGAACAATCCCAAATGAATGGTCTAATGTCACAATTATCGAAATTGGAAAAAGAAGAACAGATGAGGCCTAAGGTCAGCAGAAGGAGGGACATAATAAAGATCAGAGAAGAAATAAATAAAATTGAGAAGAATAAAACAATAGCAAAAATCAATGAAACCAAGAGCTGGTTCTTTGAGAAAATAAACAAAATAGATAAGCCTCTAGCCAGACTTATTAAGAAGAAAAGAGAGTCAACACAAATCAACAGTATCAGAAACGAGAAAGGAAAAATTACGACGGACCCCACAGAAATACAAAGAATTATTAGAGAATACTATGAAAACCTATATGCTAACAAGCTGGAAAACCTAGGAGAAATGGACAACTTCCTAGAAAAATACAACCTTCCAAGATTGACCCAGGAAGAAACAGAAAATCTAAACAGACCAAATACCAGCAACGAAATTGAAGCGGTAATCAAAAAAGTACCCAATAACAAAACCCCCGGGCCAGATGGATTTACCTCAGAATTTTATCAGACATACAGGGAAGACATAATACCCATTCTCCTTAAAGTTTTCCAAAAAATAGAGGAGGAGCAATACTTCCAAACTCATTCTATGAAGCTAACATCACCCTAATACCAAAACCAGGCAAAGACCCCACCAAAAAAGAAAACTACAGACCAATATCCCTGATGAACGTAGATGCAAAAATACTCAACAAAATATTAGCAAACCGAATTCAAAAATACATCAAAAGGATCATACACCATGACCAAGTGGGATTCATCCCAGGGATGCAAGGATGGTACAACATTCGAAAGTCCATCAACATCATCCACCACATCAACAAAAAAAAAGACAAAAACCACATGATCATCTCCATAGATGCTGAAAAAGCATTTGACAAAGTTCAACATCCATTCATGATAAAAACTCTCAGCAAAATGGGAATAGAGGGCAAGTACCTCAACATAATAAAGGCCATCTATGATAAACCCACAGCCAACATTATATTGAACAGCGAGAAGCTGAAAGCATTTCCTCTGAGATCGGGAACTAGACAGGGATGCCCACTCTCTCCACTGTTATTTAACATAGTACTGGAGGTCCTAGCCATGGCAATCAGACAAAATAAAGAAATACAAGGAATCCAGATTGGTAAAGAAGAAGTTAAACTGTCACTATTTGCAGATGACATGATACTGTACATAAAAAACCCTAAAGACTCCACCCCAAAACTACTAGAACTGATATTGGAATACAGCAAAGTTGCAGGATACAAAATCAACACACAGAAATCTGTGGCTTTCCTATATACTAACAATGAACCAACAGAAAGAGAAATCAGGAAAACAACTCCATTCACAATTGCATCAAAAAAAATAAAATACCTAGGAATATACCTAACCAAAGAAGTGAAAGACTTATACTCTGAAAACTACAAGTCACTCTTAAGAGAAATTAAAGGGGACACTAACAGATGGAAACTCATCCCATGCTCGTGGCTAGGAAGAATTAATATCGTCAAAATGGCCATCCTGCCCAAAGCAATATACAGATTTGATGCAATCCCTATGAAACTACCAGCAACATTCTTCAATGAACTGGAACAAATAATTCAAAAATTCATATGGAAACACCAAAGACCCCGAATAGCCAAAGCAATCCTGAGAAAGAAGAATAAAGTAGGGGGGATCTCACTCCCCAACTTCAAGCTCTACTATAAAGCCATAGTAATCAAGACAATTTGGTACTGGCACAAGAGCAGAGCCACAGACCAATGGAACAGACTAGAGAATCCAGACATTAACCCAGACATATATGGTCAATTAATATTTGATAAAGGAGCCATGGACATACAATGGCGAAATGACAGTCTCTTCAACAGGTGGTGCTGGCAAAACTGGACAGCTACATGTAGGAGAATGAAACTGGACCATTGTCTAACCCCATATACAAAAGTAAACTCAAAATGGATCAAAGACCTGAATGTAAGTCATGAAACCATTAAACTCTTGGAAGAAAACATAGGCGAAAACCTCTTAGACATAAACATGAGTGACCTCTTCTTGAACATATCTCCCCGGGCAAGGAAAACAACAGCAAAAATGAGTAAGTGGGACTATATTAAGCTGAAAAGCTTCTGTACAGCAAAAGACACCATCAATAGAACAAAAAGGAACCCTACAGTATGGGAGAATATATTTGAAAATGACACATCCGATAAAGGCTTGACGTCCAGAATATATAAAGAGCTCACACGCCTCAACAAACAAAAAACAAATAACCCAATTAAAAAATGGGCAGAGGAACTGAACAGACAGTTCTCCAAAAAAGAAATACAGATGGCCAACAGACACATGAAAAGATGCTCCACATCGCTAATTATCAGAGAAATGCAAATTAAAACTACAATGAGGTATCACCTCACACCAGTAAGGATGGCTGCCATCCAAAAGACAAACAACAACAAATGTTGGCAAGGCTGTGGAGAAAGGGGAACCCTCCTACACTGCTGGTGCGAATGTAAGTTAGTTCAACCATTGTGGAAAGCAGTATGGAGGTACATCAAAATGCTCAAAACAGACCTACCATTTGACCCAGGAATTGCACTCCTAGGAATTTACCCTAAGAATGCAGCAATCAAGTATGAGAAAGATCAGTGCACCCCTATGTTTATCGCAGCACTATTTACAATAGCCAAGAATTGGAAGCAACCTAAATGTCCATCGATAGATGAATGGATAAAGAAGATGTGGTACATATACACAATGGAATACTATTCAGCCATAAGAAAAGGGCAAATCCAATCATTTGCAGCAACATGGATGGAGCTGGAGGGTATTATGCTCAGTGAAACAAGCCAAGCGGAGAAAGAGAAATACCAAATGATTTCACTTATCTGTGGAATATAAGAACAAAGGAAAAACTGAAGGAACAAAACAGCAGCAGAATCACAGATCTCAAGAATGGACTAACAGGTACCAAAGGGAAAGGGACTGGGGAGGATAGGTGGGTGGGGAGGGATAAGGGGGGGAGAAGTGGGGGGGTATTAAGATTAACATGCATGGGGGGTAGGAGAAAAGGGAGGGCTGTACAACACAGAGAAGGCAAGTAGTGATTCTACAACATTTTGCTATGCTGATGGACAGTGACTGTAAAGGGGTTTACGGGGGAGACCTGGTATAGGGGAGAGCCTAGTAAACATAATATTTGTCATGTAAGTGTAGATTAGTGATACCAAAAACAAAACAAAATGAAACATAACAAAAAAGAAAGGGCAGTTCCTGTGTGGTAACCTCCAATGAGTTCTACACAAGGGTATAAAGGGCATATAAAAGTGTAGGCAAAGGGTCTGTTTGCGTTTATACAGAAGATCAAAGCCTAATTGGGCTACCCCGAAAATGAACTAAGATACGATATGAAAGAGAACTTCCAACATCAGCACTCTCAGGAAGACTCATGCCAGAAGATGATCATCAAAAAACCCCAACAAAGATCCACGCACTGCTACAGCTGTAGATGCACTCATCCCACCAGCTCCTGGACTTGCCATGGGAATGAAGGAGATATCTAAGCTGGCCTGTGCATACAGTAAAACAACAAATTTGACTGGATCTATACTGTTGGAACTCAACCAAGAATTAGGAGAAGTGCAAATTGTAGCGCTCCAAAATCTTACAACTACAGACTATTTACTGTTAAAAGAACATAAGGGATGTGAACATTCCCCAGGAATGGGTTGTTTTAATTTGTCTGATTTCTCTCAGACTGTTCAAGTTCAGTTGGACAATATCCACCATATCATAGATAAGTTTTTACAAATGCCTAAGGTGCCTAACTGGTTTTCTTGGTTTCACTGGAGATGGCTGCCAGCACCATCTGTTGAAGAGATTACAGGTCTGCTTTGGTTATGTAACTATACTCCTATTATGTTAATGTTTGTGCGCAATTTAAGTAGTAGCTTAAAACCTATACATGCTGAAGTTACTCTACAAGAAGATATGTCAAAGAAATAATCAATCTTCCCATGTTTTCTTCCGCCTGCTACTTCTATAGCTTTTCTTCTTCCTTCCTAATTACAACCCTTAAATAGAATTTGTGCCTCATATCAAATTTACCGAGTATCATAATTCTTCCAAGTGGTAAAGATACCTCAAGACAAATGCTGGGCATAGAAGCTACAGGGCATAAATATGCAAAGAAATAAAAAGCTAACCATTTCAAACAATAAGGCTTCTCTCTCACTTACCAACTTTACATTTCCCTGTATGGCCCCGGAAGATGACTGGTTAGCCAGAGACGGGTAAGATTCCTCAAGGGAGGAACAACCTAAGACAGGCACAGTCGCAGGGGGGTCATCAGGTGAGAAATTGTGGATCAACAGAGGTGAGGCTTAGAACCTCACCCCCCCGTTCTGAGAGAAATCTTCTGCATACGTGGATGTTTTATTGCCCTTGTCTAGCTTGGATTAACACATAGTCTACAGGCACACACCTGATCATCTACATTTGCTCTCTTACAACACTAAACTATGTTTTCTACCTTTATCTTGTAGCTACCTACCACTTCAGCATTCTATTAAAAATAATAATAATAAAGAGAGAAATGTGGTATCCACATATAAATCAAGTATAAAAACCAAATCAGTATTCATATTTGAACTGACTGTTTATAGTTCATAATGCATGAGCAAAACCGAAAGTTTCTGTGATGACTGCCCTTGTACTGTTCACTATGTAACTTATTCATTATGTAAGAATTTGTTCTCCATGTAAGAACTTGTTTGTTATGCCTCAGAAGATTGGAGACTGACGAAAATTAGGCTTGGGGTGGATTAATGATTGTGCATTGAGCATTGACTCCCCTATACAGAATTTTACTGTCGTTAACAACCATTTGATCAATAAATATGAGAGATGCCCTCACAAAAAAAAAAAAAAAAAGGACAGACTTCCAATGGTAAAATAAATAAGTAACCGGGATGTAATGTATAGCATAAGGAATATAGTCAAGATATTGTAACAGCTTGGTAGGGTGATAGCTGGAACCTAGAATTATGTATATAAATGTTTTATCACTGTGTTGTACACTTGAAACTAATGTAATGTAATACTGTGCGTCAGCTACCCTTCAATTAAAAATAATTATCTAAAAAAAAAAAATTGAATGGAGAGAGGAATTTGATAAAATGTTGTCAGAAATTCAATATAAGACTGAGCTAGAATGAAGTGGCTGAAACCAAACGCATTGTCAACCTCTTTTGTCTAAACCCTCAGTAATAAGAACACAAAATACGGGTTTTTTCTGACATGGGATGTCAAAGTGCCTTTCCTGTTCTTTTCTTTCCAGACAAAGTAAGCATGTCATCAGCCTTCATGACTCCCTTCAAGCACCTAAGTCCTGGGGCCGCAAACAAGGAGGATGACGACAATCTGAGTAAGCAGCTCCCTTCCTAAAGAATGCAGGGGCCCCGGCCGATGTGCAGAGGGGGTCTGCCATGGTCTTGAAAGGCTGGGGCCCTTGGTGTGGGGTGGGGGCACTGTCTAGGCTTCCTGGAGCAGGAGGCCCTGTTCCAGTCCCCACCAGAAAATCCATCTTCAGCTGGAACCACATCCCCACCTGGATTCCCTCCACACCTGGAATCCCATTGCCACCTGGTTCCATCCCCATTGGGAATCTTGTCCCCACCTGGTTCCATCCGCACCCAGAATCCCATCCCCACCTGCATGGTAAGAAAATAATAGCAGTGACCATGTGATTGAGAACTCTGGGAATTATAGGGAAAAAACAGTTATTTTGGACCATCCTTCCTCTCTTTCCTTTGTTTTGCTCCTCCAAACCAAAAATGGGAAAGAAAAATGAATGCAGTGTCTTTGAGCACAGTTTGTACAATGACTTAACAGGGAAAGAGCTAGAGGGAGGCCTGCCTGTGAACCACTCAGGCACGTGAACCTGGAGAGACACCCCAGCATGTGTGCGGCAGGATCTGAGTCTCCCCGCTCAGACCACTGAGGAGACAGCAGAAACAGGGCTGGTGCGTGTGCACGTGGGGGAACACATGAGGGAGGGAGAGCCCCGGGCATGCCGGGCATGCCAGGCATGCAGAATGCTGTCCTCGTTTGTAGCATATTGGCAGGCATTTAAATAAGGGGATGAAATGTTCCAAACCGTATGAACAGCTCTTGCATTTCAATATTACCTAACAGATGGGTTACCTCCTCTGCCATAAAGAGTCAAGAGCATGCTTGTTGTCACGGGGTGGGGAGGAGGTGGGATGCTTACAGGTGACTGCTACGTTATAAATCTGACCTCGAAGCAACAGCAGGAAGGACTTGCATGGAAATGTTGTCCATTTTGCCATCATCCTTTTAGAAACAACACTTTGCACAAGAACCATTTTCCCAGAAAAAACATTACCAGCAAGACGGGAAACTGAGTTTGTTGCCATGGATTATTCCACAGAGGCAAAGTCACAGAGCCACCACATGGCAGGACCAGACGAGTTTTACTGGGACCCAGCTTGACCTTTACATTTTCTGGATGAGGAGTAAAGCACACACAGAGGATTGGGGAAGCACCACGCAGATCAGAACTCTGACTCCTGGTCAGGGCTCGCAAGCGCCTGAGCGGAACACACGGATCCAAGCAACACTTTGATAAAATGGCCATTTCTGTTCTCTCATGGTCTAAGTTGGAAAATTCCTAGGACATAATCAAGTTACTTCAGAAATTTGGAATACATACACATACACATATATGTGCATACATACACATGTATATGCACACACATACAAATGCATACACAAATACATATACACGTACACACGTGTGCATACACATGCATATATAGACACATACATATACACATGCATGTGTGCATACACACATACATTGCACATACAACACATCTGTTTGTGTGTGCATGTGCATATACTGACACCTGTGTGTACATATGCACATGCATATACAACCAATATGTGTGCATGCAAGTACATATAATGTGTGTGTACATAGACACCTATACCCACATGTGTGCATACATGTATGCCAAAGCACATTTGAAGCATGCACAAGCACACACACACACACACACACAGCTGCACTGACATGTGCACACAGCTGCTGGATGGCATGTGTGGGATGAACACCTCAGGAAGAGCTCTGTCTCCTGCCCCTCCTCGTGTCCAGCTGTGGGATGGCCCATCTATTCTCCATGTGGGAGCTTGGCAGCCTCATGACCTCTGATGACGATTCAGGACAGTTAGGAAAATAAGCCCAGAGTGAGGGCAAGGCCCCCAGTGCCATCTTGCGCTCTTTAATCACTGCCACATGGACCTGGGCTGTGAGTTTACCGCTGAGAGCCTCAGGGCCTGTTCGTAAGATGGAGTAGGAACATGACCGGAGTCATGGAGGGAGGCAGTGTGAGTGAGATACTGCATGAAGATGTCTTAGGCAGGACCCAGAACTTGGGAGATGTGCCGTTGAAGTTGGCTGACATGGTAGCTGAGGCCATTTGCCTGATGCTCCCCATCAGCCAGGAACTGATAGATAAAAAGGTATTTGTTTATAATGTAAAATGCCTTTCAAAAGCTTGGAAAATTTTATTTCTATCAGTGGACCAGTCATCCCATTTGTAACATATGCTGTTAATTTACTTAGAAAACCCTGTTTTCACACACTGATCAAGGCAAACTTCCAAATTAATGCACTGTGTTCATGCTCCTGCCAGCTCTGCCAACACAGTCTTACCAGCTTGCCATCCAAACGCCAGAGGGAGGCAGACCCCAGAGGGCTGTGTGAGTCGGCGGTGTGGGGGGGGAGTGTGCCTTGGAGTGTGTGGTATGTCGTGTGTGTGGCATGTATTCCCCATGTGTGGTATGTGTGGAGTATGCTTTCCATGGGTGTAGCCCATGTACGTGTGTGTGCAGGGATGAAGTGGGGGCCGTGCAGCAAACACAAACTTTCTCTGACTTGCTCCGGCTCTCCTGCTTCACTTTAAAGGCCATGAGTGGCATGTCTGAGTTGGCTTAACATAGGGCAAGGTACCCACCTCCCATCTGTGCCCTTTCACCACTCAGGACCACCCTGCATACTTCCCATGTCCCCTCTGTCCCTGGTGCCCTGGCAGTCACCTCCACTGTTCCCTGCAGCTTGAGTTCCAATGTCATGGGTCAAGCTGGAGTTGTGGGTCAGTGGTGAACCCTCAAGCCCGGGAGACGGAGGCCAGCCATCAAGGTTGGTTTTGGCTTAGATGCCACATTTTTAAGACTTCTTGCCTACATGGGTAACTGAAAGCTCTCTTCTCTGAACACTGAGAAGCAGCAAATCACTGCTCTTGGCCCCATCACCTCCATGCCTACCACAGTCATTGGGGGGTGACTGCCTGGGTCCCACATGGAGGGGCTGCAATGCCCACTCCTGGCCAGAGTCATAGGATTGCAAAGTCCATACTCTGTGCCCTGGAGTCTGGAGAGGGGTGAGCCACCACATATCTAGTCCTCACCCAGATGTGTGTCAGGCAGCTTTCAGGGCACATGTGACAAGGCCTTGAAAGGCCATCTTCTGCCTGCTGCCTAGCCTGACCCAGGAGCCATCAGTGTCAGGCCCATGCACAGCTGGCGACACCAGAACTGGGCACATTCCAGAACCCAAGTCAGTAGGCCCAGCACATGGATGTGCCACTGTGCACCCCAGTTCACACATCTTCTCACCCCAAAAACACCAGGACCTCCTTCCAGTGAGGTTGCAGACTTCTGGCCTCAGGACTCGCTCCTGGCAGCCATGCTGTCTGATAGAGGCAGGGCGGACACGATGGCTGGTTCTCTAGCAGCTTCCCACCCACAGTCCCAGCAGTGTCATTATTAGTGATGTGGCATGGAAACGCTCCCAGTGATGTTCCTACCCGAGAATCTGGCCTGCATAACAGGCAGACAGATGCGATCCAGAAGGGACAGTGGAAGAGGGAGGGGGCAATATAGTACAAGGAAAACAGACAGGTGCCACAGTCACACGGAGAGCTAAGTGCCTCGAGATGGCAGCCGAGGACCTCACCCTCCACACGGCCTGTCCACATGTGAAGAAAGGCAGCCA
Source organism: Manis pentadactyla (assembly GCF_030020395.1). NCBI lineage: Eukaryota > Metazoa > Chordata > Mammalia > Pholidota > Manidae > Manis > Manis pentadactyla. The sequence goes on along the minus strand of NC_080021.1, from coordinate 90,178,646 downwards.
GTGCCCAGACGCAGCCAATGTCCAGATGCAGCCTGGTGTTGCACTTAACTCTGGGAGAATGTATTTCACCTGGAAAAGAAGTTTAGCTACAGGTATGCCAATGTGAAATTCTGCTCTTTCTCCCCAAAATGCAATTATTTGATGTGATGGACCTTTAGAAGTAGCACTGCATTGCTGACACTTTTGTCAAAAAGAGAATATACTTGCAGGGCTCAGGAGATGGTGTGTGTGTGAGGAGCACTTCACTCCATGCCTTCCCTATGAGTCCCCCTGGCTCAGACACCTCCTTTAGTGCCTCGCAGTCTCCAGACTGTGGCGATTGCTCTGGGCCTGCCTCTTGTCCGTCAGAGTTATCTGCCCACTTCCCCTCTAACTTCCGCAATGGAAGGACACGGAGCTATCTGAAAATACGATGCCCGCCCCCCACGAAGACCATGCAGTGCCTCAGTTCACAGGGTTCGTGTCAGATGCTCAAGGGTGAGAGAATATGCATGTGTCCTGCTGTAGTAACACACCAGCGAGGGCACCTGGGATGCTCGCACATGGGAGTGGGTAGGCTTTGTGGAGGGAATCCGAGTCAGAAATTTCCCAAGGAGGAGAGCAAGTGGTGTGAGACCCAGGATGGGTGATAGGAGATGCCCCAGCCCAAGGTCTGTCGACCACATGCCCCCCATCTCTGCCTCTGCATCCTTCTACAAGGCAGACGTCCCCCACCCCCGAGCTGGCATACACACACGGGGGACAGGGCAGCCCTTGCACGACCCTCAGTGTTCAGCAGGCTTTCGGCAGATGACTCCCCTGCCTCCCCCTCATAGTGAAGGAGTTTCTTGCAGAGTTACCCCAGCTCTAACACACGGCACATCTCTGAGTCATGACTGGCAAGAAAAGCAATTATTTGGGAGAGTGAATTCCAGAGCAGAGTTAAAGGACACACTAATTCTCACATCCTAGTGTGAACCAACCATTTGAACTGTTCCAAGTGTACAAAAAATACATTTCAGAATCCAGTCGCTTTTCTCACATAATAAACATTGTATAACCAAGTCCTGTACCCCAGAACCCCGTGAGAACCCCAGCAGTGGGCCACCATGCTTCTCTCCTGCCCTGAGGCAATGGCAACTGTCACCTCTTTGGTGCTGTGATCAGTCATCACCAAACAACAAAAAACACAGTCTGGGAGCCTGTGACACGGACAGCTGTTAAGCATTCTCGTGCATTATCGCAAAAGCCCAGGAAGTGAGCCTGTCACCCATATGTACATGAGAAAGCACAGGTCTGTTGGTCTAACCTGGTGGGTAAAGCTGCATCCAATTCCCTTCTGCGTTGGCTGAATAGACACCAAATCAGCGCCGGGTCCCCAAATGTACAGGGTTAAAGGTTAAGGGGGGAATTGCCACAGGGCGGCCTGGACAGGAGCACATTCAGAGACCAGGCCCTGCTCCTCTTGGAGGAGACGATGCCTCATCTCCCACCTTAGGGGTGACCCAAGGCTCCAGGCCCACGGGGCCAGGGTGCAGAGCCCTGGGCTGGGGAAGGAGCCCGTGTGCCCAGACCCGGGAAGCAGGCAGCCAGACCACGTCCATGTTAGGGACAAGAGCTCTCTTGGCCTCCTGACTCTTCATCTCTGGGTTATTCTGTCTGTGAAACTCATTAACAAATTGAGAAGAAAATGAGACTCATTTTGTGGGTCAGGGAGGGCACTGCAATGTATGTGACCTCTTCATGTGGTAGAAAGAAACATGGATTCATGGAATCGGCACTGGCGTCCCACAGGAGGTGCACAGGGAATAGCTGCACAAATTCTTCAGGGACCCTGCTTCTGGGCTCAGCCTTCCCAGCCTGGAACCAGCAGATAGAGTGTCCCTGCAAGGCTGCCTCCCTCTGCCCTGGCCACGTGGGCATCACAGGGTCTGCCTGCCTCTCCCACTGGACCAAGCGACCCACAAGGCAAAGCTGTTGTCCCCTCGCCTCAGGAACTGAAGCCCACTGACACCAGTGAGTCCTGGTGAGTCTCTAAGAGCTAGTTTGCCTCACCAGCCAAAGGCTCAACGGGGCGCATTTTGTGTGAACTGCTGAGGCCAGCTTCCACGGCGCAGCAGGAGGTGCCCAGCCCCCTCAGAGGGTCCTGGGCCTTGGGCCAGGCACACTGTGCAGGGAGGACTGCTCCCCCGAGGGCCTGATTTCCTGGGAAATCCCTCACGAAGAGCTTAGCAGCTTCTCTCCTTCTTTCCTGGTACTGTCAAAAAATGTACTGGAGGTTCCTGGGGGTCCGGGTTCTAGTGGGGCCTACTCAATCTTTAGCTCAATCTCAGAAGAATCTCAGATCTGGTGCTGTTCAAACCCATGTCTTCTATCTTAAGGGTATGAGGCTCAGACAGGTTGAGGGACTTGCCCAAGGTCACACCCAGAGGGCGGAAGGGACTTTGCTGTCTCGTCTGCTTGACTGTGGATCCTGTGGATCCACCTGTCCCAACCAGGTTCCTGCACCTTGGACTCAGCCAGCCTGCTGAACAGAGTGTCTGGGCCTCATTGAAGGGAGCCAAATCCCTCATCTGCTCCTTCACAAAAGCCAGCAGGTGACAGCACCCCAGAGAGTCTAGCTAGCACACCCAGGCTAGGTCCCAGAAGCCTGGGTTTCTATCAATTATTATTAATTATTGATTGTTATGGAAGGTGTTTTCATGCCACAGGCTGATAATTGTGGCCTTTGCCACAGGAAACTTTATTACTTTCTTTATTTTGAAGTCTATTTTGTCTGATACTAGTATTGCAACACCTGCTTTTTTCTCTCTGTTGTTTGCATGAAATATCTTTTTCCATCCCTTGACTTTAAGTCTGTGCATGTCTTTGGGTTTGAGGTGAGTCTCTTGTAAGCAGCATATGGATTGGTCTTGCTTTTTTATCCATTCTATTACTCTGTGTCTTTTGATTGGTGCATTCAGTCCATTTACATTTAGGGTGATTATTGAAAGGTATGTACTTATTGCCATTGCAGGCTTTAAGTTTGTGGTTACCAAAGGTTCAAGGTTAGCTTCTTTACTATCTTACTGTCTAACTTAATTCGCTTATTGAGCTATAATAAACACTGTCTGATGATTCTTTCTCTCCCTTCTTATCCCTCCTCCTCCGTTCTTCATATGTTGGGTGTTTTGTTCTGTGCTCTTTTTAGGAGTGCTCCCATCTAGAGCAGTCCCTGTAAGATGCCCTGTTGAGGTGGTTTGTGGGAGGCAAATTCCCTCAACTTTTGCTTGTCTGGGAATTGTTTAATCCCTCCTTCATATTTAAATGATAATCATGCTGGATACAGTAATCTTGGTTCGAGGCCCTTCTGTTTCATTGCATTAAGTATATCATGCCATTCTCTTCTGGCCTGTAGGGTTTCTGTTGAAAAGTCTGATGATAACCTGATGGGTTTTCCTTTGTAGGTGACCTTTTTTTTCTCTCTGGCTTCCTTTAATACTTTGTCCTTGTCTTTGATCTTTGCCATTTTAATTATTATGTGTCTTGGTGTTGCCCTCCTTAGATCCCTTGTCATGAGAGTTCTGCGTACCTCTGTGGTCTGAGAGGCCATTTCCTCCCCTAGTTTGGGGAAGTTTTAAGCAATTATTTCTTCAAAGACACTTTCTATCCCTTTTTCTCTCTCTTCTTCTGGTACCCCTATAATGCGGATATTGTTCCATTTCGATTGGTCACTCAGTTCTCTTAAAATTCTTTCATTCCTGGAGATCCTTTTATCTCTCTCTGCATCAGCTTCTCTGCGTTCCTGTTCTCTGTTTTCTAGTCCATTAATGGTGTCTTGCATCTCGTCCATTCTGCTTTGAAGTCCTTCCAGAGCTTGTTTTATTTCTGTATTCTCCCTCCTTAGTTCTTGCATATTTCTCCGCAAGTCCATCAGCATGGTTATGACTTTTGTTTTGAATTCTTTTTCAGGAAGACCAGTTAAATCTATCTCCCCAGGTTCCTTCTCAGGGGAAGATGTAGCAGATGTCAAAGCTGTCTGGGTTAGTCTTGTCTGGATCAAATTTTTTTGCCTTTTCATGTTGATAGGTGCAATGGTGAGCTATTTACTTTCTGTCAGCTGGGAGGGCCAAGGCTTTCCACTAGCTCCTGGCCTTTCTTTACTGGGACAACTGCGACTCCTAGTGGCTTGTGTTGGGCAATTTTGTGTAGACTGGTTCTCTGTATCTTGCCCGGCCACTATGGAGGAAGCTCCATTGCTGTGGGTGTGGCCAGCCTCAGGCGGCTGCTCTGCTATGGCGGGGCCCTGTAGGGGTAATGGACGGGGGGCTGTTTGGCTGTTTACCTCCATGAGGGGTCTCAGAGCTGTTGCCCAGGGGGTTAGTGTGCCAGGGGTGCCCTGGAATTTCCAGCTGTTGGACTGTGACCTGGGAAGCTTCTGTCCAGCTGTGGCATCCCTGTCCCTTTAAGACTTTCAAAAAGCACTCGCTTTTCTTTGTCACAGGGGCACTGGCTTCGGGACCCTCTCACAGGTCTTGCTGTCCTGTTTCCCTAGTATCCAGCACCCCATGCACGCACTGTGTCTGCGCTCTGGTGGGGGTGGCTGGGGCTGGGTGTTCAGCAGTCCTGGGCTCCCTCTCCCTCCCTGATCCGACTCCTCTCCTCCCGCCGGGAGCTGGGATGTGGGGTGCTCGGGTCCCACCGGGCCGGGGCTTGTATCTTACCCCTTTCACCAGGCGCTGGGTTCTCGCAGGTATGGATGTAGTCTGGCTGTTGTCCTGTGTCTTCTGGGCTCTCTTTTAAGGATAGCTGTATTTGTTGTATTTTCAAAAATATATATGTTTTTGGGAGGAGATTCCCACTGTCCTACTCACGCCGCCATCTTGGCTCCGCCCCTCGTTCACCACAGGAAACTTTAATAATGATAGTTACAAGGTCATAGACACTTCATGCCATGGAGCTGAGTATGGGACCAGTTCAGCAGTTCAGCACAGGTGGAGGGAAGTGCCCATCTCAGGGCTGTCACTTCAAGGGAAGCCTTTGTACCTCACGAGGCAGCAGAGGTCATCTGATATGCCAACCCCTCTAATCACACTAACCATCTCACTGGATCCTGCTTGTGAGAAATATAAGAAATTAGAGTGCTCATGGAGCTTTTTGGTGGTGTGCTTGACGTTCCATCTTTTCATTCAACTGGGGAAACTGCGTAGCCAATCCAGTCTACTCTCCCCTGGACAGAGATGCCCAGCTGGCAGAGGTCCTTCTGCATGACACCCAAGGTGCATAATGCCTAACAGAAGGGGCTGGGGTTCTGGGCTTGCTGTCTGGATGGCAATCACTTCCACAGAAACAGACTGTAGTGAACATCATCCCCCTCTGACTTAGAAATGCTCTGGCTCCCTCCTCTGAACAGATTACCTCTACAACCTAGTATTTTATAGGGGGAAACCACTGGAGAAAATACTAATAGAAACACCTCATGACTTAGGAAACTAAGCTCATGGGCAGTTGAGGTCTTAGCAAACAGGCTCGCTCCTTCACAGGGGTGCACACAGTGCAGGACCTGACGGAGCATCCCCAGTGTGGGGGCACCTCTCAGAGACACCTGCTCTTCAAAGGCAGCTTCTGTACCTGTTCAACTGGACTCTTCTCATTACGCTCCAACTGCAGGGCCAGAACACGGGCCACTGAGTCAGAGGGTCTCATAGCTGCTCAGCTTCCAAGGCAGGAGAGAGGGGCCTCCTACTCACAGCAGAGATTTCACAGAGAAAGCACATGGCCATTAGGACCCGCTTCTAGGACACAGTTCAAAAACAATTCTCAACATCTGTTGATAACTGGGGTCTGGCTGGAGAAATACTTATCCCCACTCACTAAGTGAGAATAAACTCATTCACAACTTATGGCTCCTATGGGAAAAATCCAAGGACACAGAAGGACATCTGTGTGTGGCCTGCCCTGCATGGGGCCTGCCCTGCATAGTCACTCTGAGCTGTCCAAGCTGAAGGCTGGTGATGCTCAGCATCCTCATGGCCCTGCAGAGCCCAGGAAAGGGCATCCCCTGGAGGGTCCAAGACTCTCTTACCATGAACTCCTACATGAACAGCAGCAAGATGCAGTCTCATCCCCACCAGTGAGCCGGCCACAGGGCCCAGGGCTGCGCCTCTCATGAGTCTCAGATCACTCTCCTGGGACACAGCTGTGATGCCAGGAGAGGACTTGAGCATGAGAGGCTTGAGGAAGCCTCGGTGACAGTGACAGGTACCCACCTACCATTGCCAGTTCCAGGGTACTTCCCAGGAAACCTGTGGTTTTGAGATCAGAAGTATATGTTCCAGCAGAGGTGAAAGGGACTCGTCCTGTGGCCCTGTGGCAACACACAGCTGAGATTCTCTAAATGGAATGGCTTTATTGGCAAAGGATGGTTGAAGGCGGCCAGTCCAGGGAAGTTGGGTTATATGCTATATATCCACCACCTACAGCCAGAAATGATGGCTTTGCCAAATTTACTTCATATCACTTCTTGCAAAAGAAATAAAACATCACAGACACAGATGAAGCCACCCTCTGAGCCAGCACTGCTTCTTCCTCCTGTCTCCCCAGGAAGCTGGGACCTAAGCTTCCTGCCTTCTGTGTGATGGCACAATCTGCCTCCTCATTTGTAGTAAGGACATCCCAGCCCATGTGTTATTTTGCAAGTTGCTCTTATCTAACATTATATGTCTGAGACCATCTCGTTGAATGTGGACCTAGTTCATTAAATGGTGCCACGCTGCAGACCACGCAAGATCCACATGCATTTACATTCCACACTACAGGAAAGTACCCCCAACCCTCAGCATTGCTAACAGACCCCATGCTAACAGAAAGGAAGAGTATTATGTTCATTCAGTTTTGGGGGCCACTTTGAGGGGCAGAGGGAGCGTGCTGTGCATGGAGCCAGTGGCAGATCTCAGCCCTGCATGTCAGAGCCCACATGCAGCAGCCATGAGCTTGGCCACGCTCCTTGCCCACGTCCATGCCCACTTACTTCTCACACCTGCTCCTCCAGGCCTCCAACCCCATTCTCAGGGGCACATGCTCACCCTGGTCAGCTAGAGGCAGGCACTGCTTCACAGGTGCCCCTGCAGGCCCTTTCCATGGATCTCCCAGGCCTGGCTTGCGTGCTGGTGCCTGGGCCCATGGTACAGAGCTCAAGGCACAGGGCAGTCCCGGGCAGCCCATCTGCCATCATGGCTGCTGGTGCCCTGGGTCATGGCTGTCTGTTCTCATCTCCAGGTTCCAGCAGCACAGACGTGAAGGAAAACCGCAACGTGAGCAACCTGGAGGCCAGGCCCCTGTCCCCGGGCAGCAGGGCCCGAGGTGGCACACCTGGTGTGAAGAGGAAAAGGCCCCTGGAGGAGGGCAATGGGGGCCATGTCTGCAAGCTGCAGCTGGTCTGGAGGAGGCTGTCGTGGTCTGTGACACCCAAGAATGCACTGGTCCAGCTGCACGAGTTGCGGCCAGGCCTGCAGTACCGCATGGTGTCCCAGACTGGCCCTGTGCATGCCCCTGTCTTCTCTGTGGCTGTGGAGGTGAACGGGCTCACGTTTGAGGGAACAGGGCCCACCAAGAAGAAAGCCAAGATGCGGGCGGCTGAGCTGGCCCTGAGGTCCTTTGTGCAGTTCCCCAACGCCTGCCAGGCCCACCTGGCCATGGGCAGCTGTGCCAGCCCATCCACGGACTTCACCTCTGACCAGGCTGACTTCCCCGACACGCTGTTCAAGGAGTTTGAGCCAGCGGCACCCAGTGGAGGCTTCCCAGGCCGCCGCCCTGCCGACCCCGAGCTGCTTTCCTCAGCCTGCCGGCACGGGCGGCTGCTTTGCCACACACTGGACCTGGTGGGTCAGGCGCGGCCGGACAGGCCCAGGTCGGTCCCTGCAGCCCCAGGCGACAGGAACCCCGTGGTGGTGCTGAACCAGCTGCGCTCCGGCCTGCGGTACGTTTGCCTTGCAGAGCAAGCTGAGAAGCGGCGGGCCAGGAGCTTCATCATGGCTGTGTGCGTGGATGGCAGGACGTTTGAGGGCTCAGGACGCAGCAAGAAGCTGGCCAAGAGCCAGGCTGCACAGGCTGCCCTGCAGGCCCTCTTCGGCATCCGGCTGCCTGGTCACACCCCCAGCAGGAATAGAAGTCACCTCTTGTCCCAGGTGAGACTCCCCAGGTAGCTGCTGGCAGGTGGCATTCCTCAGGATGCTAGACTGACCCGAGCACAATGATGGGGCAGCAGGCTGGCCCCTCTACTCCCATCACTGTAAGTAGGGAGCAGCCCCCTTGCACCCCTCCCAGAAAAGCCAAGCTCTGCCCGACACCCAGGCAAGGCCCCTGCCCAGATCACCAGGGGCTTTTAGGATTTCAGAGAGACCCATGTGAATGTAAAGAAAGCATCAACACTCTGACTTAGCAAGCTGCAGGGGCCTGATCCTGAAGAGAGGGGTACAGGTGGGCAGCTCCCTGCACCAGGCCTGATGGTGACTCGGTCACTGAGCATCCTGCAAACCAGACAGGTTATGCCTGCCAGCTAACGGCTTGGGTGGTGTCTAGCTAGGGAGGCTGCAGAGAGCCTGTGAATGTGCCTCCTTCCATGTCAGTGATTTCAGCTGGAGGGAGGTGACTATGTGGGGCCCAGGTGTCGTCGCGCTGGGCTGCATGGAGGTGGAGGGCCAGGGAGAGCATTTGTCTGGAAGCATAGGATCAGAAATGGGAGCAGGGGAAGGGGCCTGGCTTAAGCATGACCCCTCGGGTCTTTACATGCATGACAATGGGCTGGTTTCTCATGGCCATTCACCTTCGCTCATTTAGGAAACATTTCTGTAGCTCTGCCTGTGTGTCAGCAATTTTTCTACCATTTGAAAAAGCCTCATCCTTCCAGTCTTGAAAATGCTTATTTATGCAAGTAGTTACCTCTTCTCTTGCCATTCTGAGAATGATTTGAAGGCTCCCTAACATGTTAGATACAGGACAGTATGTTTATACACTTCTGGCATCAGTTGAGGAGAGGTGGGTGGTGTGGTTGATGAACTCTCAGGGCTCCAGGGCTTGTCGGTGTTTGCCAGGATCACCACAGACTCCACACTGCACCTAGAACAGAATCAACTATTGCCTCGGCAATCAGCATCTGCTAAAGAGCATGGGTGCCACTGACCTCTGCAGCCGTGCAAACAAAACACACAAGGATGGGCCCTGGCGCTGGGTCACCACTGGGCACGAGCCTCCATTCACTCGGTAGATAGCAGGTGCAGAGCACAGGATGGGCAGGGCAGACAGTGGCCAGGCAGGAGGGGCATCTGAGCAGAGGATCCCTTTCTCTCTCTCTCTGCCCCCAACTCCTTTATTTGTTTTTAAACATTTGCTGAATCTTTTAAGTTGTGTGTGGAAGGGTTTATGTATAATATCCATCCATCTTGCCTTTGGACAGGTCTTCAAATAACACACAAGCCAAGTGAAAACAGGTTTGCAAAGCAGATCCAGGTGCACATGGGTCCCTGAGCACCTCCCAGCTACCCCACAGTCAGCCTTCTCTGATACCGCCCCCTCACTTCGTTTCCCTCCTTCCTGTCCTTTCCTCCATTATCTTGTTGTGCCAATGAACCAAGGAGCCAGTGGGGCCTCTGCAGCTTGATGGGCTCCCAGGCCAACCACAGCCCTCAAAGTCACCCATGTCTTCCCTGAGGTCCCCTCCCCGGGGCTGTGTCTTGTCTTCCAGCCTGACTGCCCCTTGGCAGGCCTTCCACCAGGCCTGGGCAGTGAGGACAGCCCCTTCTGCCCCGCCCTCCCCACACGCCTTGCTGAGAGCCAGGGGTGTCAGTGGGTCCCGGCCATGAGGCCTTGTCCTCTCATGTTGTCAGTCCTGAGCTCTCACAATGGAGAGCAAGCCAGCACCTCAGCTTTGGAGCAGTCATTTGACCCCAGAAGGGAGAGCATCAGTTAAGCAATGGCCGCTAAATTATTTCTCTCTGACAGCCAGCTAACCACCTGGCTGGATGATGGAGGGTGCTGAGCAGCGCGAGGGCTGCAGGCCATCCATTACACCAAGGCCGTGCCGTCCTGAGGGCTCCCTGCCTGGTCTCCTCGCCCCTGTCCCCAGGGCTGGCTGAGGCCCACCAGGTCAGGGGCTCTGGACCAGGCACCACCAGTGACCTTCTTAAATTGCACATCTGGATTCAGGCACCCATCTGTTAAAAAGACTCCAAGGTTCCTTGTAATGCTCTGCTTTCCTCTCTGCCCCAGGCCTTGTGCATACGGCACATTTCACACTCACACAGATGCCTGGTCCCCTTGGCACCAGGCCTCAGAGCACTAAGCCCCCAAAGACAGGGCCCTTCACATCCTAGCTGTGCCATCAGGACCTGTTCTGGAAGAGCAGACAGGCAAACTCTGCCCCAGCCAGGGTGCCCAGAGCCCCCATCCATGCTCCTGGGAAAGGCAGGTTCCCCCACCACTGAGTATGGAGACCCTGCTGAGTCCTTGGGGAGGGTGGCCACAGCACCCAATGCCAGAGCACCACAGTCTCTGCAATGTGGGCACCAACATCAGCACCGAATGTTCTCTGCCCAAAGTCCCAGTGGCCACCTGCACAGAGCAATCTTAGGTGTGTGACATAACAAGCCAAGAGTCTAGTTCTAAAACACACGTCAGGTCACTTCTGCAGAGGTGAACTGAGAGGCGGTGTCTATTCAATGCTCTTAACTAAAGGCTTGGTCTTGTATGAAGGAAGCTTCAGAACCTCTCCAGAGTAGCTTAAAAGAACAGTGTGTAGGGTCATGGGGAGCAGGTTAAAATGCTGTGTGGGTCCTGCTCCAGAGTCCTGCTCCAGAAACCCAGTTGATGCTGGATGAGGACCGTGACCTGTGTTCTGATTTGCATGAGGCGGCTCTGCTCTTTGCCTCAGCCTAGAGAGCAGTTCCACAGCAGGACCAAAGCCCAGCTGGATGTCTACACAGCTGCCAGACATTCTGGGTAAGCACCATGTCCTCAGACCAGCTGAGGACATGTCCCCAGTGACCGCTACCATGGCATGCGTCACTCAAACACCAACTGTGCTGAAAGGGCAGAGTCTCTACTCCACACCAGTGTCTTCTTCCAACAGGAAAGGTAGAGTAGAAGAGACCTGTTTCCAGCCCTGACTTTGAAAGATTAAGCTCTGAAGAATAATGTTCTCAATAAAAATTAAAATCACAGGTGTCATTTTCACCCTTTACTATACCTACAGTGTTCCTCAGAATCAGGCTAGTTTCATTCCTTCAGTTTCAGAAAATTGGACATCAGTTCTCTTAACCAAAATGCTGAGACCAAGACTTTATTAAATTCTTTGAAACATAGCACAGACCTAATGAGGAGAGTCTACAGGCAGCTCCTAGGGATGAGGGTTACCAGTGCAGACCAAGAGGTGCTGGGAGACCCAGCCCCTGGCATGCTCTCTTGGCCTGTGGTTGGCACATGCTCTGGTGTGGGACTCCTCTAGGGTAACAAGATACTTGAAGGCACTAACAAGGCCATGTCAGAATATGCAGACAGTCCTGACTTAACAATGGTTTGATTTGAGATTTTTTGATTTTACAACTGTGTGAAAGTGATGCGCATTGAGTAGAAACTGCACTTGGATTTTGAGTTTTTCCTGGCTAGATATGTGATCTGATTCCCTTTTGTGATGCTGGGCAGGGCAGCGAGGCAGCTTCCAGTCAGCCCTGAAATCACAAGGGTCAACAGGCAATACACTGACCACAATTCTGCACCCAGACAACTATTCTGTTTTCACTTCAGCACAGTATTCAACGCATTACATGACAGTCAACTTGATTTTCAAATAGGCTTTGTGTTAAGTGACTTTGCCCAAATGTAAACTCATGTGAGTGTTCTGAGCACAGCTTAGGTGGCTAGGCTAGTCTATGATGTGCAAAAGGTTACGTGTACTAAATGTGCTGTAACGTACAGTATTTTCTACACGGATGGTTTATTGAGATTTGATGCCTCACCTCACGTGCAGAGGAAGAATTCTCATCACGTGGAAGCATCATCGTAGCGCATGCCGAAACCGCAGCACCTCCATCTCCCTTCGGTCCTCACTTCCCACCCACAGTGTGAAATGACATGAATTCATAAAAGCATTACATTCACCCAGGAGGGCATATCTGCCAACATTTCCTTCCCATGGAAGCTGGCTGAGAAGAGAACACCGCGCCAGGTGCCGCCAGGGTAAAGGGGGATGCTGGGGCACCCTGCAGAGGGCATGCTATCGCGGCCCTCGTCTGAAGCAAGCACATCTGCTGACTTGTTTGCATCTTTCACTCGGTTATCCACTTTATCATGTTTTTTGTTTTGTTCTCTTAACTTTTCATCCCAGGCTGCAGTGGTTATTAACAGTGTCTCACAGATGTAAGTCAAAGTGATCAGAGCACTTCCATCCCTTGGAGTAAGAAAGGAAACCTTCAAACCCATAGAAATTAGCACTTCACCCAGCCTTTCCGAGGTCCTCAAGGGAACTGACGCCCCCAGCCTTGGTCCTGGCATTTGCCACAGCCCAGAGAGCGGCTGGCCCACTTCCTGCTCTGCTCCCTGTTTATGCAGGCAGCACAAGGAGGGGATATCCATGGGAATACGGCATAATGGAAATGAAGAATTTTTTTAAAGTCTCAGCATTTTGTAGTAAATTTGGATCAGAGCTCCCATACATGATCCCATTTCATGGAATCTGCCCACAGAATTAGCTGCAGAATTAGACCAGGGGGACTGACTGACTGCTTTCTCAACAGCTGCACCATGGGATACTAATGGGATGTTTGCGCAAAGGCACTGTCCTCCCAAATGCCAAGGTGATCCCCAGCTGCCTCTGGCCATCTCACACTACTTCTAATCTATCTTACTCAACAGAGGCAGTGTCCTAACTATTGTAACCTAAAACTTAATTAATATTGTCGATAATTAGCAATATAGGGGTCCTCAGATTTTAAATAGGCTTAAAATAAAAACAAATAGCTATGGAAATCACATTCACTCGGCTTTGAAAGGGCTGAACACTGACGAAGATACTGGTTTACCCCAGGGCACCCTGAAACAGCAGCAAATGCCGACACGTCCTCCTTACTTAGCTCTGGGGGTTACCTGTCACTCTTCCCAGACACAGGAAGGGACAGCCAGTGCTGACTGCAGTGAGCCACATATCCAGCCGAGGGCAATTCCAGAACCACGTCTGGGCAGACACCTAGGGGTCTGCAGACTACAAGCAGTAAGGAGCAGCTCTGGACTCCTCTGGAGCCTTTGCATAGGTCAGAAATACTCTGTATTGTCACGAAATGCAAGAGTGCTTTTCCGTGTTCGTGCGGGCTCCGTCTGAGCAAGAGCCCCTACACAGGACCCTTTTAGTCATCAACTGATCAAACTGTCATTTCATCTGCAGGCATGATTCACTCTCTCACCCCCAACTCCAGATTCCAGGAAAGGAAGGGATAAGGGTCAGGCAGAAATGATGGCCATGTCTGTGTCAAATTCCATTATTTGAGATTTGGTCCATCTGGAGATGCATCAGGAAGTCACGGTCTATAGCAGTGTTGTGAAAACGGGCTCACGATGGGCAGAGGGCAGGTCTGTGACTGGCTGCTATCTTACAGCCCCCTTGTCCTCAGAGCACACAAGTCCCAGTATGCCAATGTCCTGGGCAGGAGACACTTCCATTGGCCCCCAGACACCATGGGCGCCATGATGCCCTCCACCAAGAACCAGCTGTGCAAGCCCATTGCTGTGAGGACGTCCAGCAGGTGACCAGTGGTGAAGTGGGGTAGGCCTTGAGAGAGTACTGCAGGGTCCCCTGTCCATTGCTGCCACCAACTCCTTTACTCATATGTGCTAACATTTGCTGCCCAGTGTCACTTGCATAAAACTGCACAGGGAAAAAGTATGAGGTTTATCTGGCCACAATGACCTCAGTATGTAACATGGGGAAAGAGTCACACAGGAACTAGTCCCTGCCCAATAATTCTAAGGGAGAGAGGGAGAAAATTCTCCCGATTGGTGGAAGTGGCTTGTCTGAAGTCAATTCTCCCTGCTCAGGAACTATGGAAGGTCATTTTGTCAGTACGTTGTTTGGGAAGGGCTGGGGGAAGAAAGAGGAGGGAAAGCACGTGGCTGTTTTATCCAGAACCATGCTGGTGCCTTCCTAGGAGCAGACCACCTAAGAGTCCCCCCAAAACACAGTCAAGCCCCGACTCTCCCTGGCTGACCCCCTGGCTCAGGTGGATGCCCTGGGCAGATGCTGCAAACACCTCGTTCAGGCTGAGATTCCTGCGCTCAGGTCCCCGCTCAGCACACATCTGTGTGAAGCTGCTGTTTTCCACCAGTATGCCCAGCACTGATCAGAACTGCAGCTCTGGATCTAAACCTCCAGCAGTCAGGGTCCTCGGGGTGCTCTGCCCTCCAGGACGCCTGCCTGCCTCGCTCTGGCCTGTAACCACTCTGCCCAGGCCGAAGTCAAAATTATTCAAGTGGCCTCTTCCTCTCAACAGCTCCACTCCACCTGGGTTTTGTGACCACACACACTCTTGTGGTTCACTAGGAGAGAAAGGCGGCCTTTTATGGAAGGAAGACACCCCCTGTATGTCCTGGTGACCCTGAACCTCCCCAGACCTTCTGCATTTCCTTGTGCTCACAGAAGAGGCACTGATGGCCAGAAGCCCAGTGACGGGTCACTGCACTGTCATTACACATGAAAAATCTGAGAATCCCTCTTCAGGGAGAGTGCTGAAGCCTTTGCAGAAGCTTAACAATATGTGCATGCATTTATACAATGTGTATGCAATGTTCAAAGGACAGACAACTGCACTTTAAATATCCTCTCACAGATGTGCTACAATGTACAATATACACTGACCCAACAGCCACTGCCATCTCACTTCCTACCAAAACAAGTTTGGTGCAATTTAAGTAAGAGTTAAATATATTTTTAAGCCTATTTGTTCCCAATAATGTGTTTGGCATTTTCAAAAATCGTTTATAGGACTGTTGATCAATTAAGCAGAGTCTGTCAGCCAGGCTTCCTGCGTGCCTCATTATTCCACACCGCGATTAGCAGTGGTGACAATGACCTGGTGGTGGCACCAGGCAGTTGCTCCATGTCATGTATTGTCCTCACCATGGTATGTATGACAGCACATTGGGTGGCATGAGCCTGTGCAGGTGGTGCTGTTTGTGTCCTCCTTGTACAGACGAAGGCACTGAGGGCCCAGGAGAGTGCACTCCCTCGCCCAAAGTCTGGCTGGTGAGTGGTGCAGCTGTGAGGAGGACCCCAGAAAGGGCAGAGACCCTCCCCAGAATGAGAAGAAGCCATCAGGCACCAGCCCGCCTCCCCTGTGAGCCCCAGCACACTCAGTCAAAGGCGGCGGTGTGAGAGCTCAGTGGCAATGATACAAGGGTGCACATTGTTCATTCCTTGTGGGCACGAAGCGGGAGGGACAGTGGGGCTCGGCCACAGAGGGAAAGGGACTCCCAGGGCGAGGGAGCCACCCCCACTCCCCAGCCCACTGTGGCGTGTGGCCGTAGCTGGCCAGGTGCTCAGGGCCCAGCAGGGAGATACCTGTTGGTGGGACGCCAGGAGCTCGCCCTGGGAAACTCACAGAAGACCACCCTGGCGGGCAGAGAGCCTGCGCCCCGCTGTGGGATGCACTGTTGCAGTGGGAAGGACAGGACAGTGGAAGGAGACAGCCCGTGGGAGTGCACCAGCTGTACATGAGCCGGAGAAGGCCCAGAGGAGTCTCCAGGGAGCACAGCAGTCTCCGTGAAGAGGAGCTGGGGCAGACGGAGGGAGCGAGGGTCTTCGGCTTCTGTATCCCTCTGCTGCCCAACAACGCTGGGAGGAGCCCCGCTGTGGCCACGACCGTGCTGTCTGCTCAGGCAGGCACCCTCGCTGCTTCCATCTGTGCCAGATTAGCTCTCCCGCAGCCCCAGGGCTCATGCACAGGCAGAGACGCCAGGATGGAGGGGAAGCCCCTCTGCCCTGCGGGCTTCCTGGGGTGTTGCCTGTAGCCCAGCCAACAGCGTCCAGTGACAGTGCTGCAGAGCGCAGGCTGGGCTCCAGTGGGCGCCCGGAGCCAGGACTGCCGTCCCATCCAGCCTACGCCCCTTATGACCAACTCCTTCCTCACGTGGCCGTGTTTTTAGTAAACTGCAGTGTCTGCCCCAGTTCTCCAGGGCAGGAGCGAACACTGTGCTCACAATGAGGTGGACAGAGCCTCTTGGCTGGGAACAGACAAGCTCATTTTCGCAAGTGCCCACCCACCCCTTCCCCTCATCCCTCAACTGCGCCTGTCTGAGCTCAACCATGCATGGAAAATGGAACAGTAATTTGTAACAGGAGCACCATAATTAAACATTTTTAAATGCATTTTTCTTAATTCATGTACTCAATGGAATTGGGAATTCACTCAAGTACTCAAAATTATAAGCCTACAGAACAAAAATACTGTATGAACACCAGGTGTGAGAGACTTTTTATGACAGGGCATTTTCCCTCTGGTGGTGATAGTAATAAACACAGTGAAAGCTGTCTTCTGCTACCCTGCGATGTCCCCATGTCTTATCATGTTCCCTTTGTTACAGTGTCAGGAAAGGAAAAGTACTCAGTGAAATGACTCCCAGGTCACATGGTTTTGGGTAGAGGTTTATTCAGTTACCTAAGCTGAGAAACTGGGGTGACTGTGCTTCCATAAAACACACACGTTGGCCTGTAGCATCTGTGGAACACTGTTTTGGGTTTCAGTGACAACAGATGGGTTTGAAGTGCTAAAGGCACAGAGATGTGAGGCAGTGGCCTCCTAACCAGCCATAAACTCGTGTCCCCCATGGGAAACACACCACCCACCCCCAGCTGTCTTCCTAGAAAAGGAAGGCAGCTCCCATGGGGTGTCCAAGCGACCGGCCACTGGAGGCTGTCAGATTAGGATCTCCATGCTGGGAACAACCCCAGGCTGGGAACAAGCACCCCTCAGGATAGCGTGGCAGTAGCTACAATGGCCTGGCTCTGAGCCCCGATGCAAAGGACCTGGAAATGGAGTGTTGAACCAACCAACGGTAGATTAATTCTGCCGAATCCGGAAGGAAAGCTTTCACAGAGGGAGGTTTTGGCTTCCAGGTCTGGAAACCCCCTGCAGAAGAGGGGAGCAGTCTAGGAAGGCTGAGGAAAGCGTGTGTTGTAGCCAAAAGGCTGACCTTGCTGTGTGCAGTGGGGGGTGGCAGACAACAGGCGTCTCGAGGCTGTGCGGGCCCTGAGGGCTCATGTGCAAAGGAGGAGAGCCACATGAGCAGCAGGTATTGGTTTGAGGCGATCAGAGGCACCTATGGGACACTGTGGGGCTTCCTGCTGTCCCCAGAGCCCACTGGGGTTGGCAGCCTTGAATTTAAGTCAGGTCCACCCTTCACAGCTGGGTGCCTTGGGAAACTCGCTCAAAATCTCTGAGTTTCCCCATCTGTAGAAGGGGCCCTCCATGCCACACCTCCTGAGAAGTCCTATGTGAACCCATGAAGACCCCCCTCACATCCATCCTCCTCCTCCGGGAGCCTGGGGCCATGCACCATAGGATGCATTCCAGGCCCTTGCAAGCCCCCAGGTCCCAGAGTTCCTCATGACTCCAGCTGAACCCTCTAAGTGCTGAACCATTTCTGTGTCTCATGCTTGGTCTTTGGTTTGTCCAGTAAATCAGATGACTGTAGAATTTAGAAGCACTAACCAGCCCTTATTTTATAGAAATGGCCACCAGATGCTGCAGAAGTGAGAACTGCCCCAGGACTCAAGCTAGCTTGGGCGGTGGGTCATGATGGGGGCCTGGAAGTGAGGTCTTCGAAGGTGGCTTCTGATGGCCTGTGGTAAGGAAAGCTCTGAGCCAGCCTCGTGTCTTGTGTGCAGCTATCATGTCTGTCCATCCCAGAAGTATCTTTCTTAGTACTGCCGGGCTCCAGGGGGACCATGACTGCACCCTGGCTTTGGACGCCATGCAGACCGAGCACGTAACTTCTCTGTCCAGCCCAAGATATATAAAATAAAACAAAACTCTGGCCCATGATGAGAACACATCCAACTGAAATCTTTGTTTGCAAAAACTGAAAAACAATGTTTTAAATCACACACACCTTTTAAAGTTCTGATATTTCCTCCTCTATTGGAATGTATAGCTTTGTGGATTCCCTGAATTGGAGATCATTCCCTTTCATGAACACAGCCAAAACTCCTGTTATTGATATAGAGTTTAAGAAAAGATAAAAATAACCTAACTGAAAAGTCAGAATAATGGTGGGAGGAAGGGATTACTAATGGCAAAGACCTCTTTTCCAAACAACTTCTCACCCAGCTAGATGGGGAGCCAGGGAGACAGAGGTGGGATGGTCACTGGTTGCTGATGGACAGCATGGCTTCCCATGTGGAGCCTAGGCTGAGGCCTTCCCCAGGTGCCTGCCAGACCCCAGCTGGGCTGGGCAATGCAGGTGCCCTTCCACCAGCCCAGCCCAGGTCCTAGGGCAGCTGGCAGCACTGGTGTCTGCAGGGCTGGCATCTCGGACAACCGGCCACTAAGACCCCCGACCAGATGTCTCCTTCGCTGGAGGGCGTCAGCTTTAACAGTGCAGCCCCACCACGAGGAGAAACCAGGAGCAATCAGGCCTTGAAACCCTTTAATGCCACAATATTTGATGAGCAGGACATGGAGTAAGGCAGTGTGGGGACAAGCAGGAGCCCTGAAGTCATGAGTTCCAGGCCTGATCCTGCAGGGAACATTCGTATGACAGAACAAGTCCCTTGACCTTTCTGTGATGGGGGCAGGTAGATAAAGGGCGACATCATAGGGCCATTTAATGGTTAAATGAGACATGCTGCCAAAGGGGAACATGCATGACATGGTAGACAGTGACTCTATAATTTTGCTCTAATGACTGTATTTGAGAGTGAGAAGGAGAGAAGGCACGCAGTGAGCAGGGCCCAGTGGGCAGCCCCCAGGCTGTGTGGCATCCTTGGCAAATAGCACCTTCCTGATGGCTGGTGGTGTAGTTCCGGCTAAACTTGAGCTGAACTCCAGCTAACAGAAATGTGTAGGACCACCTTGACCAATAGGGTCTAGGATGTAAACCTCAGCAAGAACAACTAGAGGGTAAAAGGGTCACAGGGAAAATGGTCGTGGAAGAGTGATATTTAGCCCGAGGGAAACAGTGCAGCAAGCCAAGTTCTTTCTGGTTCATGCTGACTGAATTCCAGACCAATGCGGTTCTCAACCCGTTTTGGGCCACAGAACACATGAAGGTCGGTGATCACACATGTGATGTGTTCCCTTTCTCCTTGGCCAATGACATCCCCACTCTCCCAGGAAACCACACCAACATGTGTGACAGCAAAGGGATGCTGTAAGAGTAACTTCGGAACAGCCACAGTCCCTACAGAAAGCGGATCACTGCAAACCTTTGCATTTTATTGTTAGGAACCTTCTTCCAGTCTGCGCCTGATCTCGGGGACAGGTGCCTCCCCTGTGCGGGCGGGCACCAGGACAACCTCTGCAGGCAGCACTTGCTCAGTTGCCCAGTGCCAGAAGGGCACTCTCTTAATGGAAGTACCAACTTGGAAAATATTTAAAGTTTGGCACAAACCCACTATACCTGGGCTGATGGATATTTTTGCTTTGCTTAGTTTTGTCTGTTTTTAATCCCTTTTGAAATCAAAACAAAGGGAGGGAATGGCAAGCAGGGAAGAGAGGGAAGAGTAAGCGTGGGCCCTGGAAGAGCATCAGCACAGGCTGATGAACAAATGAAGAAGGCTGTGAGACACCCCCGTAGGAAAGGCAGCAGCACGGGGACCCAAAAGCGTGTCGTCCATCTACTCCTCCAGTGGGGTCAGCAGAAGGTGCAGGTGGGTGCCCCGCAGGCATGAAAGCCCCATCACCACACAGCCAACCCTGGTGGATCTGGGGGGACCCCCATGGTCAGCCTTGAAGAGAGGCCGCTGTGGGCTGGCATCGGGGCTGCCAGGAAGAGAGGCTTCAGTGGACAAGGGCAGTCATGGGCGCCCCAACCCAGGGTCGAGAAGGACCTCCACGGGGAGATGAATGTGGAATCCTGCAGACACGGCTGGTAACGAGAATGTAGAGATGGGTGAGGGTCCAGGTAGGCATCCGGGGGACAGGCAGGGGAGCCCCAAACCCTGTGGACAGGATCCATCACACCCCTTCAGAGCTGGAGGAAAGGAAGCAAACCCTGGAGAGCCCCCCACAGAGGCAGGCAGCTGGCTCTCAGGAGGAGCCACTTCCATGGTGGGCCATTCAAATGGAAAATTAACGTGATTTTAAAATTCTGCATCAGTCTAGACGATATCTAAGATGACTGGTTGGACCTGATTTTCTTGTTTTCGGTACTTTCCCAGTGTAGGGTTTTTGGGGGAGGTAGCAGGAAGGAGGTAATGGCTTCAACTGAACATTCCATTTGACAAGGATCTAAAGAACAGAAGTTGGAAATGGGTGAAGAAGGACAGAGTGAAGTTTATCTGCAATGCAGTTATCAGAGAGCCCAGCAGCCAACTGGGAGAGCCTGGGCCAGCTGGACTTCAGGCTGAGCGGCTGAGGTGGTGTCCCACCCAGCACTCATCAGCAGGCATGTCTGGGAGGGCCTGGGAGGGGGGCAGTAAACCCCAGCAGGCATGCACAGTCCAGCAGCCTGCCTAAACTTATAGTTCAAAGGACCCAAAGCACTCACCAAACCCTGGGAAATTCATTACCAGACACCTAGATCCCCTGTCACATGAAACAAGTCTATAAAGTGTCACTTTGGTGGACACGGCTGGGCCATTACAGTTAAAGTTAGAGCCTGCGTGTGAGTGGAAATCACTCTGGGCATCTTGTCTTTCCCAATACTTGGCAATTTGGTGGAGTGTTGGAATTTAATTTGGAAACAAGGTCATACACACAGCCCTACACCGCCTGCTCATAAACATGTTCTCTATGGGTCTACTCTACATTTCTCTCTTAACTGACTTTGTAAAACTCAATCCTTGGTTTTATATATAAAACTCACCAACAAATCTTTAAATTAAAAAGAGAGGAAACTTCTCTTTAATTCTAAAATGGCACAGTCCCATAATGTCCTGTCTGCAGATTTCTGGGTGTCTGGAATCAGTCTCTGCTGACAGGCTCTTTGCCATGGGAGGGAAGCCAGCAGAGAGCAAGACCGCGCACACAGAATAAAGGCCACGGCCACCGAGTAGAGCCAGCGAGGGCTGGAGTGATGAGCTGCAACTCCCGGGAAGTCATTCCTCTGCACTGAGGACAATCATAGACCTTCACTGACATGGGGAGCCCTCGGTGGACTAAGAAAGTGTGATTTTTTTCTACAGAGAAATTTGTGGTCTTCGGCAGGAGAACAGGCTATAGGAAATGTCTTTTCCTCAAGGAACACCTCATAATTCATAAGCAGCTGGACCTAAATGGAGTTGCAAAGGTCATTCTTATTTTGTAACAAGAAGAAATTGCCAAAGATCCTGCAAATCCTTCTTTTTCCTTCCACAGGCATGTGGTGCTCATATGTCATAACACAGAATTATCTGTGTGACATCAAGGACATCCTTCAATGACTATTTTGGAGGGTCCTACAGTGTATTAGGAATCTCCAGGGGTAAAGAGATGTGCAAAAATCCAAGAGTGTCCAAATGCTTAGAATATTGATTAGGCACCCAGAATTTAAGACACCAAGGAAACAACAGTAAATATGATAAATGCATCAAGAGGGTCACAGTGAGCATGAGAGACAGACACAAAATAACCACACAAGTTAACTGCCTTAACGGAAGTGCGCTGCCTTCTGCAGGGTCGGGGCATTACCGCCAAATGAGTACCACTTTAAATGGGTTAGGGAATCCTGATTCGCATGGTAAAGCAAAGAGTAACTCTGAAATGAATTGGCACTGAATTTATGCATTCCACAAACTTGAATGTTTGTGTACTGGAGTTTCTTAAAATGGGGGACACATTTAGAAATCACTGGATTTCACAACCAAATTATTTTTGAATAAGCACTAATTATGTTTACATTTGTTATGAAGATAGATGGAAACATGCTATGAATGGTCATATTAACCACAACAGCCAAATGTGGAGACCCATTTAGCACTATTCAAATCCAAATTCAGTGTTAAGGCATTTGGAAGGCAGTTTATTTGTGATGCAAACATATCTCTGACTTGTATGCACTAAATAGATAAAACAAGCCACAAGCTGGTTGCAAAAACAATGAGATAATCAGGCTGTGCAAATTCTGCTTGGGTGACTTTTGAAATTAGAGAAAAATTATAGAGTATATCCTATTCAGGCAGTGACTTACTTATTCTTATTTAAGACATATCAAAATGCTCCTTAAGGTTTAGAAAAGCCATAAATGACTGCCAAGGTTTAGCCCAACTAGCCAACTAGCAAATGGGTTTCTATGCATCCATCCATCCATTCATTCACCCATTCCATCTGTCCATCCACCCATCAAACTGCCCACCCTTCTATCCATCCACCCACCCACCCCTCCATCCATCCATCCATTCACTCACCCATCTGTCCATCCACCCATCAACCCATTCACCCCTCTGTCCATCTACCTACACATCCATCCATCCATCCATTCACCCACCCACCCAATCCTCCATCCATTCACCCACCACCCATCCTCCATCCACCCATCCATCTATTCACCCACCCATGCATCCATCCATCCATTTATCTGTCCAACCATTTCACAAATATCTAATGTGCTCATTACATATTTAGCAATACTCTGCCCCAGGCAATGTGCCAGGTGCAAGGAGGAAACAGAGGGGAGCAGACAAAGCCCCAGCCCCTGAGGATTGCTCACAGCTGGTGGATGCATTTCCCAAATTGTGGCCCAGTAACTCCCAGCATAAGATCTGCCTGGATGTCACACTTGAAAATGAGGCTACTGGGCACCCACCGTGCACTTCACATATCAGAGTATCTTGGCTGTATTTTCAACAAGTACCCAAACGATTCTTAGTCATGCTAAAACTTCAGAACTAAACTCAGAGAAGGGTTTTAATGAGAACAAATAATTGTAATACCTTTTACTGTGCTGTTGTAAAGATGTGCTAGGGATTTGGTAGAAGCTGAGGAAGGAGGGCAAACTCGGATCCCATGAAGTAAAGACTGTTGGCGACAGCCCTCAGGGGCTGCACAGAGAAACTCCCATAAAATCAAACAGTAAAATAAGAAGTTAATTTTAACTCTATACAAGTACATTTGGCTTTGTGAAATAACTTTTCTTATAAAAGGAAAGCTTCAAAATCACAGAAAATCCACCCTGAGATTTTGAGGATTCATCTATTAAGGTCATAAAAATTACTCTGGTCTCAACAGACCCCTGCAGAGGTAGGTTAGTGTGGTGGTAAAGACCATGGACCCAGCCTGAATCTTGGCTCTGCCCTGTAATGCTCCACATGCCTTTGGGCACACTGCCTGCTCACCCCATTCCATCAAATCGGGAAACAGGAGTCCCCACTTTATGGGGCCGTGACAAGGATAATACAGTGCCAGGCACAGGCTAGATACCACGTCCCTCCCAGCAGCACAATGCTGGTCACCTAAGTATTGTGTGACATAGGGTGACTCCAAAGGAAGAAATTATGGCACCAAAGTTAATCAGAAGCAAGGGGAAAGCTGGCAAAAATTGAGTAAACTCAGCTAATTCTGGGGCAGTGCTAATGAGCTTAGCAGTCAAATGAGAAGTGATCAGGCGCCTTCCTTTAATGAGCTTTGGGACTGTGTTCCGAGACGGTCACTTGTAGCTGAAGCTAGGAATCACAAAATGGGCTCGAGACACGAAAAACAGGCAAGTGCAGGCGATGGCTGCTGCTGTCAACGAGCAGGTCTGCTGGTTGAACTCATGGGCTTGTCTTCTGTCTTTCTCTAAGGACAGGGAGAGTGGGTCACCTAAAATCTAGAGAGATGGAAACAGTGATGGTGCTTCCCATTGTAGTCAGGTACATTCCTTTTGCTTAATGAATTATTCCATTTAGTCAAACAAATCATTTTGAAAATTGGGATCTTTGACCAAATATATTGATACATGGTGTCTGAATTAACCGGTTAGTTGTTTCCATATTAAACCAGTATCATCAAAAAGCCAAACTTACAAAGCTTCATAAAAGAGGGGCAGGGGTGGGGGGAGGCATTCCCCTAACTTGGAGAGTTCCCTCTGGCATCTGTCCTCCACTCAGGTGGTAAACTTCTGTAGTACCGAAGTCCTTTGAATTCTCATGTCAAAGTATCAAAAATACCCATTCTTCATTGGAATGTTTTTCACTGATCAGCAAAAAATATGTAACATCTATTAGATAACCCCCAAGGGAAAAAAAAAAAAACTATGCTGGTTAACAAGCAATTCCAGTCTTGTTTGTTTGCAGATTTAGGATTTTAATTCTCAGTCTCACTAAGCCTAATGTTCAAACATACATAACCAGAGAAAACAGCAGGTAACTCAGTCAAATCAAACCCAATAACACCCACATCTTGTAGCCTGACAGTTTTAAAAGCAGCTTTTCTGAAAGCTTTCCCAAATGCACAAGGAACTACCACCACATCATGGGTCACAGAGATTTCTGAAAAAAAAACCTACAAGCTTGCTAGGAATTCCAAATGCGCGGGTCCAAAACTGGCCTAGTGTGTTAAACTCTCCAAAGTGTGGAGTGAGTAGATGATTCATCTGGGTGAAAGGAGAAAACCTAGACTTTGTGTTTTAGTCTCATTATTTTTATAATAACTATATTGAGATGTAAATCAGATACCTTCTTTTTAAAGTGTATAATTCAATGGTTTTAGTGTCTTCAGAGTTGTACAACCATCACCACTAGCTAAATTCAGAATATTTTCATCACCCTTAGAAAAACCTATTAGTATTTTCCCCTCTCCCAGACATTGGCAACCGCTCATCAGTTTTCTGTGTCTAAGAATTCACTTATTCTGCCTATTTCATTGAAATGGAATCACACAATATATGACCTTTGTGTCTGGCTTCTTTCACTTAGCAGAGTGTCCTCAAGGTCTGTCTACGTTGTAGAGGGCATCAGTATTTCTCCTTCATTTTATGGCCAAATAACATACCATTTTTAAGGATATATCACATTTTATTTAACCATTTGTTAGATGATCCATTCACCATTTGGGTTTCTCCCACTTTTGGCTATTATGAATAATGCTGCTGTGAACATTTGAGTACACATGCTGTGTGGAAGCCTGCTTTCATTTCTCCTGGGTATATGCCTAGCAGTGGAATTGCTGTTTCAAAATGTATTTAATATCTTGACAAACTCCCAAACTCTTACCCAAAATGAGTGCATTGTTTTACAATCCCACCAGAAATGTCTGAGGGCTCCAATTTCTCAACATCCTTGTCAACACCTGTTATTATGTCTTCTTTGCTTCAGCCATCCTAGTAGGTGTGAAATGGCACCTCAGTCATTTTGACTTGCATTTCCCTAATGACTAATGATGTTGAGCATGTTTTAATGTACCATTTGAATGTGTATTTCTTCTTTGGAGAAATACCTACTCAGATTCTTGGACTGTTTTTATTTGGGTCTTTTCCTTCTGAGTTATAAGATTCTTCTATAGATTCTGGATACAAGCCCCTTATCAAATGTATGACTTAAAAATATTTTCTCTCATTCTGATGATTGTCTTTTCACTTTCCTGATGATGTCCTTTCAAGTACAGAAATCTTTTAATCTTAATGAAGCCCAATTTCTCTGTTTTTCATTTTGTGATTTGTGCTTTTGGTGTCAGAGTTAAATCATTGCCTAACCAAGGTCATGGAGATTTATCCCTGTTTTCTTCTAGGGTTTTATAACTTTGGCTGGACCCTCCAGTATAATGAATAGGGTTGTAGGAACCTTGATGTTCCTGGTCTTACAAGGATGCTCTCAGCCTTTCACCACTGAGGACAATGTCAGCTGCAGGTTTTGGTAGATATTATTGATCAAGTTGAAGATGTTCCCTTCTAACCCTCATTTGTGGAGTGGGTCTCATTATTTTCTAATTTCTACTTTGGGGAATGTTCTACAAATTGCATGAGTAAAGTGGTTTATTTCATCTGCAAATGAAATATTATGCACATGTGGAATGAATGCTCCAAGCTCCTTTTAGGCATAATAGCATTCAATCAAAAAGTCTGAAGGCCCCTGGATTCAAGCATGGCATCTTCAAGGCCAGGACCATGACAAGCCCATAACAGGAAGGCCACGTCACAGTCACACAACACACTGTGGGCCCTGTGACTTCTGTTCAAATGCCTGAGAGGAAACCAAGTGAGTGTGTGGCTAAATGACCCTAATATCCCTCTTGCTGAAAGAGTCCCTATTCCCAGCTTTAGATGCCTAAAGGAACATGGATAAAATCCAATAGTTATTCAGCTATTCCCTAATTTCATGGAAAAATCCAAAAAAAGTACCACTCAAGGGAAGAGACCTTTGAACACTGAACATGTTTCTTCAGTCTGGGAATGTGCTTCCACCATGTATTAGGAAGAGCAAAAGAAAAAAGTCATTTCTTCTACTTGGCTGCACCAAGCCAGGATGCTGAAGCAGTCATCCATTCTGGAGCTTCCCAACAAGCAGCTGCGAACCAAATACCCAGCCCTTGCCAGCACCCTGCTGCACAGCACGTAGGGCCACTTCTGCGGGTCCTGCTCCCTGGGGGCAGATCCAGTGCCCAGGATGGTCCAGGGCCCTCGGAGTCTGGGGCCAGTGTGTGGCTAAGATGCTGTTTGCCCCAAGTTGCCGTACATGGATCTTAAAAGGGCAAAGAGGCAGTGTTTCAGAGAGCAGTTAATAAGATGTCTAGGCAGGCTGTCCATAAGCACGTTCAGCTTCTGAAGCAACTGTGCAGAGCAGCAAAATCAGGTGGAAGCTAATGGGGCAGAAACCATGACCAGAGGGAAATTAAAGGTGTGAAGTAGAAAGTGGGGAGGGAACAAGCTGGCAATGGTCAGCCCTGGGAACCTTCATATAAAATCCTGGTGCCTGGGGTGTAGTCACCAAAGGTGCTAGAAAGGATGCCAACCAGGCCTGGCCACCCTCACCAGACAGACATCACTTTAACATTTTAAAATGTCAGGGCATTCTGTTTCCAGTCTGAAAGATTTTGAACAAGTGATAGATTTTAACAGATTTAATTATTCAAACTCTTAGGATTCACTGGAACAAATTTAATAGCAGAGGTTTTTCTTGTAATTTTATTCACATTTTCATTATTGTTCATGCCAGGATTTTCATTTAAAAATAAGCAGTCTGACAATTTTTACATTAGAACTGGCGGCAGGCACAAAATATGAGAGAGCTGCCATGAAGCTCTCTGTCATGCTGAAGTGTAATATTGCAGTTTTTTGTTAAACCCTTTATCTACATAGCTGCCACAGGCTGCGTGCGGTAGAGTGTGAACTTTGCACTGAATCAGAGCAACGTGTTTGAACTCGATGTATCATAAGTTAGCACAGTGACAAACGTCAGCAGTCCCTTTCTCTTGCATTGTTTCCTACTATGCAAAGCGAAATAAGAGTTTTAGGTGCCACAGCCCTATGGAGTGGTCTTGACACAGACATAACCCAGGAGAAGGTGGCAGGATGTTCCCCTCCACTTTCTAAACAATTGGGGAGCCATATCTGCAAAGCACAGCAGTAATAGTAACTGACATATGCCATAATGTTTGAACTACTCAACAGACCAACCTTCAGTGGGCTTGGGTTGGACAGCTGACCTTCCTTGGTTTATTTCGAGCTAGCGTTTGTAGCGCAGGTGGCTCAGTTTATCCAACTACTGAAAGGGTATGAAAGGATCAGGAACATGCAGACCCGTGCTATGACCTCTGGACTCCACGTACCCCCACTCAGAGCCTCTTCAAGGCCAGCGCCATTGGCGGGTCTGCCCTTTCTCATCTCCTTAGCTGCGCTAACTCGTAACTCATGCCCGAGAATGCACCTCCTGGGTCACACGGTAATCACACACTTAGCTTAATGAGAAGCTGCCAAACTGCTTCTCAGAGGGGCCGTGCTGTCTGCACTTGCAGTGTGAGCAGCCTCTACCTGGCCTCCTAGCATTGTGTGGTGCCATCGTTTTTTAGGTTAGGTGTGCCACGCCTCCTGTGGTTCAGTCTGCGTTCCCCAGTGTGCACACCCTCTTCGCAGAAATGTCTCCCGTGTCTTCTGCCCATTTTCTAACTCAGTCATTGATCTTTACCAATGGCCTGAGAGTCCTTTGTAAACTGAATACAAGTCCTCACAGATACTCATTTGCAAATATTTTCTCTGTAGCTTGTCCTCCGTCCTTTTATTTTATTGAAGTATACTTGATATATGATATTATATTGTGTTCCATCCTCTCAGGAGGGTCTCTCACAGGACAAAGGCTTTCGACTTTGATGAAATGTAAGTCTTCCATTTTTCCTTTTATGGATTGTGCCTTTGGTGTCAACTCTAAGTGTTATTTGCCTTGCGGTGAGACCCTGAAAATTTTCTCCTGTATTTTTTCTAAAAGTTTAAATCTATGATCTACTTTTAGGTTTGTTGGTTTTTTTATGTAAGATGTGCGATCTACACTGATGGGTTTTGTGGGGGTTTTGTGGTGAGGGGGTTGCCCACAGAGGCCCAGGTGCCCCAGCACAATTTGTTGAATAGACGGTTGTTCCTCACTAAATCGCTCTTGCACTTTCCTCAAAAAGCAGTCAGGCATATTTGCAGGGGTCTGTTTCTGGGCTCTCTGTTCTTCTCCACTGATCTTCTGTTTCTGCGCAGTCTTGATTACTAGCTTCCTAGTAAACCTCAATATTGGATAGAGTGATTCTTTCCACTTTTCATGAAATGGATGTTTTAATCATCCAAGAACTTGTGCCTTTACCCATAAATTTTAGAATAAGTTTGTGTATAACTACAAAAATGTTTGTTGGTATTTTGATAAGAATTGCATTAAACTATAGGCCAGTTTCATGAGAATTTATACTTTTCACCACCTAAGTCTTCCATTCTGTGAACACAGTGTGTCTCTCCATTAATTTAGATTTTCCCTGATTTCTTTCTTTAGCACTTTGTAATTTTCAACATACAGATCCTAACAGTGTATTTTCACAAATTCAAAATATCGAAAAGAATCTGAGAAGCATGATGAAGATGCAGCTGACCATATTAACTGAAGTTTATAGGGCACTCACTAGGTGCTAAGCACTGTTGTAAATGTATCAGTGTATTAATTAATTCATTTGAAAAAAACAGAGCTTCTGCAATAGGACATTCTTCCTTTAGTGACCTCCAATACGTTTTGAAGCCCTGACTTACTTTATAAAAACTGCAGACACATTATTTTCTTGCTTCTGGCACTGTTGTAATGAGTTCAGCCACTTTTAACTCTTTCTCCTTGGGACCAATGTGGTAAGCAGACTTGAATCAAGTCTCCCTCAGTTCCATGCTACTTATGCCACTTATTTAACTATATTATGAAAAACGAAATGGATGAATTTAAAACTGAATTTTGAAATAGTTTAAATTATATTTTTAATGCCATTTTTCGTTAATTCAGATAGAATCATTATAAATACAATGCCTTTTCTTCTTAAAGAGAGTGTACCAAGTATATTTTTCCTAGGTCTTCCCTTATTTTGGACTTAGAAGATTATATTCTATTACAGTAGGGTGAAACTCTCAAAGGCTGTTATGATCTGCTTGACCATTTTCTATAGTCCCTTCATTAAATGGTCCCAAATATGGCTACATGTTTTAAATTTCTGAAAAAGACAAAATAGTTTCCAACATAAGCAGTGCCTACCAAAGTTTTTATCAATTGGGTTTGAGTTCTTTCTACCAACAGAAAGTGAGATTTAGCACCAAACTCAGGAAATCAAGTTTATGGCCCATCCTTAATGATTTCCATCTCTCCCATTGCCTCTCACCAAGCTTCAGAGACTTTCATTAAGGAGATAGTGAGGAATGTTGAGACCTGCACTTTTCTCTGGTGCTGAGTTATTTAGAAATGTCACCAGGGACCAATCTGTATCTCCTGAGCCTCATGCTCGGGCCGCTCTGAGGACAGGATGGCAGAAAAACAAGGCAGGGGGTCTGTTTCTGCTCCAAGCTTTCATCCCACTGCTAAGAGGACTCGGCACCTCCCTGTTCCCACCACATGTGCTCTCCCCACGCCCCCCATGCCAGATGTCCTCCCCACAGTTAGTGCTGGGGTCCATGGTGTATCCTTGACCTGCTTCCCCTCATGCTGGATTCAGGGGCTCCTGGCTCTGCACTGCTTCAACCCTTGTAGCCAGGAAATTCTCCAGAGAACAGAGCATTATGTTTTTATTTACAAGGAGGCATGAAAAGTGTAGTTTATCCTGCATCTGAGAATGGCGGCGGATGACAGTCTCTGCTCACAATGGGACTTTTTCACAGTGCAGCTGGGGGTGTGTCTGAAATAAGGAAATGTCCCCAGGCTTGTTCACCATACGACCAAGCCAACTATGCAGCAGGAGGCATTGGACCCTGCCCCGCATGCACACCATCACGCGGGGCCCCTATAAAACGTCAATGGGATGGATTTCCGTTCCAAATGACTTACACTGGTTTTTAACCACAAAGTCATATGACACATCAGTCTGACAGATGGAAGTCAAAATGAAACCTGTTGTCTAGGGAATGG